>NC_133326.1:107479653-107791558 GCF_042186555.1 Aquarana catesbeiana
GTTTAGAAATCATGTTCTGATTTTTCAGCTTTTGTCATCTCCCACTCTAGTTTCCCCATTCATTCCTATGGGACCAATTTCGCCGCAAAAATGACGATATTTCGTGAACCATTTGGCGAAACGTTCCACAAAGTAATAGCACACCATTCGGGAACAATCCGCACGTTTCGGTATATTACTTGTCTATGTAGTGTAAAAACTGTGGGAGGAGTTAGGGTGGTAAATTTGGCTATAATAATAAGAATAATATATATGTGAGATAACAGTAAGTGGTCTTGCTATGCAAGAACACTTAATAATAATATTTTTTTTGTATTAGGGTGTTTAGTTATTTATTATTATTTTATTTTTTAAGTTAAGGGTTAAAGGTAAGGGTTAATGATTTATTTATTGAATTAATTTATTTTGTATTTTTATTTATTTGTGTATTTATTTTACATTTATTTATTCATGTATT
Source organism: Aquarana catesbeiana (assembly GCF_042186555.1). Taxonomy (NCBI): domain Eukaryota; kingdom Metazoa; phylum Chordata; class Amphibia; order Anura; family Ranidae; genus Aquarana; species Aquarana catesbeiana. The sequence goes on from NC_133326.1 coordinate 107,480,111, forward strand.
GTTATTCGTATAATAATAATAAATAGAAATAATTAAAAAATAATAATAATAATAAATAACCCTAACCAGAAATCCTAATCCTAACCCTAACCTAAACTGAACTCAGACCCTTTACCCTAAGGAAAAAACATTATAATAAATTAATAATAATAAAAGAAGAAATAAAAGCTAATGGAAAAGCTAAAAAAAACTGAAATACCTAGCAACAAATGATGCAACAGATAATAGTTTTCTCTATTGGCTAATAACAAAACAGCAAAGCCCAAAAATTGCGCATAAAAACTCAGGAAAAAATGTTGGAAAAGCACTCAAAGACGCTATACAGCCAGGGGCGGATTTGCCATAAGGCCACCGAGGCCAGGCCTCGGGGCGGCAGTGGTGCAGCGGCCGCGCTCGGGAAAACTCGTATGCGCTCGGCCGGGCGGCGCATGCGCAGTAGCGTGATTTCGCCGCCCAGCGCCATTTTTGAAAAAGATTAAGAAGTAATGTCAGCGGTGCGGCGGCGGGGGGAGAGAGATGACATCTCTCATTGCCAGCACCGCTGTTCCGCCCTCCTTCATCTGGTGGCAGACAGGCAGCATGGCAAGTGACATCAACATCTGGTGGCAGCGTGGCAAGTGACATCAACATCTGGTGGCAGTGTGGCAAGTGACGTCTCCATCTGGTGCCAGCATGGCAAGTGACATCCCCATCTGGTGGCAGCGTGGCAAGTGACATCAACATCTGGTGGCAGTGTGGCAAGTGACGTCTCCATCTGGTGGCAGTGTGGCAAGTGACATCAACATCTGGTGGCAGCGTGGCAAGTGACGTCTCCATCTGGTGGCAGCGTGGCAAGTGACGTCTCCATCTGGTGGCAGCGTGGCAAGTGACATCCTCATCTGGTGGCAGCGTGGCAAGTGACATCTCCATCTGGTGGCAGTGTGGCAAGTGACGTCTCCATCTGGTGGCAGCGTGGCAAGTGACATCCCCATCTGGTGGCAGCGTGGCAAGTGACATCCCCATCTGGTGGCAGCATGGCAAGTGACATCCCCATCTGGTGGCAGCGTGGCAAGTGACATCTCCATCTGGTGGCAGGCAGAGTGGCAAGTGACATCTCCATCTGGTGGCAGCCAGGCAGTGTGGCAAGTGACATCTCCATCTGGTGGCACCATGGCAAGTGACATCCCCATCTGGTGGCAGGCAGAGTGGCAAGTGACATCTCCATCTGGTGGCAGCATGGCAAGTGACATCCCCATCTGGTGGCAGCTTGGCAAGTGACATCCCCATCTGGTGGCAGCGTGGCAAGTGACATCTCCATCTGGTGGCAGCGTGGCAAGTGACATCCCCATCTGGTGGCAGTGTGGCAGGTGACATCTCCATCTGGTGGCAGCGTGGCAAGTGACATCTCCATCTGGTGGCAGCGTGGCAAGTGACATCCCCATCTGGTGGCAGGCAGCGTGGCAAGTGACATCTCCATCTGGTGGCAGCCAGGCAGTGTGGCAAGTGACATCTCCATCTGGTGGCAGCGTGGCAAGTGACATCTCCATCTGGTGGCAGCGTGGCAAGTGACATCCCCATCTGGTGGCAGGCAGCGTGGCAAGTGACATCTCCATCTGGTGGCAGCCAGACAGTGTGGCAAGTGACATCTCCATCTGGTGGCAGCCAGACAGTGTGGCAAGTGACATCCCCATCTGGTGGCAGCATGGCAAGTGACATCTCCATCTGGTGGCAGGCATAGTGTCAAGTGACAAGCGATGGTGGCAAGTGACGCTCTCAGGACTCCCAATAATTCTGCATTATGGTGAGTTGAACTATTTCATTTTACATTACAATGTAATGATAGAAATAATGTGCTTCAATCATCCTGACACCATAACAACCATGGTGCCGGGGATGATTGAGGCACTAACACCAGCAATTGCCCTGAAAAATTGCCCTGAAAAATTGTTACCCCGCGCTCTTACCCTGAAGTACAATTAAAGCCAGTTGTTTTCAGTGTTCTCGTGTATGGAGATATGTTTTTAATTGATCTATTGTAGCAGTCATCGATAAAGGACGAGAATGGTGTGGGTGTGTGTGTGTGTGTGTGGGGGGGGGGGGAGACGGCATTGAAGGACCCGGCCTTGGGGCGGCAAAGGGAGTAAATCCGGGCCTGTATACAGCCTAAAGGGGCAGCACTCTGGTCATCATGCTTACAGTGCCTAGCAAAGCTATATGTTAATCATAATAACAGTAATATGACAATTCAGAAATAAAATAAAAACAGTGATTGTGAAGGATATCTATTGGCTTTTACAGCAGTGTATATTCCATGTATTATGCTAGCTATGCAGCTTTGAAAATAAAAGATAACTCCACACGTGACATTTCTCAGTTGCATGTGTAGATTGACAGGTCCTGTCTCAGGAATCTTGGATGAAAGCTTTCTTATTCCCCAGCCTCTTGCCCACTGTTTATACTGAAGTACACTATATTACCAAAAGTATTGGGACACATGAACTCTAATGGCATCCCAGTCTTATGGCCCGTACACACGATCGGACTTTGTTCGGACATTCCGACAACGAAATCCTAGGATTTTTTCCGACGGATGTTGGCTCAAACTTGTCTTGCATACACACAGTCACACAAAGTTGTTGGAAAATCCGATCGTTCTGAACGCGGTGACGTAAAACACGTACGTTGGGACTATAAACGGGGCAGTGGCCAAGAGCTTTCATCTCTTTATTTATTCTGAGCATGCGTGGCACTTTGTCCGTCGGATTTGTGTACACACGATCGGAATTTCCGACAATGGATTTTGTTGTCGGAAAATTTTATATCCTGCTCTCAAACTTTGTGTGTCGGAAAATCCGATGGAAAATGTGTGATGGAGCCTACACACTGTCAGAATTTCCGACAACAAGGTCCTATCACACATTTTCCGTCGGAAAATCCGACCGTGTGTACAGGGCATTAGTCCGTAGGGTTCAATATGGAGTTAGCTCACTTTTTGCAGCTATAACAGCTACATCCCTTGGGAAGACTGTCCACAAGGTTTAGGAGTGTATCTATGGGAATGTTGGACCATTCTTCCAGAAGCGCATTTGTGAGGTCAGGCGCTGATGTGGACGAGAAGGCCTGGCTCGCAGTCTCCGCTCTTATTCACCCCAAAGGTGTTCTATCGGGTTGACGTCAGGACTCTGTGCAGGCCAGTCAAGTTCCTCCACCCAAGACTGGGATGACAATAAAGTTTGTGTGTGTGGAAAGGCAGGCATCCTGATACTTTTGACAATATAGTGTAATATTTTGCCTTCAGACTCTCATTGTGTTTATACTGTGGCGGAGACCTTTCTGGCGTGGGATTCACCAAACATTATTTTGGATTCACCTATATAATATTATTTCACAGACTTTTTTGCACTTTTGTGTATAATAATTTATAGAACTGTTTGCAAATTTGGATTTGTTAAATATCAATTTTTGTATTGCATAAGTTATTTATAAATTTATAGTAACGCAGTACATTGATTTAGGATATGTGAAACCTTACCTTGTAAAACAGCCCATTCACTTTAAAACAGAAATGAAAGGCAAAGCATTATGTATATTAAAAAAAAAAGTTTTAAATACTTTTTTTAAAAGTGATCACATAATCTCAGCTGTATAAGGGGCTTAGAGAGGTGGTGGTGGAGACTTCAGGAGAGCATGTCAACAGGAGGCAGAGAAACAGCAGCATACTGATCTTTCCAGTGAAGGGCTGTGTAGAGGCTGTGAAGAGTCTTATGCCCCGTACACACAGTCGGATTTTCCGATGGAAAATGTGTGATAGGACCTTGTTGTCGGAAATTCCGACCGTGTGTAGGCTCCATCACACATTTTCCATCGGATTTTCCGACACACAAAGTTTGAGAGCAGGATATAAAATTTTCCAACAACAAAATCCGTTGTCGGAAATTCCGATCGTGTGTACACAAATCCGATGCACAAAGTGCCACGCATGCTCAGAATAAATAAAGAGATGAAAGCTATTGGCCACTGCCCCGTTTATAGTCCCGACGTACGTGTTTTACGTCACCGCGTTTAGAACGATCGGATTTTCCGACAACTTTGTGTGACCGTGTGTATGCAAGACAAGTTTGAGTCAACATCCGTTGGAAAAAATCCTAGGATTTTGTTGTCGGAATGTCCGAACAAAGTCCGATCGTGTGTACGGGGCATTAGCCATTGGAGGACAGGCAGGCTGTGCTTTCAGCACAGTCAGAAAACCGATCACACTGGGATGCTCTCATGTCACGCATGGTCAGTTTGAAAAAGGAAAGCAGGGGGACTGGTAGGATCACCAGGTATTTCAAAGAAAGGAGGAAATACAAAGAGAACAGAATACATTTTAACACAAGTACAGTGAGGGAAAAAGTATTTGATCCTCTGCTGATTTTGTACATTTGCCCACTGACAAAGAAATGATCAGTCTATAATTTTAATGGTAGGTTTATTTTAACAGCGAGAGACAGAATAACAACAAAAATATCCTGAAAAATTTATTTTAATGAGTGAAATAAGTATTTGACCCTTCGCAAAACATGACTTAGTACTTGGTGGCAAACCCCTTGTTGGCAATCACAGAGGTCAGATGTTTCTTGTAGTTGGCCACCAGGTTTCCACACATCCCGGGAGGGATTTTGTCCCACTCCTCTTTGCAGATCGTCTCCAAGTCATTTATGTTTCGTGGCTGACGTTTGGTAACTCGAAACTTTAACTCCCTCCACATATTTTCTATGGGATTAAGGTCTGGAGACTGGATAGGCCACTCCAGGACCTTAATGTTCTTCTTCTTGAGCCAATCCTTTGTTGCCTTGGCCATGTATTTTGGTATTCAGTACTTATTATTAGTTTTGAGTCGATTTCTTGGAAAAGTCATCAAATAAAACCTAATAATATTGCTTTCTACAACTAGTGTCCTCTGCAATGTTTAAACAAGGGACACCAGGCTTCATTCACAAAGCGATAGTTTCCTCTTTAAAATTTGCAATAAATTAGCTCATAGCAGTTTCCATAAAATGTTTTGCAATTCACAAAAAAGCGCTACTAAAATACCGCATGTGGTTGAAATATGCGGTATTGGGGGGCAGGAGGCGGAGCCTAGCGGAGCAGACATGCATTGTTAGAGCTCCACACCGCTGAGGAGAGAAGAGAAGGACAAAGCGGAGCCTGCAGGCTCAAAAGGTATCCATTTGAACCTTTTTGCCCCAAGGAACAAACTGTGAAAGTTTGGGCAGGAAATATGGTACTGGGAGGAAGCCGTGGCAGAAATAAAAATCACCTCACAAAGAGCTCACAGGCACTCACTGCAGCTGAAGCAGCTCCAGTCACCTCACAAGATACAGCATCAGGGCACTCTCACAGACAGAAAATGTCACAGCAAGACTCTCCATTTGAGTCAGATACAGAACAAATCCTCTCACAAACTTCTCCACAAGCCTCCTCAGTATCCCCAGTAATATTATTACAATTTGAAAAGATGCTTCATAAGGCTTTAAAACAAACCTCAGACCAAATAACAAAAAGCCTAACCAAAGAAATAAGAGAGCTGGGAAACCGCACCGCAGCCTTAGAAATAAAAATGGATGAAATTGAAATTACAACCCAAGAAAATATAACAGAATTGGAACAATTAAAAAAAGAGAATTTAATACTTCAAACTAAGCTCGAAGATTACGAAAATAGAGCCAGACGTTCAAACTTGCGCATAAGGGGAATACCTGAAACTGTGACAGACCTGCAATCTACTATTACTGCTCTATTACAAGAACTAAAGCCAGATATCCCTATTGAACGTTTAGAACTGGACAGAGTACACAGAGCCCTCACAGCCAAAAAGAAAGATGGACCCCCACGTGATATAATCACAAAATTTCATTATTACAGAACGAAAGAACAAATACTAATTGCTGCAAGAGAAAAAAAGGAACTTAATTTTCAAGGACACAATTATCAAATTTTTGCTGACCTATCCCAACTTACTATTACTAAAAGACGATCCATGAAACCCCAACTAATGGAACTGCAACGCCACAACATTATATATCAATGGGGCGTCCCCTTTTCAGTCAGATTTAACTACCAAGGTACAATTTACAGAAGCAGATCAGCAGATGAACTACAACAAACCCTTTTAAAATTAAATCTGACAGAACCCACAAGCAGCAACACCCCCACACGCAGAAGAATGGCATCATCTTCACCTTCAGGCAGCACCCAGAAAATTTCAGAACAAAATGGGAATCATCATTCTCACAAAAGAGGCCGTTATGCCACATCATCCATGGACCAAGAAGATTCAATGGACTGACATCCTAATTCCTGATATCTCTTCATTTATTATACTAAGAGATGGTTCTCTATAAAAAACCTATATTTATAACTGAATGTAACTGCATTCTGATAGTCACACACTGTGTGGGATCATGTTACATTCCAGTTATATTTCTTATTACTTCTGATTCATATAGCCTTAGAATATATAAGTGAAATAAGGAAATTCTTGTTCAGTTATATATTATCAGGTAATAACAATAGATTTATTACTTTTTAGGACAAATATGTTCAATAATCCAGAAGTAATGGAAGCTTTTTCTTTCTTTTCTTAAAACAAATATATTATTACCTAACTAGTTCCTAGAATTATGTTTTTGTTTATTCTAATCTGAAGCAATACAACCTCAATTTTATGAGTTAACATATCTAAACAGTTACATATGAATAAAATATGTAATTGTTTACTCTAAAAGGGTTAAAATCCCAAAATAATTCAAACTATCTTCATCAATACCAAAGTTATTAACAGTACCTTTCTAACTGAATTATTTAGCCTAGGGCAAGACTAACCATATACAACCACCCTGGAATAAATAATTTCAACAAAAACTATATTCTGCACTCCAATTAATGAAACATCATTTTGATGTCTTTTGACATAGCACTTCTCTCCTGTAAGCGGAAGATCCGTGTACCCCCATTAGCCCTCCTCATTCTCCCAACCATATTATGTGGGAGTGTGACGAAGGCACTTATTCCCCTGAGAGAGATATTTATTCTCTTTCACGGGTAAATTGTGATTACTTGCAAAAAATAATTTATACAATGTATCATCTAATCTCATATGTTTTTTGTTTACTCTTTACTCCAGAATTCACTGGTTTCTTTTCTATCTATTCATCTCTTCAGTCCACACAGGTTGATCTGCGCAGTCAGCTCTGCATAACAAAAAGTAAGTCAAAACTATTTGATCTATTGCCATGGCACCACTGAATATACTTTCCCTGAATGTTCAGGGAATAAATGTCCCTCAAAAAAGGACCAAAGCCTTCCGTACTTTCCATAACAAGAAGGCTCACATAGTATGCCTCCAAGAAACACACTTCACCAAAGATTCTACTCCAAAATATATTTCTCCTTTTTATCAACAAATTTACACGGCTTCTGCCTGTACCAAGCAAAGGGGAACTCTAATTGCATTTCACCGATCCACACCATTCACCTTATCATCAGAAATTAAAGACCCAGAAGGTAGATACCTGATACTCATGGGTTATATAATGGATACAGCAATCACGGTGATTTCCTACTACGCTCCTAACAAACAACCTACACCATTCCTCTCACATATATTACAAGTGATTAATACACACAAAATAGGAACAGTGATAATGTGTGGGGATTCGAACCAGGTCCTCCTCCCATTTCTAGATAAATCACCTTTTACACCATCCAAAATAACCTCTAGATTACCTTTTTCTCAACTTCTTTCCAAATACAATCTGGTAGATTCGTGGAGAGAAAGTAACCCAATGAAAAAGAAATTCACTTATTTCTCGCACCCTCATCAAACCTTCACCAGAATAGATCATATTTTTCTAACAATAGGAATGATACCAGAAATTATTGCATCAGATATAATTCCGATTCCGTGGTCTGACCATAATGCAGTATACACTACTATAGCCTCAGCCATACCAAAAGCGCATGACCCAACGTGGTACTTACCGGACATAATGCTCAAACACCCACTACATCAGATGTCCATTGAACAAGCTTTAAAGGAATACATATCAATTAATAATACAACAGACATCTCCCCAATAACACTGTGGGAAGCTCATAAGCCTGTCTTGCGTGGTACAATACAAAGACAAATGGCACTATTTAAACGGGAACGCAAAAATCTAGCAAAAAAACTAGAACTCAATTTTAATGCAGCCTACATATCATTTCAAGATAATCCATCTCAGAGTACAAAATCTCATCTGGAAAAATCTAGATTGGAATACGATCTATTTCTCACTGAGTCAGTTGATAAATCCCTCAAACGCTCCAAACACAATTTCTACATGAATACAAACAAACCAGGTACATATTTGGCTCGGGCATTAAATTCAACTAACAAATCTTTCAAACCAATACGTTTGAAATTATCAAAAAATGTTTACACTTGTAATCCAGTTAAAATAGTCCATAAATTTCACTCACATCTCGCAACTTTATACAAGACAAACAATGAATTTAATCCTACAGAGGCTGAATCCTTCTTCTCAAAAATAACCTTACCTGAGTTATCTCAGAATCAAAAAAGCAGTTTGGATGAGCCTATAAGTATAGATGAAGTTGCTATAAAAGACCTAAAACTTAACAAAAGACCAGGCCCAGACGGCTACTCGGCTTTATACTATAAAACATTCTCAGAAATACTCTCTCCCATTCTCACTGAAACTTTTAACAAACTTCTAGATGGACATTCTTTTCGGCAAGAAACACTAATGGCAATTGTTTGTATGATCCCAAAACCCCTTTCTGATGATACTTCCTGTGTGAATTATCAGCCTATCTCTCTGTTAAACCTCGATATTAAATTATTAGCAAAAATAATAGCAAAACGCCTCAATAGCATTATAGGTAAATTAATACATAGAGATCAAGTAGGCTTCATGCCAAATAGACAGGCAGGCGATAATATACGCAGGGCAGCGTTATTGGCACATATTGCTAAAAAACGGAAAATCCCTTTATGTTTTCTATCTCTCGATATTAAGAGGGCATTTGACACAGTATCCTGGCAATATATGCAATATTCATTACAAAAATGGGATTTTGGACCCCACTTTTTAACATGGATCAAAGCATTATATAATAAACCCAAAGCCTATATAAAATATGCTGGATACAAATCTGAAGCCTTTAATATCGAAAGAGGTACCCGACAGGGTTGCCCATTATCTCCCTTATTATTTGCCCTTATACTCGAACCCATGGCCCAATACATCAGAACAAACCAAACTATAACTGGCATTGAAGTAGGAGGTATTACACACAAATTATGTATATTTGCAGACGATATATTACTTTTTCTATCATCACCACAGGTCTCTGGTCCTAACTTAATACCAGCTCTTGATGGATTTGCAGCCCTATCCGGCCTTATGATTAATCCTAAGAAATGCCTAGTGCTTAATATTTCACTCACAAACATGGAATTGATCCCGGCTAGGGCTGCACTCCCATTCACATGGGCAGAAAAATCAATCCCATATCTTGGAATTCATTTAACAGCATCTCATTCTGACTTATTCTCAACCAATTATCCTCCTGTATTAAGACAGATCACAAATCTAATAAAACAATGGTCGCAACTTCCTTTATCCTGGATAGGGAAGATTAATGCAATCAAAATGACTATTCTACCCAAATTACTTTATCTATTCAGAGTCCTCCCTATTCCAATTCCTTCCTATTTTTTGAGAATAGTACAAAAAAGAGCAACTTCGTTTATATGGGGCTCTTCTAAACCACGTATACCTATACACACACTACATCTTCCCAAAAATAAAGGAGGCCTGGGATACCCTAATTTTACTAACTACTACAGAGCAGCACATTTGGCCAGTCTGTCCAAATACCATGCAAAACAGGAAATCCCATTATGGGTATTTATAGAGGCTTCAGAAAATGACCCTCTATTAATATCAAATTTATTATGGCTTGATCCTAAAGACCGCTTTAAAATTCATAATCCCATAACTAAACACTTCTTATCTCTCTGGGATAAACTAAAAACCAAATATCAGTTACAATCTCCACACAATCCTCTCCTTTCTTTTATCAGAAATCCGGCCTTTTATCCGGCATGGATCTACCCAAATTCTTTTAAAGCTTGGACAACATCAGGCATTCAGACACTAAATGACTTCATAGCATCTAAATCATTCCTTTCATTACCATCGCTTAGAGAAAAATATGATCTACCAAACTCTGAGATATTTAGATATCTCCAAATCAAAAATTTCTATACACCATTCCTAAAGGGGGATACACCATTATCCCAATTATCCATTTTTGAATCAATCTGTACAAAAGATCCATTTGCTAAAGGTACAATTTCATCACTTTATAATCAATTATATGGAGTAGCAAATCTTAATAGACCCTCTTACGTTCAGAGGTGGGAGGAGGACCTGGGACGAACTTTAGAAGACACGGACTGGTCTAACATATGGCTCACATCTAAGTCATCTTCACCCAACATCTTAGCACTGGAGACAAATTATAAAGTCCTAACTCGCTGGTACCTTGTACCCGCTAGAGTGGCAAAATATTCACCTAATACCTCAGCTCTTTGTTTTCGAGGATGCCCAGAAATAGGCACATATTTACACATATGGTGGACATGCCCAGTAATCCAAACCTTCTGGAAGGAAGTCTTCGTGATTGCATCTAAAATATTTAAAAAAATAATACAACCAGATCCATATATAACTTTACTTAATCTAAAACCGGAATGGTTAACACTCTCTCAATTCAAACTTATGATCCAACTAATAACGGCTGCAAAACAAACAGTGGCCAAGGCATGGAAATCTCCTACATTGGTACTAGAAGAAACAATTCACAGAATGAATAATACAATGTCCCATGCTAAGATGGTAGCCATCGATCAAAATCAAATTCCAAAATTTGAAAAACTTTGGCATCCTTGGATAAAACAACAGTTCCTGTCAAACTTCAATGACTCTGTCCTGTTGCCATGGTAACAGATTAAATGACTTACAGAGACACCCATTCTAATGCCGCGTACACACGGTCGGACTTTTCATCTACAAAAGTCCAACGGACGCTGACGGACTAAAGCTGGCTGGTAATCCGATCGTGTGTGGGCTTCTCCGGACTTTCAGCAGACTTTTTCAGCCTCAAATCCGACGGACTTTAGATTTGAAACATGCTTCAAATCTTTACGTCGTAACTACGACGGACCCCGAAATCCGCTCGTCTGTGTGCTAGTCCGACGGACAAAAACCCATGCTAGGGCAGCTATTGGCTACTGGCTATGAACTTCCTTATTTTAGTCCGGTGTACGTCATCACGTACGAATCCGTCGGACTTTTGTGTGGTCGTGTGTAGGCAAGTCCGTTCGTTAGAAAGTCTGCTGCAAGTCCGCCGAAAGTCCGCCGGAAGTCCGCCGGAAGTCTGTCGGACAGGCTGTCGGACTTTTGTAGACGAAAAGTCCGACCGTGTGTACGCGGCATAAGGCTTCAAAGAGAACTAAAAAGAATAATAAACTGACGAGCAGGACAACCTTGTGGACCATACCTCTACCTTTCAACCCTTTTTCTTCTTTCTCTTTCCTTTTCTCCACCTTACGATTAAAGCTCATTATCAGAATTTATTTGACCTATATACACTCTACTTGTAAACAATATGTATAGTAGGTATAAATCATTTAAATACCTACAAAAGTAACTAACTAAATGATATATATCTTTAATTTAGGTTTACGTGAACCCAATGTTTAATATTTGAAATTTCATATTTACCTATATAAACCCTACTGTAAAACAATGAGCTTACTTTATAGATCCTTGTAAACTTACTTTATGTATCTTTATAACATTGTATACTCAATAAACTTCTTTTGACAAGGAAATATGCGGTATTTATCTCATGAAACCATGCAGTATTTTATCTCATGCGATATCCAGTAGGATGGATACAGCTAATAGAGAGGCAAAATGGTTTAAACTGTAGAAATATGCCAACTCACTAAATCAGTGTGATCCCTACAGCATATGTATTAATACAAAAGAAAAAAGTGACTAGAATACCAGTGGGAATCTGCTTGCACAGGGCACATGTGGTGTATCAAAAACAACTAAGTTCAATTAAGTAAATACAAGAGATCTATAAAAATTTCAAATATTGAATTAAAATAGTATCGAAAATATATAAATACCCTTCTTCCATCAATAAAGAATACAGCATATTTTTTATTGGTGGAAGGGTATTTACAGTTGTGCTCATAAGTTTACATACCCTGGCAGAATTTATGATTTCTTGGCCATTTTTCAGAGAAAATGAATGATAACACAATTGTAACTGTAACATAACTATGTTTACTCTTTTTAAATCATAATGACAACAGAAACTACCCAAATGATCCTGATCCAAAGTTTACATACACCAGTTCTTAATACCGTGTATTGCCCCCTTTAACATCAATGACAGTTTGAAGTCATTTGTGGTATTTGTGGATGAGGCACTTTATCTTCTCAGATGGTAAAGCTGCCCATTCCTCTTGGCAAAAAGCTACCAGTTCCTGTAAATTCTTGGGCTGTCTTGCATGAACTGCACGTTTGAGATCTCCCCAGAGTGGCTCAATGATATTGAGGTCAGGAGACTGAGATGGCCACTCCAGAACCTTCACTTTATTCTGCTGTAGCCAATGACAGGTTGACTTTACCTTGTGTTTTGGATCATTGTCATGTTGGAATATCCAAGTACGTACCATGCACAGCTTCCTGGCTGATTAATGCAAATGTTCCTCCAGTATTTTTTGATAATATACTGCATTCATCTTGCCATCAATTTTGACCAAATTTCCTGTGCCTTTGTAGCTCACACATCCCCAAAACATCAGCGATCCACCTCCGTGTTTCATAGTAGGAATGGTGTACAGTACCTTTCATGATAGGCCTTGTTGATTCCTCTCCAAATGAAGCGTTTATGGTTGTAGCCAAAAAGCTCAATTTTGGTCTCATCACTCCAAATGACTTTGTACCAGAAGGTTTGTCTCTGTGCTGTTTGATGTGTTCTAATTGGGATACTTTGTGGCATTTGCGTAGAAATGGCTTTCTTCTGGCGACTCGACCATGCAGCCCATCTTTCTACAAGTGCCTCCTTATTGTGCATCTTGAAACAGCCACACCACATGTTTTCAGAAAGTCCTGTATTTTACCTGAAGTTATTTGTGGGTTTTTCTTTGCATCCCGAACAATTTTCATGGCAGTTGTGGCTGAAATCCTAGTTGGTCTACCTGACCGTGGTTTTGTTTCAACAGAACCCCTCATTTTCCACTTTTTGATTAGAGTTTGAACACTGCTGACTGGCATTCTCAATTCCTTGGATATCTTTTTCTATCCCTTTCCTATTTTATACAGTTCAGCTACCTTTTCCAGCAGATCCTTTGACAATTCTTTTGCTTTCCCCATGACTCAGAATCCAGAAACATCAGTGCAGCACTGGATGCAAGATACAAGCAGGGCCATCTTATTAAAATCATGGGCCCCTGGGCAAAGTGACGCGCTATGCGCATGGTGGCAAGGAGTGGCTAAATGATGCTACATATTGGGCATTGCTTTCGAGTCTGATCAGCAACAAAAAATACACGCAACCAGGGAATTATCCCAAATTAAATTCACCCCTATACACACTGTCCCGCCTTCTCTACACACTGCCCCCCCCCCCATATACCCTGACCATCTGTATACACTGACTTTTTCCCTGTACACACTACTCCCACTCCTTTTTGAAACTATCCCCCAGGGGGGACAGGAGGGCATAGTACAGGGGGTTGGAGGACACAGTAAAGGGGAGGTCAGGAGGGTACAGTATAGGTGGTATTGTGGCAGGTTTGGGTAGTATGGGTGGTATAGTGGGAGGTTTGGGTAGTATAGGTGGTATAGTGGGAGGTTTGGGTAGTATAGGGTGGTAAAGTGGGAGGTTTGGGTAGTATAGGGTGGTATAGTGACAGGTTTGGGTAGTATAGTGGAGGGTTTGGGTAGCATAGGGTGGTGTAGTGGAAGGTTTGGGTAGCATATTGTGGTATAGTGGCAGATTTGGGTAGTATAAGTGGTATAGTGGCAGATGTGGGTAGTATAGAGAGGGATAGTGGCAGATGTGGGTAGTATAGAGAGGTATAGTGGCAATTGTGAGTAGATAGGGAGGTTTAGTGGCAGATGTGGTTAGATAAGGAGCTATAGTGGCAGATGTGGGTATAGGGAGGTATAGTGGTAGATGTCAGTAGATAGGGAGGTATAGTGGCATATGTGGGAAGATAGGGAGGAATAGTGGCAGATGTGGGTAGATAGGGAGGTATAGTGGCAGATGTGGGTATAGGGAGGTATGGTGGCAGATGTGGGTAGATAGGGAGGTATGGTGCCAGATGTGGGTAGATAGGTAGGTATAGTGGCAGATGTGGGTAGATAGGGAGGTATAGTGGCAGATGTGGGTAGATGGGGAAGTATAGTGGCAGATGTGGGTAGTATAGGGAGGTATATTGGCAGATGTGCGTAGATAGGGAGGTATAGTGGCAGATGTGCGTAGATAGGGAGGTTTAGTGGCAGATGTGGGTAGTTAGGGAGGTATAGTGGTAGGTTTGGATAGTATAGGTTGAAATATTGGAAGGTTAGTGCAGTATGCAGTGACATGTGTTCAGTCACTTACAGGATTCCTGGATGCAAAGACTCCCAGGGCTGCTGTGGTCTCTCCTGCTCCTGAGTGAAGTTGAGTCTTTGGGAGTAGAGGAGGCAGACACACCCTTGGCTACGCCCACCAACTCCTGCTGCCTCGGGAGATAGTGAAGATCCCTGAGGGTCCGGGACAGTCTAACTTGAATAAATGGCAGGGGAGTGTTATACGCAGCCCCCCTCCCCTCCCCTCAGCCATGGCAAAGCAGAGCACTGCAGTACATGCTTACAAGGGGACAGGTAAAGTGCAGGAGCCCCCCATGCAGCTGGGGCCCCTGGGCAGTGCCCATGGGTGCCCTCTCATTTAGACAGCCTTGGATGCAAGGGTCTATCAGGAGTCCAGAAACTCATTGACCTTTTATACACACACACTAATTACAAGCAAACAGATCACAGGTGAGGGTGGTTATCTTTAATAGCCATTCAAACCCCTTTGTGTCAACTTGTGTGCATGTTATCAGGCCAAAATCACCAGGGTATGTAAACTTTTGATCAGGGTCATTTGGTAGTTTCTGTTGTGATTATGATTTAAAAAGAGTAAACACAGTTGATTGATAATAAATGGCTAACCATGAGTGAAAGAAATGTTTTTGTGTTATTCATATTCTCTGAAAAATGGCCAAGAAATCATAAATTCTGCCAGGGTATGTAAACTTATGAGGACAACTGTCAGTACACTGTTTTCCTCTAGTAACCTCTGAAGGAATCTTAGAGTTCCAAGGAATCCTGGTTGAGAAACCCTACTTTAAAGTCATTTTTGCTGGGATATTTATATTTTTGGACAGGTCTGTTTTTCCTTGTTAGAGAAAAGCCATTGTCATTCTCTGATGTTCTTAAAAGTGTCACTCTGGTATCCATTAGGGATGAGCTTCGAGTTCGAGTCGAACTCATGTTCGATTCGAACATCGGCTGTTCGCAAGTTCTCTGAACAGCGAACAATTTGGGGTGTTCGTGGCATTCAAATTAATTTTAAAGGCTTATATTCATGGTATTGTCATAAAAAGTGTTTGAGGACCTGGGTCCTGCCCCAGGGGACATGGATCAATGCAAAAAAAAGTTTTAAAAACGGATGTTTTTTCGGGAGCAGTGATTTTAATAATGCTTAAAGTGAAACAATTAAAGTGTAATATCCCTTTAAATTTCATACCTGGGGGGTGTCTATAGTATGCCTGTAAAGGGGCGCATGTTTCCCGTGTTTAGAACAGTCTGACAGCAAAATTACATTTCAAAGGAAAAAAGTCATTTAAAACTACTCGCGGCTATTAATACATTGCCAGTCCGACAATACACATAGAAGTTCATTTATAAAAACGGCAAGGGAATTCCCCACAGGGGAACCCCGAACCAAAATTAAAAAAAAAAAATGACGTGGGGGTCCCCCTAAATTCCATACCAGGCCCTTCAGGTCTGGTATGGATATTAAGGGGAACCCCGGTCAAAATTTGAAAAAAAATGACGTGGGGGGTCCCCCTAAATTCCATACCAGGCCCTTCAGGTCTGGTATGGATATTAAGGGGAACCCCGGCCAAAATTTTTTAAAAAAATGGCGTGGGGTCCCCCTCAAAATCTATACCAGACCCTTCAGGTCTGGTATGGATTTTAAGGGGAACCCCGCTCCAAAATTTAAAAAAAAAAACGGCGTGGGGTCCCCCCAAAAATCCATACCAGACCCTTATCCGAGCACGCAACCTGGCAGGCCACAGGAAAAGAGGGGGGGACGAGAGAGCGGCCCCCCTCCTAAACCGTACCAGGCCACATGCCCTTAACATTGGGAGGGTGCTTTGGGGTAGCCCCCCAAAACACCTTGTCCCCATGTTGATGAGGACAAGGGCATCATCCCCACAACCCTGGCAGGTGGTTGTGGGGGTCTGCGGGCGGGGGTCTTATCGGAATCTGGAAGCCCCCTTTAACAAGGGGACCCCCAGATCCCGGCCCTCCCCCCCTGTGTGAAATAGTGAGGGGGTAGTACCCCTACCATTTCAATAAAAAACTGTCAAAAATGTTAAAAAAGACAAGAGACAGTTTTTGACAATTCCTTTATTTAAATGCTTCTTCTTTCTTCTTTCTTCTATCTTCTATCTTCCTTCGGTTTCTTCCTCCATCTTCTTCTTCTTCTGGTTCTTCTGGTTCTTCCTCCGGTGTTCTCGTCCAGCATCTCCTCTGCGGCGTCAGCGTCTTCTTCCCTTCTTCTCCTCGGCCGCTCCGCATCCATGATGGCATGGAGGGAGGCTCCCGCTCTTCTCTTCATCTTCTTCTCTTCATCTTCTTCTCTTCTTCATCTTCTTCTCTTCATCTTCTTCTCCGGGCCGCTCCGCATCCATAATGGCATGGAGGGAGGCTCCCGCTGTGTGACGCTTCTCCTCTTCTGACGGTTCTTAAATAATGGGGGGTGGGGCCACCCAGTGACCCCGCCCCCCTCTGACGCATGGTGACTTGACTTGACGGGACTTCCCTGTGGCATACCCCGTGACGCCCCCGTTATTTAAGAACCGTCAGAAGAGGAGAAGCATCACACAGCGGGAGCCTCCCGCCATCATGGATGCGGAGCGGCCTGAGGAGAAGAAGGGAAGAAGACACCGCGGAGGAGATGCTGGACGAGAACACCTGAGGAAGAACCAGAAAAGCCAGAGGAACCAGAAGAACCAGAAGAAGAAGGAGGAAGAAACCGAAGGAAGATAGAAGATAGAAGAAAGAAGAAAGAAGAAAGAAGAAGCATTTAAATAAAGGAATTGTCAAAAACTGTCTCTTGTCATTTTTAACATTTTTGACAGTTTTTTAGTGAAATGGTAGGGGTACCCCCTTACCATTTCACACAGGGGGGAGGGCCAGGATCTGGGGGGTCCCCTTGACTCCCACAACCACCGGCCAGGGTTGTGGGGATGAGGCCCTTGTCCTCATCAACATGGGGACAAGGTGTTTTGGGGGGCTACCTCAAAGCACCCTCCCAATGTTGAGGGCATGTGGCCTGGTACGGTTCAGGAGGGGGGGACCGCTCTCTCCTCCCCCCCTTTTCCTGTGGCCTGCCAGGTTGTGTGCTCGGATAAGGGTCTGGTATGGATTTTTGGGGGGACTCCACGCTGTTTTTTTTTATTTTGGTGCGGGGTTCCCCTTAAAATCCATACCAGACCTGAAGGGTCTGGTATAGATTTTGAGGGGGACCCCACACCATTTATTTTTTTAAATTTTGGCCGGGGTTCCCCTTAATATCTTCAGGCCTGGTATGGAATTTAGGGGGACCCCCCTACGTCGTTTTTTTTTTTTATTTTGGCCGGGGTTCCCCTTAATATCCATACCAGACCTGAAGGGCCTGGTATGGAATTTAGGGGGACCCCCCACGTCATTTTTTTTTTTAAATTTTGGTTCGGGGTTCCCCTGTGGGGAATTCCCATGCCGTTTTTATCAATGAACTTCTATCTTCTATTCTGTTGGACCGGCAATTCATTAATAGCTGCGAGTAGTTTTAAATGACTTTGAAATGTCATTTTGCTGTCAGACTGTTCTAAACACGGGAAACATGCGCCCCTTTACAGGCATACTATAGACACCCCCCAGGTACGAAATTTAAAGGGATATTACACTTTTATTGTTTCACTTTAAGCATTATTAAATGCTCCCTGCTATATCACTGCTCCCGAAAAAACGTCAGTTTTTAAAACTTTTTTTTGCATTGATCCATGTCCCCTGGGGCAGGACCCAGGTCCCCAAACACTTTTTATGACAATAACTTGCATATAAGCCTTTAAAATTAGCACTTTTGATTATTCATGTTCGTGTCCCATAGACTTTAACGGTGTTCGCGTGTTCGAACAAATTTTTTGCCTGTTCGTATGTTCTGGTGCAAACCGAACATGGGGGTGTTCAGCTCATCCCTAGTATCCATCTGTCAAACCTTCAAATTGATAACACCCCTCTCCTAACAGCTCAAGCTGTACACCTTTGTAGAAATACTTGTCTATTCATAATCCCATTCTGTCTTGCGAATATTTGAGCCAAAGATATCTCCAAAAATAACTGTGAATAAGTAGTGTTCCCACTACATATGACATACGTTCTAACAAGGGGACTAGATCATTGTGATATGCATGTACAGTGTATTATGTTAGGAGTGATTGGGAGGTTTGCAGCAAATGATGGATATGTCTGTATATCTGTATATACACAATAAAAGTCTCCAAAAATCTGGCAAAATGACCGGAGAATATACATATATTTCACTACATGTAATGGGGTGGATTTACTAAAGGCACATAGACTGAGGACTTTGCAAGTGCAGTTACTCCAGAGCTTAGTAAAGGAGGGGGAGCTCTGCTGACTTCCATCATTCAATCATGCGCAAACAAAAATGCTTTTTTTTTTCCTTGTTTTTTTTCCTTTTTTTCCTTGTATGTTGTATGTTCCTTGTATACCTCATTTACTAAGCTCTGGAGCAACTTACAAGTTGCACAGTCTATTTGCCTTAAAGTGTTGCTAAACCCAGAACCTGCATTCACTATATCTGGTCTCCCACAGTACACAGAACATGGAAATGCAATTATTTTAGTAAATATAAACTGCTAAATAACTTTTCTCATCAGCAGTATAAAGCAGTTTTGTGACTTCTATCAGTGTCTGGTTAAAGCTTGTATGACGAGTTTTTATTCTCTGACTGTCCTATGAGGCTGCAGGGCCCCTGACCCTCTGTCTGGACATTGCTGATTGGCCCTGTGCTGATCACATGCACTGTCCTAAGAAAAAAAAACTCCCTAGCAATACACACCAAACTGAGCATGTGCAGAATGCCCCCAAGGCTCTGTACTATCAGGAGATGGATTGGGGACTGTGGAAGAAGGGGAGGATCAGAGAATACAGCCTTTTTACACAATGCAGAGGATTAACCCCTTAGGTTCCACAGTGAGTATAACAAGCATGCTTTACTGCATATACAGACTGATTTTACTGTTGTGGGTTTACTAACACTTTAAAGTAGAACTATAGGTACAACTTTTTTTTTGCATTTTGGATAGAGTAACGAAGGGTTATAACCCCCGGGCAATTTTTTTTTTTTTTTTGCCATCTGTGTTCCCCATTGGAATATTTCCCTTCTATTACTTTTCTGGGGACAACCCAAAATTTGGGATTTTCTTTTACTTTCAATGATAATAGTAAACAGGACAAATAGAGGGGGAACAGACAGCAATAAGAATCTGACAGATGTTCTAATCCACCTCCACTCTATCCAGTTATTTTAGTTATACTTTGAGTAAATCAACCCCAATGATATCCATATTTCCATATTTGGGTTTCTATGCATTCATGTTATGACATTAAAGGCATTTTTTAAAATAACAGACATGTCATACTTACTTACTCTGTGCAACTCCCCTTCCACAATCCCCTGCCGGTGCTCCTAGCCCCTCCCTCCTGTCTAGTGCCCCCAGAGCAAGCAGCTTGCAATGGGGGCACCCAAGCAGGCGTGCTCCCAAGCCGCTGATCTGTATATCCATTCTGGCACAAAGCCACAGCTCGGCCCCGTGCCCTCTCTTTCCTCATTGGCTCACTGGCTGTGATTGATAGCAGCGAAAGCCGATGGGCCTAGTGGAAGACTTTGTAGTCGAAATGTGTTGCAGCACCTCCTGCTTCCCACATTGCTTTTTATTCGCCTGTGATCACTTTTTATTTTTTATCCTGCACTTCGCTGTAAGATAATTTTATCTTTATAAACCATTTTTTGTTTGGCCTGCGCCATATGAAGCTCCCTTCTTCTTTATTTTTTATATTTGGGCACTGATGTTTACCTTCCCGTTAACATCATCCCTTGGATTGGTCTGGGTGTCGAGAGTTCTGGAACCGCATATCAACTAGCGAGTGTCCTGGAGTCGCAGACCCACTGATACAACTCAGCCTGGCACCCGTATACCATCTGGAATCCAGCATTACAAGCTTGTTTGATGCACTGCTGTATAGTAGGTGCGTCCACCCTATTTAGTAAGAGTACCCGACCTCTTATCTATTTGTCTGGAGTGTCCACAAGTGTATTTAACAGTCTACTCTGAACATATGTATTAACTCCAGTTGGTGATTGAGGAGAAAGAACCTTTCACCCCCCATATATATATCTGTGTGGAAATTGATACTTGTTGTTTTTGTTTATGTCTCTATTTTTTATATTTGTTTTCACATATTTTTGTGTGTATGGTTTATTATCCTTTATATAACTATTTTGTAGGTTGTTTTGGGTCACCTCACATCGATCTCAGCTCATTGAGGTCGACCTCTGGGATGTTTCCTTTCATTAGGCCACAGCCTTTTAGCGCTACTCCAAATTTTCTAGAGAAAGGTCCAGTTTACTGTCCTTCAGACTTTAGGGGGGCCGGACTGTGCCCTGTGGAAGTAAACAATGCCTGATCTTTGATATTAGCAGGAGAAATAGTTGGTGTCAGTGGGAGGTATAGTGGCCCATTCTTGTTGTCAGTGGAAGGAATTATGCCCTATTGTTGGCGCCATTGGAAGGAATAGTGCCCCATTGTTTGGTATCAGTGGGAAGAATAATTGCCCCATCATTGGTGTCAGTAGAAGAAATAGTGCCGAAATGTTGGTGCCAGAGGCAGGAAAAATGCCTCAAAGACCGGATAAAGGCAAGCAAAGGGCTGCATCCAGCCCCAGGGCCAGTTTGGAGACCACTGTCCTAGACTATGGAGGATTCCACATTCCTAAAACTCTGTTGTATTTTTTTTTTAGTACTTTGCAGTTGTCTACTCATGAGGCTTTCTGGCAATAATTCCTACCTACCTTTGGCTCCTTCATTTTTAATCAGTTATTAAGCTGAAGAACAAAATTAGGAAGCCTTTCTCTTTCCACTTTCCTCACTGCCATATTTCCAAACAAATTGCACTATGAATAACTATAAAGCTGGCTTGACTTCAGATATCAATGGGAACCTGAAACAAAGAAAATCAACAATGACATACAGATACTATCTATTACATATCTGGAGAAATAATAGCAAACTATTAGCAACGCTCTTTCGTGTTGCAGGGAAAGATTAGAAAATAAAATGTTAATTGAATCTAATAAATGGGTTTCACCATGAAACATTAAGGCAATTAGCTATTCAGATATATATAAAGAAACGTGATTTTGCGCTAACCATACAAAAAAAAAAAAAAATTTAAAAAAAATTGTGCTGCTGCTCGTGTTAGTCCATAAATACAAAAGACCCAAAAAATAAATAGTAAATAGTGTAACCAGCGCGCATCATATCTTAGTGTGTATTAAATATAAGTGATCCCGATAGTTATGACTACTATTGGTATACCACACTTAAAGCCATTTCAATCCGGCCAAAAACTCATGAAAAACGTTATTACTATAGACATATATTTAAAAAAAAATCGTGAAATTGACTTATTTTTCTATATTAGGAACATTTAAATCCTATACTCACACCACATGTTCAACAGTGAAACAAAACATGTGTTATTAATTACAATGTTACTTATGAAAATCAATCCGCAACAATCCGCAACAATGTAGTGAGCACCCGTTCCCAGTGGAGGCCTGTTTGGGGGAAACGCGTCGGGTGGAGCTAGAGGCTGTGACGCCATCACGTTTGTCTGGTCTTTCTCCATGGAGTCAGCCGGTTTGCTCCCGCTCTGCATGTATGCTGATTTTTAGCTAATTTTTATCTGGTTCCCATTTTTTATCTGAGTTCCGTTTGGTGTATACTTGGGAGTTTTTTTGATTTGTAGTTCCTGATGTGCAGTGGAGTGTTGCTGTGAACATTTGCAGTGGAAAGAATTGTTTTAAAGTGAGTGTGAAAGAGATTTTGAATAAATCTATAAAACACATTTGCACTATGGAGCCATTTTCGTTTTATTCCCACTGAGGTGTATCTTCTGTATGGATGAACTAATATTTTGAAACCGGATACATTGTATCAGTGAGGATAGATCTGCCTGTGTATTGGAGCGCAGTGGCTGAGGAAATCTCCCAGGAAAACGCCCAGATCTGCCTGTGAATTGGAGCACAGTGGCTGAGGAAATCTCCCAGGAAAACGCCCAGGTGATAATCTAAGGCCGGCAGGCTAATGCAACATGCTCATCTGATCTCACTAACCTGAGATCCATCTGATCCGGTAAGCGGCCTTTTTTACCATATTTGTGAAAAGGAGGAATATCGGTGTGTCTTTCTATAAAGAAGATTGGTGCTAATATCAACCTAGCATATTTCCATCAAGGACTGATCATTGTTTCTACATCTAAGATGTTCAAGGGGAATAAGTGTCCCACTGATAAACATTTTTAGCACTAATTTGGATATGTATGGTGTTCACCACATTGTTGCGAATTGATAGTCACAAGTAACATTGTTACTAGCAACATATGTTTCAGGGTGCTCACTACATTGTTGCGGATTGATTTTCATAAGTAACATTGTAATTAATAACACATGTTTTGTTTCACTGTTGAACATGTGGTGTGAGTATAGGATTTAAATGTTCCTAATATAGAAAAATAAGTCAATTTCACGATTTTTTTTAAATATATGTCTATAGTAATAACGTTTTTCATGAGTTTTTGGCCGGATTGAAATGGCTTTAAGTGTGGTATACCAATAGTAGTCATAACTATCGGGATCACTTATATTTAATACACACTAAGATATGATGCGCGCTGGTTACACTATTTACTAATTAGCTATTCAGGCAAAACCCATTAAAATATCTATATTGTGCAGATCATTTTGAGCAAATAATAGAATTTAAAGCTCACCAGTCAGATTAACAAATAACTGGTTATGTCCTCTTAATATTCAACCCCTAGTTTCTTCTAACTGGGAGGATAAAATAAATGCATAGTATTTTTAGGTAACTCTTAACAAAGACTCCTCATTACAGCAATTAAGTACTGGAGCTCTAGCACTGTGGTCACAATACTGTGCAATGGGGTTTATTTACTAAAGGCAAATAGGCTGTCCACTTTGCAAGGGAAGTTGCAATTTGTAAGGGAATTAGTGATTGTGGTAAAATGTCACTTTGCAAATAAGACCCAATCACGTGCAAGTAAAATAAAATTATTTTTATTAAATGCTTTTAAAACAGTGTCAACTCCTGGCTACCATGTGGATGGTGTTTCTCCAGAATGATTTGTCTTCTGTTTGAGTCTTAAATCTTCACAATGACATATTCATTTCTCTGTGATTGTATCCATTTACCCTATTGTTTGTCATCCTGTTCTTCTTTTTCCCCTTCAACTTTTCCAAGCATAATTGTCTTTTCCAGTGAGTAAGTTCTTTTCATAATATGTACAAAATAAGAAAGACACCGCCAAGTCATCATAGTCATTTGAGCTTCTCGTGAAAGACTGGGCTTGATTTGTTCAAGGGTCAATTTGTTTGTTTTACTTGCTGTCTACAGTATTTGTAGAATTCTTTGCTAGTGCCAAAGTTTAGGCACCAATACTTTTCCACTTTTTTCGTCATTTTTCCATCATTCACATACATTGAGAAATGCAGAAAATACCATGGCCTGGAAAATTCTGATCTGTGTACTTATAGATGTATCAGTATTTTCTAGGTCTTTAATCCTTGATCTTCCAAATGCCAGTGTGCATCATATTTTCTAAATGCTGGCACCATAAACTAGGAAGTTAACTTTCTTTCCTGTTATCATAACTTTAGGTAACTTTAGTTCCCTTAATATATAGCCCATGTTTTAACTTTGTTCTTTTACTTCATAGGGTTTTTAAAGAGGAACTGCAGTCAGCTCACATCATTTGTAATAAAAACATCTTTGCCATTCTGAAGCTTCCCTCCAACCACTTTGCATATTGTTTCATATATTCTGTGATTCTGTACTTGCCAAATATGCTACAGAAAGCTCCCTCCACTGAGTCTGGCTGCAACTATTTTAACTGTGGCCAGCTGAAGCCGATGCCTGTTCACTTCCTGGATTTACGCAGACACACAGAGGCACACCTCCAGCTCTGCAGCTCTCATTGGCCCTCTTATGACTCATCCCCCCTCCCTTCATGGCAAACTCTCACGAGAGTGAGAGAGAGAGCTGTGCATGATGTCATAAGTTTAGGCTAATTAGCAGACAAGAAACAGGAAGTGGGCCGTATAAGGTATTTACTGGCAGAAAAAAAAATGTTTTACTATCCAAAGTTAAAACAACAAGGGCAGAAGAATTTAATAGATGGAAAGTTGAAAAAATTACTGAAGATCTGCTTTAAGGTCCTCTGCATTTTCAGCTAAGAACATAGGGGGTTATTTACGAAAGGCAAATCCACTTTGCACTATAAGTGCAAAGTGCATTTGAAATTGCACTGAAAGTGCACTTGGAAGTTCAGTCGCTGTAGATCCGGGGGGGGGGGGGGGGGGGCATGCAAGGAAAATAAAAAACAGCATTTTAGCTTGCACGTGATTGGATGATAAAATCAGCAGAGCTTCCCCTCATTTCAGATCTACCCCTCGAATTTACAGTGACTGCACTTCCAAGTGCACTTTCAGTGCAATTTCAAGTGCACTTTGCACTTGTAGTTTGCACTTGTAGTGCAAAGTGGAGTTGCCTTTCGTAAATAACCCCCATAGTGTCATCAGCATATAGAAGTGTAGCGCTACCTTCGTAAGGGCCATTGATAGAATCTGTACCCCACTGGTTGCCCTGACTCTGCAAATCCATCACCTCCATCACCTCTGAATCCTCTGGGTTCAATCTTTTTTACCAACTGTTACCAATAATAAGAGACTTGCAAAATAGCAATGAAACAGTTTAAATTTGTTTACTGTAATAAAAGGGACACGTGAAAGTGTAAAACACTGTAGATTATAGAGGTATTGTTATCTGAACAATATAACACTGTGAGAATCTTGCAATAATAAAGGAAGTACAAAGTACACAGTATGATCCAAACTTAGTTCAAACCCTTATACGTTCACAGAGACCTTTGTGAACAGGTCAGCAGAAGTGTAGGGAACTAACAATTTATTTTCTCAAATAAATGATGATGCGCTAAAGTGTGCTAGATGTGCCCCTATCACGGCACAAAGAGATATGGCGCATATACAAATAATTACAAAGGTGTATACCACGCTAAATACTATATTGCCTAAAACTGATAAACATAATGTGCACAAGTAAACAATGCAATTAACAAATGCAAATAATATACCACGCTAAATACTATATTGCCTAAAACTGATAAACATAATGTGCACAAGTAAACAATGCAATTAACAATTGCAAATAATATACCACGCTAAATACTATATTGCCTAAAACTGATAAACATAATGTGCACAAGTAAACAATGCAATTAACAATTGCAAATAATAATTAATCATTTAAAACACTTTTGCTTCAAATATAATTCATAAGTGCAAATAGATGCCAAAAAGTGCCATGTGCCAAACAAAAGCGCTAAGTGCTCCACAATTCATGTGCATACTAGTCCATCTTGAACTACAAAGATATATAATGAGCAAAAGCAAAAAAGTGCTGATGTGTGATCTTCAATGGTAATAAATCCAAACGTGCTTAAATCTCCACGTGCCACAGGTCATGCGATGGTGCAACATAAGTGACCCCCCAAGGTAATGCGCTCACCTTAGAGAATGTGACTAAGTCACTAGACAAAGTCAGAAAACGCTTTTGAGCCACTCAGGGCTCTGTATGGATCACAGGATCACAGGCTCCAGCACGGGAATAACAATAGATAGGAAAAAAGGACCATATAGTGTAATATCGTTTAAAATATTTATTCCAAAGTCAGACAAAAACTCTCCCCCAAATGGGGTACTCACATTTTAAGGGTGTGCCAGTGCACCACTCTAAACAAGCATGTAGTTGGATAAAGCAGTAGCCAGGACGGAGTGTTAGGCAGCGGCAGCTGTCGGTGTTGGGACGGACGCCATATCCTTACTGCTTTATCCAACTACATGCTTGTTTAGAGTGGTGCACTGGCGCACCCTTAAAATGTGAGTACCCCATTTGGGGGAGAGTTTTTGTCCGACTATTTTCTCTGTCAGATTCACTCACTTCTGTCTCCTCGACCCACAGGCTATTAACATCAATACAACATAACCGAACACTATGCAAAATAATGTATCTAAATCGGCTGTCTCCTTTAACCACTTCAATACCAGGCACTTAGACACCTTCCTGCCCAGGCCAATTTTCAGCTTTCAGCGTTGTCGCAATTTGAATGACAATTGCGGTCATACAACACTGTACCCAAACAAAGTTTTTATCATTTTGTTACCACAAATAGAGCTTTCTTTTGGTGGTAGTTGATCACCTCTGTGGTTTTTATTTTTTGCGCAACAAATAAAAAAAGACCGAAAATTTTGAAAAAAAACAAGTTTTTTTTTGTTTCTGTTAAAAATTTTTGTAAATAAGTACATTTTCTTCTTCAATGATGGGCACTGATATGGCTGCACTGATGGGCACTGATAAGGTGGCACTGATGGGCACCGATGAGGTGGTACCAATGAGGTGGCACTGATGAAGTGGCACTGATGGGCACTGATGATGGGCACTGATAGGCTGCACTAATGGGCACTGATAGGGGGCACTGATAGGTGACACTGGTATGCGACACTGATGGCCACTCATAGGTGGCACCGATGGGCACTCATAGGCAGCACTGATGGGCACTCGTAGGTGGCATTGATGGGTACTTATGGGTGGCACTGATAGGTGGCACGGATGGGCACTAATAGGCACGGATGGGCACTGACAGGTGGCACTGATGGACACTGATGGGTGGCACTGATGACACAGATGGGTGGCATTGCTGGGCATCACTAATATATAATGGTGCCAGTCAGTGCCCATTTGTGGGCACTGATTGGCACAGATTGGGCATAATTTGCACATGTGGATGGCCTTGGGGTACATACCTGGCCATCCACATGTTGCCCCTGGTGGTCCTGGCGGCTACCCTGGTGGTCTAGTGCGGGCATCCGAGGGGGGGCTGCGCTTATAAACAATCAGCGCAGACCCCCCCTTTCAGGAGAGCTGCCGACCGGCTCTGATCTACTCGGGTCTGTCAGACGCGAGTGAGGAAAAGCCGATCAACGGCTTTTCCTATTGACATCGTTATCAGCCGTGATTGGACACGGCTGATCACATGGTAAAGAGCCTCCGCCAGAGGCTCTTTACCAAGATCGGTGGAGCAGTGTACCAGACTGACACACGGGCGCCGGCGGCTATTATCCTGCTGGACGTCATATGACGCCCAGTCAGGATAACTGAACCACCGCCCGGCCGTCAATCTGCTATAGGCCGGGCAGGAAGTGGTTAAATAGAGTTCCAGAGGATGAAAGTAATCCTTTTTGTGCTAAATAACTTTAGTCACGTGAGGAAAAAAGAGGGGATATAAAGGTTGAAATGTTAGTCCTTGGAATCCGGCAGTCTTCAGCTAGCCTTGCTGTGTTATGAATAAAGTAATCCTGGATGGTAGGATATAGCAAAGTTGACTGATCTATGAGGTTTCTATATTTCAATTCAAACTTCCCATATGGCTTTGATAATGTTGTATCCAATAGGATTGCTGTTAATAAAGATGTGAATAGGATATAGATGTCTTCATACAGTCTTCATAGAGTGAAAGGCCTGACATCAGCGGCACCACAAGTACCAGAAAGCTGGATTAGGTAGATGATGTCTATATGCAGTGTTCTAATGAATCTATATGGGCAAATGTCTGCTAATCACACTGGATACAGAAGCCACTGGCAGTGATGCAGGTGATGGTGAAGAAGGCTCTTTCAGGAACTCCTCCTGATTCCTGGCTCTGCGAATGGTGTCGGACCCCTTCACAACACGCCGCGGCCTACTCAGATCTGAAGTGTAGGCATCGCTGGAAGATCTGGAACAGTCTCTGGACCGCTGTAATAGAGAAGTGATGCTCTCCGCAGAGGTCCCTCTGGCTGCAGCTATACGACTCCCTGCTGTGCAAGCCACAAATCAGCAGCAGCTCACACTGACACAGAGTTCCTGCTGGCAGAATCCAAGCCGGCATCCCAAGAGAGCGATGTAGGCTGTGGCCAGTCCTTCTATATCCTCTCCCAGAAGTCTGCTCGGTCTTCTCAGCATTCTGGTAGTGGTAGTTCAAGCCAGTCCTGCTGGAATTGAAACTTCAGCATTCTGAACTACACATCCCACAATGCTTTGCTTTGCTCTAAGTTTAGTCTGAACAGAAATCAACACATTGAGTCCAAGCCAACACTAGAGGGAGACAACCCCACATTAACTAACACTGTCCCTGAGTTGCAGGCATAATAGCTAGCTCCTGGCTACAGAAAATTGATGATTTTTCTTTCACCAATTTCAATAACTTTGTCCTCTTCCTCTATGTGTATTTTTAGTTCTGTTTTGTATGTTTGCAATAATACTTTTATTTTTTTAGAAAGCTGTTAAGACCTTGTAAGCTGCATGAAAGCACTAGCATAGAATCCTTTACACAATGTGATCATTCCTACAAGACACACCAGATCACTCCAACCCCGTGATAAGATGAATGATTGGTGAGAAAGTAAATGCAGGCTTCAGTCAACACACTGCCTTAGGTACAGTTACTGAATAGGATGCAATAAACAACTGACGTGTCTATTCTGTCAACCACCTGTGCTTAATTACTTATACAAACATTGCTTGATAGTATTTACAATTGGAGTTTAGCAATCCAAAACCTTCAGAATTGTTATATAAAATGTGCAATAATCGTGCCCTTCAGATTAAGCATAGATAAGCAACATGGTTGGTCAGGTCTTGTAAATTGCTGAAATAAAATAAACAATAAAAAATGCAGTCAAATATTCATTAATCAGTTCATTCCTTTCTTTAACTGAACACTACAGACATTAGTTTTTTGATACACTTCTCCCTCCATGCAGCATTTCTGAGCCAGCATTGCATAACATGCACTGGACTCCACCAGCTCAGCACCTGTCACCTCATCCCAGTGACATCGCTACAGCTTATTGACTCTTTGCCCCAACATCGTATGCAGCACTTAGCTAGGTACTGTAGTTTCTCCCAGGTAGCTCTGTACTGTTCTCTATCTCTGCTTTGATTCCCTGAGGCCTTGCACAATCTTCTGTGAGTCACGATGGGACGGATGTTACTGGTGAGGTAAGACAGTGCTCAGTGTCTCTTAGTCACCAGCTGGGATTCTTTGTACCCCCCACCCAGACATGTTTGCTTACCCCACTTCCCTGACAACTTGGGAAAAGACCTCCTCTGGGAGGTGACCTTCCCCCAACACCTGCCAACATTGACAAAGAAACCTTCAGAAGTTGCTAAAACAAATCCCTTACCACCTCCTAAGAGGGCTCCGAGGGGCCGCAAGCTCCAGATTTTGTGTCACATGGCTTTGCCCCTCCCAGATCTAAGTTGCGCCCCCCCCCAAGCCCCTTGACCACCCCCTCCAACCTGGATGCTATGCCCGGCTGCTGAGCTCCTTTCCTATTGGGGCACTCTATACTGCTCCTCCTCCGCAGGGCTGAAATCACATTTCTTTACAACACAGCCAGTCAGCCACGATCTTCACAGGGTGTATCTGCCTACTGCAACTACACTACCGTTCCGACCAGAGAATTTCACAGGTCAGAAGTGCAACATAAAAGGCAGAAACACCCTGTGAAGACTGACAGACAATGTGTAAAGGAATGTGATTCCAGCCCTGTGTAGTGTGGGGGGAGGAGCTGTATACAGTGCTGGGGTGGGAAAGGAGCTCTGCCAAGTGACCTGCTAGGGGTCCCTGTCCTCTGATACCCCAGCTGTGATCCCTGTCCTCTGATTCCCCAGCTGTGATCCCTGTCCTCTGATGTAAGGAGGAACTCTGGGAACTCAAAACTCTTAAGCCACTTTGAGTATCTTGGCGTGCGGTGGGTGTATCTGCAAGCATGGTGGAAGTGGTGGGTGGTAGTGGGGGGGGCCCTTGTCAACTTTTGCATCGGGGCCCACAAGCTTCAAGCTGTGCCTCTGGGTACCAATCACTAGTGAAGAAACCCTAGCACAATACCAGGGTCCTCCATCACCTATACCAAGTTACCTCAGCTTTCCGGCTGACTGGTTGCTGTATTGCACTTAGAAACTTGTACTGTAGTCACTGGCAACGACAACCCAACTCCCAAGGGTTAACTTGGCTGCTCATAGGATACCTGTACTGTATCTTCTCCATGTAATGTCTCTCCCCTTAGTGTGACCATGTGAAGTGATACTCCATGCTTTGTGCGTCCTTAAATAACTTCAGACCAGACAAAAAATCAGTTTACAAGAACTCATTTTACTGCAGGCACTTCTTTTGTTACTGATAAATCTTACAGCTCCATTCCAATAGATATGCTTTCAGCTCCTAATACATAGTAATCTCTCTGATGCCTCCTGTACCCTTGCCCAATAGTTGATCATACCTTTAGTATTTAAAATGTTCATTCTGGTTGAGCATAATGTCCATGTACTTGAACCCCAACCAGATTACTCCTAAGGGTGTGTATAGGACAAAAATCAATTACATGGCAGCACAGTCCCCTCTCTTGTTCTCATACACGGAGCGAGCCCTGGCAGATATCCCCTGATATTTATGGCCTCCACTAGGGGGCAGCGTCATAAACATCAAGGAAAGGAAAAAAAATCAATTTAACTCTCTCCGGACTAGAAGGCACCAACCTATAGACACATCATATAGTGCAGACAGTTGAAGAACATATGACATATCCTACTGTCAACAGCAGTCTCGTCATCGCTGCTTGACAGACATGACTGCTGAGGCGCAATGGGCTTAGGTCCCACTTAACGTAACACCAAGGGTTCAAATCCCCCACCACCCTTGCCCTTTACTCCATTAAATAAGACACTTACAACCATTAGGTTGGAAAGGGCAAGGCCACAGCTTTATTAAATTCCAACACATAACATGTGAACATATTTAACCAGTACCAGTCACAGTCGTACTGTGAGCACTTAACCAAATGAGGGAAGTGGGGCCTGTCCTTACCATAAGTGCTGGATAGACAGCCTTTTCCATCAAGGGCATAGCCCATTTCAGCAACTTTAACTGCTGGCAAGGTCAAGAAAACCGCCAACCGCCCATCAGTTAATAACTGATGAGCGCCCCACTGCAGCCAGCGCCTGTTCCACACCTCGCTGCAGGCCAAGGTTGAATATATCCAACCCAATATCATGAAGGTGAACGCCATCCGGTCTCAACAGATCATCATTATTACCCTCCAGATCCTTGTGACTGATGACGAACCACCCCTATTTGCCGAACAAACTTGGCGACCTGAGCGTTCACTTTCTGACGGAAGCATTCTAGCCAGGAGGCCATGTAATTCCCTGGCCCACAGCAGGAGAGACACAATTTTCGACCAGATGAGCACCAAATTAGTGTAAACTGCATAGCATTGAGCAATGTCCGGCTTGATGTCAGAGATCAAGTCCACAGAACGTGTATAACCCACATCATTCCCCCCAGCGTGAAGAATCAAAATGATGGGGCCAGACACGTGGGACCAAATTCGTGAACACTCTGGAAGGACCTGAGGCCAGCGTAAACCGCGAAGCCCAAGCCAGTGGATCCTGGCGAGATCATAGGTAAAACCCCAATTCTTCCAGTAGCTCCGAACTTCCGCCCAAGGCGCGGCCCAGTAAATGAAGAAATCTCCCATGATCCAGAAGAGAAGGGTCTCAAAAGGGGAAACAAATGGACAGCAACAGGGAAAGGATACCGGAGAGAACAGGGAGAAACTGGACGCTGGGAATTTGGGGAATAAGTCGCACACCTCCAACCCCGCAGGACCCGATAGATCGGGAATGCTTTTCTGATGTCCTCCCACCCAAGGAGCTGAAACCAAGAAGGACAAAGAAGGCATGGCCAACAAAACCGTGGAACCCGAATAACCTTTTTTGTAGTAAATAAATAAGGTAAGAAATTAAAGCCATGCGTCTTTCCTGTGAAGACAAGATGGAAAACTAACTCCCCGACACCTGGAACCATTTATCCCACACTCGGCAGTACGACGCCCACGTCCGAGGGGACAGCAAGACCCAGAGGACTAGCAAACCTTGGAAACGAGGTTCCACAAATAGGCCGGCCAGGGGAGGCCCTCCAGGGAAGCCAATGGGGCGAGGGCGCGGAAACGATGGAGCTGTGAACGAGAGGGAGCATCGGCAATATCATTAGCGGTTGCAGGGACATGCCTAGCTCTAAAGCAAACGTTAAACTGAAGGCACTTTAAAACCAAAAACTGCAGCAACAACATGACCAGAAGGGATCTGGCAGACTATTGATTGACCACCTGCACCACACTCATGTTATCGGACCAGAAAACCACCTAGCGATTGCTCAACCGCTTGCCCCACAGCTCAATGGCGACAATAATCGGAAAGAGCTCCAGCCGTGTGAGGTTGCGCAAAAGATCCATGTGGGCCCATGAGGCTGGCCAACATTCAGCACACCACTCCCCTTGGAAAAGGCACCAAAACCACAGGAGCCTGCCGCATCAGTGTATAGCTCCAGCTGTGAGTTTGGTACCTCCTCCAGCAACCAACATGACTGGCCATTGTAGGACTGGAGGAAGGATAGCCACATCCCCAAGTCATCCTGCGCGGGCTTGGTGATACGGATATAATGGTGGGGGGCAGCCACCCCCTTTGTGGCCCATGCCAGACGTCTACAGAAAATCTGTCCCATGCAGACCAAGTGACCCAGCAAAGACTGAAGTTGTTTCAACTGCAGTTTATTATTTATTTATTTATTTTTAGCCCCTTTTGGCAAACGAACCAGGGATAGTATCCTGGCCAGCTGGAAAACCGTCTCCACGGTGTCGATTTCAATACCCAAGAAGACCAGAACCGTCACAGGGCCCTCGGTCTTGTCGGCTGACAACGGGATGGCACTCACAGCTGTCAGCTGGGCCCACGAAGAGGAAGTTATCCAAATAGTGTAACACGGACTGCAAACCAGCCGCCTGGACAACTACCCATTCAAGAAAACTACTGGAGAGTTCAAAGAAATAACAAGAAATGGCACAGCCCCTGAAATTAGCATCCCAGCAGATGGAAGCATTCCGGGTGGCCGGAAGGAGGCAGGAGGTGGACTCAATGTCCGCTTTGGCCAGCAAGTCCTGATCAAGTGGAGTGCCTTGTCAATT
Source organism: Aquarana catesbeiana (assembly GCF_042186555.1). NCBI lineage: Eukaryota > Metazoa > Chordata > Amphibia > Anura > Ranidae > Aquarana > Aquarana catesbeiana. The sequence goes on from NC_133326.1 coordinate 107,514,001, forward strand.
GAGGCGTAGTGGACCCTGTATTCCTCCTTGTCGATGCCGTCATAGACCGAGGAGCCAGAAGGATAGGACAAATGGTGGATAAGGCGGACTTTTTCCTTCGCCCTCTTGGGGACAACACCGAGGGGGGAAACCCTCAGGTTGTGGAAAGGGGGAGATCAAAGGGGCCCGCCATGCGCCCCAAGTCCAATTCCTTCTTGAGTTTATCGGCCACCATGGACTCAAATTGAACGGCAGTTTTTTTTTTTTTTTAAATTAGGTGCCATGGTCGACACATCCGAAGGAGTAAAGGAGTAAAGTAAACCATCCCTCAAGGTCAAGGCTTCTCTATGAAGGGGGGTACCGGTCCAACCAGTGAAGCATCTCTGAGACGATCACTGGGGTCCTCCGGTTTAGAAATGTCAGGCTTGGCCCCCGGCCAGGAAAGAGCATAAGCAATAACCACAGGCTACCATCCTGGCAATCAAAGCGTAATTCCTTCCTTGATGCCTCTTTTTGGCGAAACTGCCTGTCGTAGTGGAACCAACACTGGCCCCCGTACGCTTTGTAGGCACCCCAAATGAGATCAAGATAACAAAAAAATTATGTACCAACTCTGAAAAACCCTCGCAAAGCACTCCGGCATAAGCACAGAACCCCTGCAGCCAGTTCCTGAATGTCCGAGGAAGCTGCTTAGATTTTTCGCACTGCGCTGCCACGTCAACTCGACAGGATTTGTTGATTGTTTCACGGTCAGGGGGGGCTAAGGTGAGGAAATCCATAAATTCGCGTTGCCAGATTTTATCCTTGACATCTTCCGACAGGTGCTAAACCGCACACAAAGTGCCACCCACGAAAGAGGCTGTACTTCATGCCGAACCCGACACACCCATGTGAGACAGGACTGATTTTACTGCTGTCACAATGCGTTCATCCGGTGGACCCGATACGCCAGCATCACCGGAGCTACACCGCAGGCAGGTGCAAGGTCGCATCAGCAGGCCCCCAATGGGAATCTCTCGCCCTGCCGGGTGCAGGGAGATGGTGGGGCGAGGCTGTGGCAGTCGGTGTCCGGAAGGAAGCTCCAGCCCAGCTGCTGATAGTCAGAGATCAGTAAAGATGGGGATGGGAGCAGGGGACCGTCGGCCATCCCCCGCCCAGCCGGGCTCAGAGAGATGGGAGACGGCAGGGGTATGAGGCAGGGGGCGAGAAGTCTGAAAAGCACTGCCATCCCCCACCCAGCCGGGTGCAGGGGGATGTGGGATGGAAGAGGTCAGAGTCAGGGGGTGAGCAGCATGCGCCAACCCACCATCCCCCACCCAGATGGGTGCAGGGGGATGTATGAAGGCAGGGGTCAGCGGTGCGGGGTGAGCAGCCTGTGCAGCTCCACCATCCTGCCCCAAGCCGGCTGCAGGGGGATGCGGGATGCGGGATAGAAGAGGTCAGCAGCAGGGGTGAGTGGCCTGTGAAGCTCCACCATTCCCCACCCAGCCGGGTGCAGGGGGATGCATAAAGGCAGGGATCAGCGGTGGGGGGTGAGCTGCCTGTGCAGCTCCACCATCCCCCACCCAGCCGGGTGCAGGGGGATGTGGGATGGAAGAGGTCAGTGGCAGGAGTGAGCGGCATGCGTCTACCCGCCATCCCCCACCCAGCTGGGTGCAGGGAGATGCATAAGGGCAGAAGTCAGCGGGGTGTGAGCGGCCTGTGCTGCTCCACTATCCCCCACCCAGCTGGGTGCAGAGGGATGTGGATGCACAGGGGACCTGGCAGAGGCTGTGATGCCTGGAGCTGAATTTGAATCTCCCGCCCAGCTGGGCGCAGGGAGATACGCCAGCTGTGACTCTGCACGGAGGAGGGAGGAGGACGGGCGGCCAGTGCCAGAGCTCCAGGCTAGCGTGCCCGGCATCTGACACCGCGGGACACTCTACGTGCGCCCCCCACCCCTGCTCCGCCGAGTGCCAGCGGAGCAGTGGGGGGGGACAGGGAAGGCAACAGGCTGTGGGAGGCGGGGAGCACAGTGGCACCCGCCCGAACTGATGAGCAGGAGCCATAGGGGGGAGACAGGCTGCGGAGCCCAAGCGCAACGCCATGTGACCCTGGTGGTCCTGGAGCAGGCTGGGTGAGAGGAATCCCGGCCCGCGGAGCGGACAGATGGGGGAGACCCGCCGGGGGGAGCTCTGGCAGCGGGGAGAAGCAGGGGGGAGGGCAGGGGCCCATGGCAACTGGATTTCCAGGGGAATGTGGGGGGTGACATTTAGAAAGGCCTCGAGGGACTGGGGCTGAGGAAGGAGGGAGGATGGGTACATCTCCTGGCCCAAGCAGCCTGGGGCCCCCGGGAGGAGGTGGAAGGGGGGGGACGTTTCAGGGATAAGAATACAAGTCACCATGTCCTTAGAGAGCAGCTCTTCCAACGACTCTTCCGAAAAAGACCCAGAATTCCCTGGGGCACACAATTTCCTGAGCTCAGGCCCATCCCATCCCACATGTCCCAACCAATCGTTCCCCTTGTCACGCACCTAGCGATGCCCCCATCAGTCAAGGCTCTCTTTCCCTAGGGAGGGGCTCAAGAGGCCTTCATTGCATTCTGTTTTGATCATTTCAGTTGACCCGCTTATATTTGTAAACTGCCTGTTTTTTTCTGTGCGCAACTGAGAAATAAAGGATCTATTAAAAAAAACAACATATGAAATAGGAAATGGCAAGGTGACGTAACATATACACACACAATGTGTGTATATCTGCCTAGTCCTAGTTTCAAGATGTATCCCCTATAAATACAGGTTGTCAACACACAAAAGATGCATTAATATTATATAAATATAATATATTATATATATATATAATATTAATGGCAAGAGAATTGTGTCTTGTATACGTTTGCTTCAAGTCTATCCCATAACTGGCCTTAACAGCAAGGAGCACATGGAAGGGTGCCGCATGTCCAACAAAAACAAAGAAAACTCCCAGCTCAACTTACCAACCAGCCTGCAACAAACTGAATTATCCTGTCTAATAGTTCACATAAAAAACAGGGGTTTAGTTTGCACACATTTGCAAATACATGTGCAAGCTGCAGAGGCCTGCGATTATGTGCAGTCCTGACTATAAATCTGCCTTGGAAAACCTGGCCTCAATCTATCCATTACTATATACAGTATCTCACAAAAGTGAGTACACCCCTCACATTTTTGTAAATATTTTATTACATCTTATCATGTGACAACACCAAAGAAATTACACTTTGCTACAATGTAAAGTAGTGGGTGTACAACTTGTATAACAGTGTAAATTTGCTGTCCGTTCAAAATAACTCAACACACAGCCATTAATGTCTAAACTGCTGGCAACAAAAGTGAGTACAAACTGGGCCCAATTAGCCATTTTCCCTCCCTGGTGTAATGTGATTCATTAGTGTTACAAGGTCTCAGGTGTGAATGGGGAGCAGGTGTGTTAAATTTGGTGTTATCACTCTCACTCTCTCAACTCCAAAATCAGCAATGTTATCTGTTTAAAATAGTTACCTAGTTATTCATCTACATATGCTCTTGTAGAGGCATAGAAATCACTACAGAATAGATAGATTGTATCTACTGCATCAGAGATCGAAGAGGCACCACCCAATTAGGGTGTGCACCTCAAAGCTCAAAACTAAGGTGTTGGTAAATGACATATTTACTAGCCCGTTCCCTCGCTCTCCATCCTGAAACACCCCCAGTAGAAGTGTGGGGGGGGGGAGAGAAGAAAAAGTAGCAGCACTGCAGGGCAGCCAACATGAGGGAGGCTAAGCCATGCAGTAGGGGGAATCCGACACCACATGTAATGATTAGGTTGTGCCCAGGAGCATCTGGCACACCCCTTGCGCATGCCTATGATAGTGATAAACACATCTAAGACCCCTGGCACACCCCTTGCGCATGCCTATGATAGTGATAAACACATCTAAGACCCCTTTCACACTGCCGGCATTTTTCAGGCGCTACAGCGCTAAGAATAGCGCCTGCATAGTGCCTGAAAAAAGCGGCTCCATTCACTCCAGTGTGAAAGGCCGAGGGCTTTCACACTGGAGCGGTGCGCTGGCAAGGTGTCACAAAAAGTCCTGCCAGCAGCTTCTTTGGAGCGGTGAAAGAGCTGTGAACTCACCGCTCCTCCACCGCTCCTCCACCACTCCTCCACCACTGCTCCCAATTGAAATCAATTGGACAGCGCTGCGATACTGCCGGCAAAACACCACAGTGGCAGCGTTTTGCAGGCGGATTTAACCCCTGTTCGGCCGATAGGGGGGCGGTTTTAACGAATAGTGCAGCTAAAACGACGGTAAAGTGGCGCTAAGAATAGCGCCGCTTTATCGCTGACACCGGTGGGGGCTCAGTGTGAAAGCCCTCATAAGGTTTGTTTACCCAAAACTATATACCTATATAACTAAAAGTAGATATACTGCATATTAGAATGTCGAATTAAGTAGAGTGCTGAAGGCAGTTCTTTACTTACAGTCATTTTTAGTTCAACCAGCGAGCTAAACGAAAAAAAAAAAAAAAACAGGTTCCTCCATCCACACAAATATGGTGGATGTAGGAATTCCCACCCACGGGGACATTGGAGATCCTAGCAGTGACATTTAGAACTGTCAGAATACACTGACAAAAGTTTTCCAACTTGTGCGTTTGACAGAATTCGATCTAACAACTGACTTCCGTTAAACGGGGCCGTCCATACACTCATTGAAATTTGGGTGGTCCCTGCTGAACCAGGCCACATTTTGATCTGTCTAACTTCAGTAAGCAACATGTGGATGTTCAACAAGTTCTAATTGTAACTATGTTTACTGTAACTATTATGGTTTGTAAATGAACTCAAAACACAGCTGGATTACATCCTTTGTATTACAAGGACGGTGTGACTTTTGGCTCAGACTGTTTAACGAAAAACCTAACTACAGTCAAAACGTTATATTCAGTTTTGTATATGGTAGAGAAGGGTTAGAACAGCTGTCAGGTTTTAGAACTGGAATCCAGGAAAACAACCATATACACAGATGAACTACACATATAGAAGCTGTTTTACCTAGCCTTTTTTTTCTGTCCACGTAGATTTGAGATTTTCACAGGTCTTTCATGCAGTCCTTTCTTTACTTTTGTACTGCTGTAGTTCATTAATGCATACAGGTGCTATCTGTAGCTGCTTGCTGTGGTGCTAAACTGGTTAACAGCTGAATCAGTGAGAGGAGGGCGCTGCTGAGTCAGGCAGCACTGCACTGTGGGTACTGTAGTCCAGAGGAGAAAGACTACCGTGTAATCAACTGCATTTCCCAGAGGAAGTTTGCCAGGAGGAGGGGAAAGAGTTGCATTTTCTCAGGCTGTACAGGACACAGCTTCCTCTTGCCATGAGGAAGCCTGGCGACTGCACATCGCTGTTCAGTGTGCACCATCACTTCTGCATGTCGGAGGCCTGAGCAGGATTAGGAGTGCTGAATTTGGAAATGCCAACAGCCAGAATCACCTGGGTGCAGAGCAGAGAGTGGACTAATCGCTGTGTGTGGACTGGTGAGTTACTGATGTGGGGATTTACTATCTGCTGCTAAAGAGAGAGACTGAGCTCTCTCTAGGAACTGACCATACAGTCATCTAGTAGCCTTATTGCTGCCTGAAGACTTCATTCTTATGTGCACCACTAGTACGACCAAGCCCCAATGCTAGCTGGCTAAAGATTTAGAACTATTACTGTCCCTTTGCAGCTGCTACACACAGACCTTTACCTATTGCTTATGCTAAGAGGTACCTCTCCGTGGACATTGCACCATAGCATAGCAGTTCTCCAAGAGTGCACTCTAGATTAGGTATAGTATTATTATTCATATTGCAGTTAAAGGATAAGTTCACCTTTAGAAACATGTTACATGTTCCACCTATTTTCACCTTCTTAATTGCGACACTGGGCTAGGGATCTTCTCCCCGCACCCACTGTCACAAATTGAAAAGAATGCGGCCTTGTGGGGTGGAGCACAAATGTCTGTGAATGACTGAACTACAAATACGGACATCCTTTGTGTTTGACAGCTTGCAGGGATGAGCCAAACACCTCCACCCCCCCCCCCCCCCCCCCGGTTCGGTTCGCACCAGAGCATGCGAACAGACAAAAAATTTGTGCGAACACGAGAACACCTTTAAAGTCTATGGGACACGAACGTGAAAAATCAAAAGTGTTCATTTTAAAGGCTTATATGTAAGTTATTGCCATAAAAAGTGTTTGGGGACCTGGGTACTGCCCCAGGGGACATGTAACAATGCAAAAAAAAGTTTTTAAAATGGACGATTTTGTAGGAGCAGTGATTTTAATAATGCTTAAAGTGAAGCAATGAAAATGAAATATTCCTTTAAATATCGTGCCTGAGGGTCCCCTTAGTCTGCCTGTAAAGTAGCGCATCTTCCCCATGTTTATAACAGTACCACAGAAAAATTACATTTCTAAAGGAAGAAATGTTATTTAAAATTGCTCACAGCTGTAATGTATTACCAGATCCCGGCAATATACATAAAAAGATCATTGAAAAAAACAGCGTGGGTTCCCCCCTTCAGGTCTGGTATAGATATTAAGGGGAACTCCACACCAAATTTTTTTTAAATGGCGTGGGGGGAACCCCGTGCCAAAATAAAAAAAATAGCATGGAGGTCCCCCCAAAATCCAAAACAGACCCTTATCTGAGCATGCAACCTGGCAGGCCACAGGAAAAGGGGGGGGAACGAGAGAGCGCCCCCCCTCCTAAACCATACCAGGCCACATGCTCTCAATATGGGGAGGGTGCTTTGGGGTCCCCCCAAAGCAACTTGTCCCCATTTTGATGGGGACAAGGGCCTCATCCCCACAACCCTTGCCCGGTGGTTGTGGGGGTCTGCGGGCGGGGGGCTTATCGGAAAATCTGGACGCCCCCTTTCACAAGGGAGCCCACAGATCCCAGCCCCTCTTATGTGAATGGGTATACAGTACATTGTACCCCTACTCATTCACCGAAAAAAGTGACAAAAAAGTAAAAACGACAGGAAACAATTTCCCGTCCCGCCGACTGCTGTCTTTTTGCTGTGACAGCTCTTATATAGGCAAGGGCGGGGCCACCCGCTGACGTACCTGGATTACCCCGCCCTCCTCTGACAGCACATGAAGTCAGAAGGGGCGGGGTCACTCAGTTACATCACTGGGTGGCCCTGTCCTTGCCTATATAACAGCTGTCACAAGAGACAGCAGTCAGCGGGACGCCTCCCATCGAGGTGGAGGGTTTTTTTAAAAATAAATTTCTGACCTATCAGTGCCATAAAGATGGATGGACATCCAGGGACAATTTTTTTTTTTAATAAAGGGCTTGTCAAAAACCGTGTATTGTGGTTTTTACTTTTTGACATTTTTTTTGGTGAATGGGTAGGGGTACAATGTACCCCTACCCATTCACATAGATGGGGGGGTGGGATCTGGGGCTCCCCCTACACCGGGCAAGGGTTGTGGGGATGAGACTTTTGTCCCCATCAACATGGGGACAAGGTGTTTTGGGGCGACCCCAAAGCACCCTGCCCATGTTGAGGGCATGTGGCCCGGTATGGTTCAGGAGGGGGGCGCTCTCTCGTCGACCCCTTTTCCAGCGGCCTGCCAGGTTGCATGATCGGATAAGGGTCTGGTATGGTTTTTAGGGGGGACCCCAAGCCAATTTTTATTTACTTTTTGGCATGGAGTTCCCCTTAAAACCTATGCCAGACCCAAATGGCCTGATATGGATTTTGGGCCGTTTTTATTTATTTTATTTTATTTTGGCATGGAGTTCCTCTTAACCACTTCAATACACTATATTATATATTGTACACTGCACTATATACCCTGCACTGTATTATATATACTACACTTACTGCACTATATACTCTGAACTGCAGTATATATACTATACGGCCTCCACTATATACTCTGCAGAAAAATTGGGCCTTAGGTGTTGGTGGTGCCAGAACACTGTAACCCATCACAGTTACTCTTGTTGGGTGCAGAAACGGGCCCTGCTGTTAAATATTATTTTAAAAATTGTAATTACATGCCCCAAAACAGGGGCAGAAAAATTGGGCTTTTCCTTTGACCGAACGAAGCCTCAGATACACGTTGTCCAGCACCAGGAAATGGTAATCTTCCAGGGTTTGGAAATTCGTTACACAAACTTTTCTTCAGGGCCTCCTGAAGATGTTTCATCCTCTGCTCCCTCTGGGAAGGCAGGATGAGTTCTGCAACTTTACCCTTGTAACGTGGGTCAAAAAGGGTTGCCAGACAGTAATGATCCCTCTCCTTGATACCATGAATCCTAGGGTCCTTTCGCAGGCTTTGCAGAATCATGGAGGCCATGCAGTGTAAGTTTGCAGAGGCATTCGATTTGGAGTCCTCTGGGTCACTAAGGATCACATTATCTGTAACTACCTCCTCCCAGGCACGTACAACTGTCTCGCTGTTCTGCCTTAAGTGCCCTGTCCATGATGCCACGAAGCGTGTGCTCCGAAGCTTAAAACCTATGCCAGACCCAAAGGGCCTGGTATGGATTTTGGGGGGGACCCTATGCCGTTTTTAATTTTTTTATTTTGACGTGGTGTTCCCCTTAACCACTTCAATACACTATATTATATATTGTACACTGCACTATATACCTTGCACTGTATATATACTATACGGACTGCACTATATACTCTGCAGAACAATTGGGCCTTAGGTGTTGGTGGTGCCAGAACACATTAATCCCTCACAGTTCCTCTTGTTGGGTGCAGGAACGGGCCCTGCTGTAAAATAGGGATGGGCCAAATGGACCCCTGTTCGGTTCACACCAGAACTTTCGAACACTGCGAAAGTTCGGACCCGAATAATGAACTCAATTAAAGTCAGTGGGCCCCAAACATCAAAAATCAAAAGTGCCCATTTTGAAGGCTTATATGCAAGTAATTGGGAATAAAATAGTTATAGGGGTTTGGGTCCTGCCCTGGGGGACATGTATCAATAAAAAAAAGTTTGTGAAAAACGTCATTTTTAAATGAGCAGTGATTTTTTTATTTTTAAAGAGAAAGCATAAAAATTAAACATTTCTTCCAATATAGTGCCTGGTGGGTCCCCTTAGTCTACTACCTGTTAAGTGGCAGATCTGTACCATGTCTAGAATCTGCTGCAGAAATAATTGCATTTGTAAAGCCAAAAAAATGACATTTTCCCTGCAAGCTGCTTTTATTTTGCTCAGCAACAGCTGGGTATGATGAGGCGACAATGTAGTGCACTGGGAACAAGATTAGAGATTTTTTGGATACATTCTGGTGTCACTCTGACTTTGGATAGAAAAAATGGGTGCGAGGGCGCATGCGCGAAGGACTCCAAGATGGTCACGTAAGCCGGGAGCTCCTCACTACCCCAGCCACCCTAAAGCCGAATCGGAGCCAGCCGCCAGCCCGCACACAGCGGGATCCGATCGGGGAGCACAGCAGCATCCCCCCTGTGCCAGGGGGAACAGCAAAAAGGGATCTGGGACCCCAATTCGCCGCCGAAGGAGTGCAGGTCAAAACCAAGATGGCGGCTGCGCCTCAGCCACGAGACACAGTCTCAGGGGGAATGACAGAGAACAGGCAAGTGATCGCCCCTGCTACACTAGCCTTCCCTCCTCAAGCGATCTCCACAGCCCCCCTCAACGCATCCCCCTCAATTAATAGCACAGACTCGCTGGAAGATCACTCCCTGGCCACCTTCATGCTAACTCCTATGGGGAATACCTCTGCCCCCCAGCACACTAGCAATGCTATGGGCGGCCCAGACCCTGACATGCCCCAGAATGCAGGTGATCTCTTCATAAAACTATTGGAGCTTTTGGAGCGGGGATTAGCTCATACGCCCCACAAAATAACAAATGACATTCGCTCTGATTTTCAGAACCTGGGCACCAGAATAGAAGCAATTGAACAGAAACTCGATTTTACAGTATCAAGGGCCAATCAAAACACAGATCATATTCAGGTCATACAAGAGCAGTTGGATGTGGCCTTAAATAGGATCGATGACCCTGGAAAACCGATCGAGAAGGGAGAACTTCAGGGTCAGAGGCATCCCAGAATCTTGCACAGATGTGCCCTCAGCGGTCCAAGATGTGATCAAAACTCTCATACCTGCTATTTCTCCACACAAGCTGGAGTTAGACAGAGCCCACAGATCACTGGGACCCCCCAGGAAGGATGGGTCCCCCAGGGATGTGGTGGTAAAACCGCACTACTATGGAGTAAAAGAGGACATTATGAAACTTTCTCGTCAGCAATCCCACATCTCCTTCCAAGGACATGATGTTCAAATATTTGCGGACATTTCTCCAATGACGGTACAAAAGCGCAGAGCCCTCAAACCACTTTTAGCGATCCTGGCGCAGAAGGAAATCAGATACTGGTGGGCTTTTCCCTTTAAGGTTTAAAATTTACCTACAAAGGTAAAACCCACTCCTTCACCAATATACAGGAAGGAGAACAGGTCCTCCTTTCCCTGAAGTTCATATCTCAGGACTCAGAAATGGACACGTCAAATGTACAAACAGGATCCTCCAAGAGACCTACTCCTACCAGTCCAGTTTCCCCCCTTATGAAAAAAAAAACAAAAGCAGATGCTTGAGGGAACCTCTGCCCACCTGATTCCGGAAGTAACTCAACATCATACATCCAACTCCTCAGGGACAGGTCAAGGGAGCTATTCTCCCTAAAAACTCTCCTCTCTGATTTGGGGGCTCCCCCAGAATCCCCCCCATGGTTTGTGTGACCATGCTACGGTTTCCTAAGGGATAACGGAGTCCCCACAAACCCAGTCCACCTAACGACCCTGAGACCTCAGGCCTGACGGGCTCCATTCTTGCAAGAGTTAGGTTCGCCACTCAAAGCACACATTTCTGCTCACTTCTCGGGTTCTGTGCATGTGGGACGGACTTTCATGGGCCGTTCCCTATCTGTTTGAGGACTACCCTGCTCTCTCTCTCTCGACACTACAACATGTCCCAGAGGACTAGTCTTTTGACTCCCTTCCCTCTTCGATTTATTTAGCACCAGCTCCTGGAATTGAAGATATGCAGACGTACAAGAAAACTTCCTGTGAAGGATACTCCAAAGACTTTAATGGGACTTATTGAGGGCATACCAGTGGGCTACTAATACATACCCCTAACAACCCAGGACTTGGAAAACTCATCCCTTAGTAGCTTTGGGTGCACCCCAACCCACAATTCTCCCCCATCCCCCTCATTCCTCCCTCTCTTCCCCCAATCCCCTCCTTTTCCCTCCCCACCCTTACCCACCTCTCCCTTTCCCCCATACCCCTCCCTGGCTTATTATGCCACTCGTTAGACTATATCAGACGGCTGGCTTTGATTCATATGTTTTATAATATTATAGTTCTTATTTGGTTTTCTCCAAGAGCTTAATTAAAGTATTTTATTTTAGTTGACCAATAGGGATGGCGCTGACTGGGGTAGCAGTCATGCACCTCCATCCCACGATAATGGGTACCCCATTTTCGGGAGATGGACAGTTAGCTCCTTTTGAGGGCTACTATGGTTTATGGTTTGGCGACATTGGGAGGCACCTTTTGCCCTCCCGATGCCGCAGGCCCTTTTTGGGCCGCTTTGTACTATATCACTCGCTCTCTCTTTCTTTTTCTTTTTCTTTTCTTCTTTTCTTTTCCTCTAACCTTGTCTTTTTTTGTGCCAGTCCTCAGGTGATGCTGCTCCACTCCTCTCCTCCAGGTTCCAGGTTCTGCTCCACACCTCAAGAAACAACACTCCACAGCATCCCAGAGGAGGTAAGAAATATCTATCTTAATATACTTCCTCCCTTCCGCCACCATGTCAACTAACACCGTGCCCCCAACATCCATTAGGTTAGTATCACATAACGTGCAAGGTCTTAATTCAGCTATAAAAAGCCGAAAAATATTTCAGTCCTATCAAGCCCAAAAAATGGCAGTAGTTATGCTTTAAGAAACCCATTTCCCCTCGAGATATAACCCATCATTTCTGCATGCTCACTACCCCCTATTCTTCCTAGCTAACGCAGAGGATAAAACCAAAGGTGTAGCAATACTATTTGCGAAAACTTGTAAATTTAAGCCCCTACTAGTGCACAAGGACCCAGAGGGTAGATTTATTTTAGTCAAGGGCATGATAGATGAGTGTTTGTACTCATTCATATCATATTACTCTTCCAATAAGGGCCAGACAAAATTTTTTCAAGCAATGTTTCAAACCCTAAGCCCTCTTTTGGAAGGAACAGTAATATTCGGAGGTGACTCTAATATCGCTTTCGATCAAGGCCTAGATAAATCTAAACCAGTGTTTCTCAACTCCAGTCCTCAAGGCGCCCCGACAGGTCATGTTTTCAGGATTTCCCTCAGATGAAATGGCTGTGGTAATTACTAAGGCAGTGAAACTGATCAAATCACCTGTGCAAAATAATGGAAAGCCTAAAAACATGACCTGTTGGGGCGCCTTGAGGACTGGAGTTGAGAAACACTGATCTAAACCTCTCGTCGCACAACCCGTCCGCCCCACGAAATCAAGTTCCAAGATAGCGAAACTTATTTATCAACAAGGCCTAGCCGACATCTGGAGAGAACATAACCCCACGGAAAGGGATTTTACCCATTATTCAAACCCACACAGAACCTATTCCAGGATTGATCACATCCTCATTTCAGCGATCCATATTCCATGTGTGCTCAAGGCCTATATCAAGAACACAGCCCTGTCAGACCATTCCATGGTGGTTATCTCTTTACAAGGCAGATTCCACAGACCTCCCACTCCCCACTGGAGACTCAATTAAAATCTACTTAATGACCCTATTTCAGTGACAGAGATTGAGAAGGAGTTGAAAGATTATTTTTTGCGGAATGATGTGGAGGGAATCTCGGCGGAGACTCTATGGGCAGCTCATAAAGCTACCATCCGGGGAAAGCTCATTCAAATGTCTTCTCAATGAAAGAAGGAAAAAATAGCGGAGATTGAGAAACTTGAGAGGGACTTCTCGCCTTATGCAAACAACACAAAGGGGACCCTTCTAAAGTCCAAATAGCTCAGATAGACTCAGCCAGACTAGCTTTAAACTTAGCTCACACAGTTAAGGCCGAGAGATCTCTAAACTGGAATAGTGCGAAATTTTACTTTCAGAGAGACAAGATGAGTACGCTATTAGCAAGAAAGCTCTCCCCTAAATATAGTGCCTCTATACTTCCAAATCAGGCTGCAGGATGGTTCCACAACACTTAATCCCCAAAAAACCCTACAAGCCTTTCAGTCTTTCTACTCTAAACTCTATCAGAAAAACGACACTATAGAAGAATCTACTATAAAATCCTTCCTAGATGACCTTAATATACCCACTCTAAGTAAGGATCATGTAGAAATCATGGAAACACCCTTCTCAACAGAAGAAACATTAGATGTGATTAAAAAATTAAAAGGAAGTTCAGCTCCCGGCCCAGATGGCTTCTCCAATCAATATTACAAAACCTTCGCAGACACCTTAGCACCTCGTATTACTAAATTTTTCAACTCCAAACGGGAAGGGATCCCGGTGGAGTCCCAACTAAATATGGCTTTCATCTCAGTCATTACCAAACCCGACAAGGACCCAACTTTAGTAGAAAACTGCAGACCGATATCCCTTATTAACAACGACTTAAAAATACTTACTAAAATCCTAGCTAACAGAATAAATTCATTCATCAACCAATATATACACAAAGACCAAGTGGGTTTTATCCCAGGAAGGCAAGGCCCAGATCAAGTTAGATGGGCAGTAGACATTGTCTCACTACTACAATCGGGATGGGATGGAGGCCCACGCCAGGAAGGCTTACTTCTGTCATTGGACTTACAAAAGGCCTTCGACTCCCTCTCTTGGTCTTACCTCTTTGTAGTCCTGAGACGCTGGGGATTCGGGGAAAAGTTCATAGGAACTCTGAAAGCTCTATACTCCGATCCTAATGCCAAGTCAAATTACAGGGATACTATTCGTACCCCATTCAAATAGCCAGAGGAACCAGACAGGGATGCCCCCTTTCCCCTCTGATATTTGCGTTGGCGATAGAGGTGCTCGCCATTGCAATCAGATCTAACCAAAACATTAAGGGCGTACAATGTGGACCGAACACCCACAAGTGCGCTCTTTTTGCTGATGATATCCTTCTATTTGTCACATCCCCAACTACCTCCCTTCCTAATTTATGCAAGCTCTTAGAAACCTTTGGGTCCTTGTCGGGTCTGCGGGTCAACATGGACAAATCCCAAGCTCTAAATATCTCAATTCAACCGGCAGAAGTAGACAGGCTCAAACCTTCATTCAAATTTAAATGGAGCGACTCCTCGATCCGTTATCTTGGGATAAACCTTACCCCCAAGTTTGAGCAGCTTTATCAGGCTAACTTTCCTCCCATGTTCTGTAAACTAGGATCTGATCTCCTATCTTGGTCCCAATACAATATTTCATGGCTAGGTAGAGTACATTCTACTAAAATTACCCTATTGCCCAGGCTCCTCTATTTATTTAGATCACTCCCGATAGGAATTAAAAAACATCATCTCAAGGTGTTCCAGGGGAAGATTATCAAATTTATATGGGGAAAAAAGGGCTACAGGCTAGCCCACAATATTCTTTATAGTCCCAAAACAAGGGGGGGGGGGGCTAGGTCTGCCAGACCTATATAGCTATTACCAAGCAGCCAGACTAGCCCAACTCTCAAAGGTATACTTCAGATTCGAGAAACCCGATTGGATAAATATAGAGAGACAAGCAGTCCCGTCACACACCATAGACTTCCTCCTCTGGTGCCCCATGAAATCTAGGCCCTCTATCCTGTCACCGGCATTATCCCAGTCCTTTAAATTATGGGACACCCTGAAACACTTACCAGCCCTGACCTCAGTCATCCGCCCTCTAGACCACATTTTCCATAATCCCCACTTTGGACCGGGCATGGACATCAAGTCCTTCCAATGGTGGCTGGACAAGGGGATGTACCGTATAGGACACTTTTATACACCCTCTGGACCGATCACGTTGAAACACTGTAATGATAAACTTGAGCTTCCGGGCTCAGAGAGATTTAGATTTCTCCAGATCTCTCACTTTCTCTCCTCACTAAAGAAGGGGTATGCTAACCCTCTAGAATTCACACAATATGAGCGATGGTACAGCCAAGCTTTAGACATAAAGGGGGGTATATCTCTCATATACGCATCACTTTTAGAACCCACCACCAAATTTTCCTACATGGAGGCGTGGGAGAGGGATCTGCAGGAGACCTGGAACCTGGAGGAGTGGCATAAGAGGGGAACTAGAGCCTTCAAAGGTATTCTAAATATTTCTTTGATAGAAGCTAATTTAAAAGTGTTGATGAAATGGTATCTTGTGCCCTCCCGACTGGCAACTATGTTTTCTTCTACCTTCCCATTGTGTTTCAGGGATTGTCAAGCCCAGGGTTCCATGCTCCATATATGGTGGGAATGCCCGAGATTAAGAGGATTCTGGAACAAAGTGTTCGTTTTGATTCGAAAAGTCACGGGTCTCCCTGTCACGAAATCTCCCCAGGCACTGCTTAATGCCCAAATTCTTAAGATTGCAAAACACACGCAAAAGTTGATAGCCTTTATGCTACTAGGAGCTAAAACCACCATAGCTAAGGCCTGGAAGCAACCCACGATGTCTTTTCAGGCAGCCAAAAGAAAGATTTCGTGGATCATGTCCCAAGAAAAGCTGGTCAGTAATATGACGGACACCACTAAATCCTTTGAGGCAATATGGGAACCCTGGGCTAGACATATAGGCATATCCTTTGTTCCTGGAATACAAACGGTACAGACAAGCTAGTGTAAGACCAGGCCTTGCACCTGTCTTCTCAACCCTTCTTCCTTTTTCTTTTTCCCTTTTTTTCTTCCTTTTATTTCCTTTACTCCTATGATTCACTATCACAGCCTCAGTTTACCAGTACTATTTCTCTTACTATTCCTCATTGGAGTAGAACCGTTAAAGTCAACGTAAGCACTTGAATCCTTCGTAGGATTCAAAGACTCATAGCGGATCACCTCCAGTTGGAGGGGAGCTGTTGGTGAGGATCGTCTGCCTCTCTAGCAGCCTCTACAGTCTCCTCAGAAACTATTGTGAGTCACTGGACACGAGACCAGTAATGGTCCCTGGGGAGTCTGAACTCTTTCCCTAGAGATGGGGGGCACCTGAAACAGTGTGAGCCCATAAGGGGTGTCGGGAACGCCGACCCGCTCAAGGGTTATGAGATACCGCTTTACATACATATCCAGTTTCATTTATATGTCGCTGTGATTAACTTTATTGTACATTTTGTTGGCTATACCCTTACTGGTATGGGTTATGTCAGTTTGTATAATGATTTATTTACATTGTACTGCACTGCTCTTTAATAAAGTTTTTTTTAAATCTCAAAAAAAAAAAAGAAAAAATGGGTGCATAAAAATTGGTCTTTGGGTGTCGGTGGCACCTTCCCACCATAACCCTATAGAGGTAATCTTGATGAAAGCAAGAATTGACCTTGCTGTAAAAAACTGCAATGATGTGCACCTGTCAAACAGGTGCTGAAAAACTGGTCTTTGGGTGTCGGTGGTGCCTTCCCACCGTAACCTTATAGAGGTAATCTTGATGAAAGCAAGAATTGGCCTTGCTGTAAAAAATTGCAATGATATGCACCTGTCAAACAGGTGCTAAAAAATTGGTCTTTGGGTGTTAATTGTGCCCATGAAACCTATACCAAAAACATTCTTCCAGGTGAAATGATTGAACACCCTCAAAGCTAGGCAGCCTCGAAGTTCTGCAGAGATTCCACATCACAAAAAGACTTAATCAGTGATATCAGCATCAGGGGCTTCATAGCTGGTAATCCAGGACTGATTCATTTTTTTAAGAATCAAACGGTCCACTGAGTCTGTGGACAGACGCATTCTATGATCAGTAACGAAACCTCCTGCAGCACTGAATGCTGTTCTGAAAGCATGCTGGATGCAGGGCAGCCCAACAACTCAATAGCATACTGGGCACGTTCTATTCTCATGACCCAGTAAGTCAGTGGATTGTCAGCTAGAAAGCTCTCCATCTCTGTTTTGGCCCTGAGGTAATCGTCCACCATGTGATGCAGACGCTGCCGATGGGATGTGGAAGCTGACAGCCCTGGACAGTGAGGACTAAAAAATTCCAAAATGCCTCACTTAGGCGGACGCCTTCTCCAACACTTCTCTCTTGACCAACAGAAGACTCAAAACAGCGCTTTCCACAACACTGTAACCTACTGGAGTCAGGAAAAACGTTCAATAAAATCCTCTTTAACGTGCCCTCAAGAGATTTTATCTTCTGCACTCTCTGTGGGGATGGGATGAGTTCTGAGGCCTTCCCCTTTTAGCGGTGGACAAGGAGGGTTGCCAACCAGTAATCATCCTTTTCTTTTATGCCACATATTCTTGGGTTTTTTGCAGGCTTTGAAGCATGAGGTTGCCCATTCACCTCAAATTTGCCAAGGCTTGAGAAGAAGACTCCTCGGGGTCACTCAGGATCACAGCATCTGGAACTTCCTCCTCCCAGCCACGTACTACTCCCAAGGGTCCTGGGGTTGGAAAGCCATCGTTTACAGATTGATGCATGTCTTCCTCTTCTTCGAAGCCTATGAAAGTTCCAGCATCCTCCTCCTCATCCTCCTCCACTCTCTCCTTCCGTGTGTTCTGTGACATAGGAATGATGGTGTCTGGATAAAGTGGGCCTTCAGAGGAAAGGAAGTCCTCCTCTTCCTCCTGCTGCTCTGCCTCCAGTGAACTGTCCATAATGCCACGCAGAGTCTGCTCCAGCAGAAACACAACAGGGATTGTGTCACTGATGCATGCACTGTCACTGCTCACCATCCTTGTGGCCTCCTCAAATAGTGACAATACAGTGCATGCTTCCTTAATGATCAGCCACTGGCGTGGGGAAAAAAAGCAGAGGTGGCCTGAGCCTGTCGCTGTGCCGTACTGGCACAGATACTTGTTGACGGCCCTCTGCTGCATGTATTGCCACTGCAGCATTCCCAAAGTTGAGTTCCACCTGGTGGGCATGTCAAAAATCATGCGGTTTACGGGCAGGTAGAATTGCCACTGAATTTCAGCCAACTGAGCACTGGCTGCGTATGACTGCCTGAATGGCTACAAACTCTTCTGGTCTGTTTTAGTACATCTTGCAACCCTGGGTACGTAATTAGGAAATGCTGCACCACCAAATTGAGGACATGTGCAAGGCATGGAGGTGGCAGAGGAGGAGGGGGTAGAGCTCACAGGTCTGGCATCCTCACCACCAGCTGTATGGAGATGTAAGGGCACAACAAGCTGCAGCACTGAGCCCAGTCCTGCATCCTTTCGAGTTGTAAGCAGGGTTACCCAGTGTGCTGTGAACGAAATATATCATCCCTGCCCATGCTTGCTGGACCATGTGTCAGCAGTAAGGTGGATTTAACGGCTGACTGCCTTGCTCATTGATGCCAGAACATTCCCTTCAACTTGGCGTTAAACTGGCAGTAATGAACAAAACTATATGGTGTTAAACTGGCAGTAACGCACGCAAAACTATATGACGTTAAACTGGAAGTAACGCACACAAAACTATATGGCGTTAAACTGGCAGTAACGCACGCAAAACTATATGGCGTTAAACTGGCAGTAACGCACGCAAAACGACATGGCATTAAACTGGCAGTAACACACGCAAAACTATATGGCGTTAAACTGGCAGTAACGCACACAGGACTATATGGCGTTAAACTGGCAGTAACGCATGCAAAACAATATGGCGTTAAACTGGCAGTAACGTACGCAAAACTATATGGCGTAAAACTGGCAGTAACGCACGCAAAACAATATGACGTTAATTTGGCCGTAACGCATACAAAACAATATGGAGTTAAACTGGCAGTAATGCACAAAAAAAGATATGGTGTTAAACTGGCAGTAACGCACGCAAAACTATATGGCGTTAAACTGGCAGTAACGCATGCAAAACAATATGGCCTTAAATTGGCAGTAATGCACATAAAACAGTATGGCGTTAAACTGGCAGTAACGCACACAGAAATATATGGCGTTAAACTGGCAGTAACGCACAAAACTATATGGCGTTAAACTGGCAGTAACGCATGCAAAACAATATGATGTTAAACTGGTAGTAATGCACACAGAAGTAAATGGCGTTAAACTGGCAGTAACGCACACAGAAGTAAATGGCGTTAAACTGGCAGTAGCACAATCAAATAGACCGTCACTACACTGACGCTGAACTGTCCCTCCTTTAGTTATACACTAATGTCAAAATTACTGACACGGTCTCACTACACTACACTGAAACTATATGAGCTGTCCCTACTCCACACTAATGTATGTATGAATGACACGGTCTCACTACACTACAGTGAAAATATCTGAGCTGTCCCTACTCTAGCTGCACACTATGCAAAGCTGAATAATGGTCCTCCTCACTACACTCACACTATCCCTAGACTGACACTAAACTAATATTCTACACTGACAATTGAAGCAAAATAGCACAGTAGAGCACAATAACTAACAAATAACACTGAGGAGAGCCCTGTTCTATCTCTCTCCACGCCAAAATCACACTAAAAATTGCTTCCATTGAAATAATACTTTTATACTATGGGGCGGGAATGAGCCATGATTGGAAAAAGTCATGATGACAGTGTCCAATCAAGACTCTGACAGTGCTCTGTGCCCTGCTTGGCTGAAGCTTTCACTGCTTCAGCCAATCAGGGCTTGCAATGCACTGTTCAGCGCTGCAATGCATTGTGGTCGGTTCGGGGGGCGAACAAACGGTTGAACGACCCGTTTGTTCGGATGTTCGACGAAGGTCCGAACAACGAAAATTCATACTATTCGAATATATACAACCCATATCATTGAATAGATTATTTTTTCTTCAGTCAAATAGGCCTGATGTTGACCCCTTCCTCTGACATTGGTAACTTTTTGTGGTCAGATCATGCTCCAATATTTTTGGAGCTGACAATAACTCAATATAGGAAACCACAAGGATCATGGAGGTTAAATGATAACCTCCTTAAAGATAAAAAATTCAGATAATACATCACTATACAATGGGAAACATTGAAATGTGTATTGCGAGGATTGTTCATTAAACAAGATTGAAAAGGGATAAAAAGCATAAAATATTGCAAATATTGGGAGAAATTTCATTATTAGAAAATAAGAACAATGGATACAAATCTGAAGCCTTTAATATCGAAAGAGGTACCCGACAGGGTTGCCCATTATCTCCCTTATTATTTGCCCTTATACTCGAACCCATGGCCCAATACATCAGAACAAACCAAACTATAACTGGCATTGAAGTAGGAGGTATTACACACAAATTATGTATATTTGCAGACGATATATTACTTTTTCTATCATCACCACAGGTCTCTGGTCCTAACTTAATACCAGCTCTTGATGGATTTGCAGCCCTATCCGGCCTTATGATTAATCCTAAGAAATGCCTAGTGCTTAATATTTCACTCACAAACATGGAATTGATCCCGGCTAGGGCTGCACTCCCATTCACATGGGCAGAAAAATCAATCCCATATCTTGGAATTCATTTAACAGCATCTCATTCTGACTTATTCTCAACCAATTATCCTCCTGTATTAAGACAGATCACAAATCTAATAAAACAATGGTCGCAACTTCCTTTATCCTGGATAGGGAAGATTAATGCAATCAAAATGACTATTCTACCCAAATTGCTTTATCTATTCAGAGTCCTCCCTATTCCAATTCCTTCCTATTTTTTGAGAATAGTACAAAAAAGAGCAACTTCGTTTATATGGGGCTCTTCTAAACCACGTATACCTATACACACACTACATCTTCCCAAAAATAAAGGAGGCCTGGGATACCCTAATTTTACTAACTACTACAGAGCAGCACATTTGGCCAGTCTGTCCAAATACCATGCAAAACAGGAAATCCCATTATGGGTATTTATAGAGGCTTCAGAAAATGACCCTCTATTAATATCAAATTTATTATGGCTTGATCCTAAAGACCGCTTTAAAATTCATAATCCCATAACTAAACACTTCTTATCTCTCTGGGATAAACTAAAAATCAAATATCAGTTACAATCTCCACACAATCCTCTCCTTTCTTTTATCAGAAATCCGGCCTTTTATCCGGCATGGATCTACCCAAACTCTGTTAAAGCTTGGACAACATCAGGCATTCAGACACTAAATGACTTCATAGCATCGAAATCATTCCTTTCATTCCCATCGCTTAGAGAAAAATATGATCTACCAAACTCTGAGATATTTAGATATCTCCAAATCAAAAATTTCTATACACCATTCCTAAAGGGGGATACACCATTATCCCAATTATCCATTTTTGAATCAATCTGTACAAAAGATCCATTTGCTAAAGGTACAATTTCATCACTTTATAATCAATTATATGGAGTAGCAAATCTTAATAGACCCTCTTACGTTCAGAGGTGGGAGGAGGACCTGGGACGAACTTTAGAAAACACGGACTGGTCTAACATATGGCTCACATCTAAGTCATCTTCACCCAATATCTTAGCACTGGAGACAAATTATAAAGTCCTAACTCGCTGGTACCTTGTACCCGCTAGAGTGGCAAAATATTCACCTAATACCTCAGCTCTTTGTTTTCGAGGATGCCCAGAAATAGGCACATATTTACACATATGGTGGACGTGCCCAGTAATCCAAACCTTCTGGAAGGAAGTCTTCGTGATTGCATCTAAAATATTTAAAAAAATAATACAACCAGATCCATATTTAACTTTACTTAATCTAAAACCGGAATGGTTAACACTCTCTCAATTCAAACTTATGATCCAACTAATAACGGCTGCAAAACAAACAGTGGCCAAGGCATGGAAATCTCCTACATTGGTACTAGCAGAAACAATTCACAGAATGAATAATACAATGTCCCATGCTAAGATGGTAGCCATCGATCAAAATCAAATTCCAAAATTTGAAAAACTTTGGCATCCTTGGATAAAACAACAGTTCCTGTCAAACTTCAATGACTCTGTCCTGTTGCCATGGTAACAGATTAAATGACTTACAGAGACACCCATTCTAAGGCTTCAAAGAGAACTAAAAAGAATAATAAACTGACGAGCGGGACAACCTTGTGGACCATACCTCTACCTTTCAACCCTTTTTCTTCTTTCTCTTTCCTTTTCTCCACCTGACGATTAAAGCTCATTATCAGAATTTATTTGACCTATATACACTCTACTTGTAAACAATATGTATAGTAGGTATAAATCATTTAAATACCTACAAAAGTAACTAAGGAAATGATATATTTACGTGAACCCAATGTTTAATATTTGAAATTTCATGATATTTACCTATATAAACCCTACTGTAAAACAATGAGCTTACTTTATAGATCCTTGTAAACTTACTTTATGTATCTTTATAACATTGTATACTCAATAAACTTCTTTTGACAAGGAAAATAAGAACAAAATCTCAACCCAATAGATAGAATAAGCCTAAAGGATAAGCGTATTGAACTACAAACAATGTTGAATGAACAATCCCTGCGAATAAGGGATCAAAATAGAACCTGGTTCTACCAATATGGGAATAAACCAGCAAAGGTATTAGCGAGAAATCTAAAACAACAACAACTGTTGACCCATAACTAAAATTCAAAAGATGTCTGGAGAAATAACATATGACCCTGGGGAAATTTCTAAAACATTTCATATATACTATTCTAAGCTTTATAATTTATCAATACAGCAAGGAAATAAAGTAAGGAAAGATAGTTTAGAGGAAAAACGCCAATATATGAGAGAAACAGCACTGCCTAGCCTACTTAACCACTTGACAACCGCCGCACGACGATGTACGTCGGCAGAGTGGCACGGGCAGGCAAAAGGACTTACAGGTACATCCTTGCCTGCCCGCGGGTGGGGGGTCCGATCGGACCCCCGCTCCCCCCCCCGGTGCCTGCGGCGGTCGTCAAATCCTCCCCGGCGATCGGTGGTGAGGGGGAGGCCATCCATTCGTGGCCCCCCTCGCGATCGCTCCCAGCCAATGGGATCATTTCCCTGCCTCTGTATTGTACACAGAGGCAGAGGAAATGATGTCATCTCTCCTCGGCTCGGCATTTTCCATTCCGGCGCCGAGGAGAGAAGACTGTAATGTGAGTGCACCAAACACACACACACAGTAGAACATGCCAGGCACACAATACACCCCCGATCCCCCCCGATTACCCCCGATCCCCCCCCCCCGTCACACTGACACCAAGCAGTTTTTTGTTTTTTTTCTGATTACTGCATGGTGTCAGTTTGTGACAGTTACTGTGGTGGGACAGTTACTGTTAGCCCCCTTTAGGTCTAGGATACCCCCCTAACCCCCCCAATAAAGTTTTAACCCCCGTCACCAGTGTCGCTAAGCGATCATTTTTCTGATCGCTGTAGTAGTGTCACTGGTGACGATAGTTAGGGACGTAAATATATAGGTTCGCCGTCAGCGTTTTATATCGACAGGGACCCCCATATACTATCTAATAAATGTTTTAACCCCTTGATTGCCCCCTAGTTAACCCTTTCACCACTGATCACCGTATAACCGTAACGGGTGACGCTGGTTAGTTCGTTTATTTTTTATAGTGTCAGGGCACCCGCCGTTTATTACCGAATAAAGGTTTAGCCCCCTGATCGCCCGGCGGTGATATGTGTCGCCCCAGGCAGCGTCAGATTAGCGCCAGTACCGCTAACACCCACGCACGCAGCATACGCCTCCCTTAGTGGTATAGTATCTGAACGGATCAATATCTGATCCGATCAGATCTATAATAGCGTCCCCAGTAGTTTAGGGTTCCCAAAAATGCAGTGTTAGCGGGATCAGCCCAGATACCTGCTAGAACCTGCATTTTGCCCCTCCGCCCGGCCCAGCCCACCCAAGTGCAGTATCGATCGATCACTGTCACTTACAAAACACTAAATGCATAACTGCAGCGTTCGCAGAGTTAGGCCTGATCCCTGCGATCACTAACAGTTTTTTTGGTAGCGTTTTGGTGAACTGGCAAGCACCAGCCCCAGGCAGCGTCAGGTTAGCGCCAGTACCGCTAACACCCACGCACGCACCGTACACCTCCCTTAGTGGTGTAGTATCTGATCGGATCAATATCTGATCAGATCTATACTAGCGTCCCCAGCAGTTTAGGGTTCCCAAAAACGCAGTGTTAGCGGGATCAGCCCAGATACCTGCTAGCACCTGCGTTTTGCCCCTCCGCCCGGCCCAGCCCAGCCCACCCAAGTGCAGTATCGATCGATAACTGTCACTTACAAAACACTAAACGCATAACTGCAGCATTCGCGGAGTCAGGCCTGATCCCTGCGATCGCTAACAGTTTTTTTGGTAGCGTTTTGGTGAACTGACAAGCACCAGCCCCAGGCAGCGTCAGGTTACTGCCAGTAGCGCTATCACCCACGCACGCACCGTACACCTCCCTTAGTGGTGTAGTATCTGAACGGATCAATATCTGATCCGATCAAATCTATACTAGCATCCCCAGCAGTTTAGGGTTCCCAAAAACGCAGTGTTAGCGGGATCAGCCCAGATACCTGCTAGCACCTGCGTTTTGCCCCTCCGCCCGGCCCAGCCCAGCCCACCCAAGTGCAGTATCGATCGATCACTGTCACTTACAAAACTCTAAACGCATAACTGCAGCGTTCACAAAGTCAGGCCTGATCCCTGCGATCGCTAACAGTTTTTTTGGTAGCGTTTTGGTGAACTGGCAAGCACCAGCAGCCTAGTACACCCCGGTCATAGTCAAACCAGCACTGCAGTAACACTTGGTGACGTGCCGAGTCCCATAAGTGCAGTTTAAGCTGGTGAGGTGGCAAGCACAAGTAGTGTCCCGCTGCCACCAAGAAGAAGACAAACACAGGCCTGTCGTGCCCATAGTGCTCTTCCTGCTGCATTCGCCAATCCTAATTGGGAACCCACCACTTCTGCAGCACCCGTACTTCCCCCATTCACATCCCCAACCAAATTCAGTCGGCTGCATGAGAGGCATTTTCTTTATGTCCTCCCGAGTACCCCTACCCAACGAACCCCCCAAAAAAGATGTTGTGTCTGCAGCAAGCGCGGATATAGGCGTGACACCCGCTATTATTGTCCCTCCTGTCCTGACAATCCTGGTCTTTGCATTGGTGAATGTTTTGAACACTACCATACACTAGTTGAGTATTAGCGTAGCGTACAGCATTGCACAGACTAGGCACACTTTCACAGGGTCTCCCAAGATGCCATCGCATTTTGAGAGACCCGAACCTGGAACCGGTTATAGTTATAAAAGTTAGTTACAAAAAAAGTGTAAGAAAAAAAAAAAAAAAATATATATATATATATATATATATATATATATATATATATATATATATATATATATATAAAATAAAATAAAAAAAATAGTTGTCGTTTTATTGTTCTCTCTCTCTCTCTATTCTCTCTCTATTTTTCTGCTCTTTTTTACTGTATTCTATGCTGCAATGTTTTATTGTTATTATGTTTTATCATGTTTGCTTTTCAGGTATGCAATTTTATATACTTTACCGTTTACTGTGTTTTATTGTTAACCATTTTTATGTCTTCAGGTACGCCATTCACGACTTTGAGTGGTTATAGCAGAATGATGCCTGCAGGTTTAGGTATCATCTTGGTATCATTCTTTTCAGCCAGCAGTCGGCTTTCATGTAAAAGCAATCCTAGTGGCTAATTAGCCTCTAGACTGCTTTTACAAGCAGTGGGAGGGAATGCCCCCCCCCATTGTCTTCCGTGTTTTTCTCTGGCTCTCCTGTCTCAACAGGGAACCTGAGAATGCAGCCGGTGATTCAGCCAGCTGACCATAGAGCTGATCAGAGACCAGAGTGGCTCCAAACATCTCTATGGCCTAAGAAACCGGAAGCTACGAGCATTTCATGACTTAGATTTCGCCGGATGTAAACAGCGCCATTGGGAAATTGGGAAAGCATTTTATCACACCGATCTTGGTGTGGTCAGATGCTTTGAGGGCAGAGGAGAGATCTAGGGTCTAATAGACCCCAATTTTTTCAAAAACGAGTACCTGTCACTACCTATTGCTATCACAGGGTATATTTACATTCCCTGAGATAACAATAAAAATTATTAAAAAAAAACAATGAAAGGAACAGTTTAAAAATAAGATAAAAAAGCAAAAAAATAATAAAGAAAAAAAAAAAAAAAAAGCACCCGTCGCCCCCTGCTCTCGTGCTAAGGAGAACGCAAGCGGCGGTCTGTCGTCAAACGTAAACAGCAATTGCACCGTGCATGTGAGGTATCACTGCGAAGGTCAGATCGAGGGCAGTAATTTTAGCAGTGGACCTCCTCTGTAAATCTAAAGTGGTAACCTGTAAAGGCTTTTAAAGGCTTTTAAAAATGTATTTATTTTGTTGCCACTGCACGTTTGTGCGCAATTGTAAAGCATGTCATGTTTGGTATCCATGTACTCAGCCTAAGATCATCTTTTTTATTTCATCAAACATTTGGTGGGTAATATAGTGTGTTTTAGTCCATTAAAATTTAAAAAAGTGTGTTTTTTCCCAAAAAAAATGCGTTTGAAAAATCGCTGCGCAAATACTGTGTGAAAAAAAAAAAATGAAACACCCACCATTTTAATCTGTAGGGCATTTGCTTTAAAAAATATATAATGTTTGGGGGTTCAAAGTAATTTTCTTGCAAAAAAAAATAATTTTTTCATGTAAACAAAAAGTGTCAGAAAGGGCTTTGTCTTCAAGTGGTTAGAAGAGTGGGTGATGTGTGACATAAGCTTCTAAATGTTGTGCATAAAATGCCAGGACAGTTCAAAACCCCCCCAAATGATCCCATTTTGGAAAGTAGACACCCCAAGCTATTTGCTGAGAGTCATGTCGAGTCCATGGAATATTTTATATTGTGACACAAGTTGCGGGAAAGAGACACATTTTTTTTTTTTTGCACAAAGTTGTCACTAAATGATATATTGTTCAAACATGCCATTGGAATATGTGAAATTACACCCCAAAATACATTCCGCTGCTTCTCCTGAGTACGGGGATACCACATGTGTGAGACTTTTTGGGAGCCTAGCCGCGTACGGGACCCCGAAAGCCAAGCACTGCCTTCAGGCTTTCTAAGGGCGTAAATTTTTGATTTCACTCTTCACTGCTTATCACAGTTTCAGAGGCCATGGAATGCCCAGGTGGCACAAACCCCCCCAAATGACCCCATTTTGGAAAGTAGACACCCCAAGCTATTTGCTGAGAGGTATAGTGAGTATTTTGCAGACCTCAGTTTTTGCCACAAAGTTTTGAAAATTGAAAAAAGAAAAAAAAAATGTTTTTTCTTGTCTTTCTTCATTTTCAAAAACAAATGAGAGCTGCATAATACTCACCATGCCTCTCAGCAAATAGCTTGGGGTGTCTACTTTCCAAAATGGGGTCATTTGGGGGGGTTTTGTGCCACCTGGGCATTCCATGGCCTCCGAAACTGTGATAGGCAGTGAAGAGTGAAATAAAAAATTTACACGCTTAGAAATTCTGAAGGCGGTGATTGGTTTTCGGGGCCCCGTACGCGGCTAGGCTCCCAAAAAGTCACACATGTGGTATCCACATACTCAGGAGAAGCAGCTAAATGTATTTTGGGGTGCAATTCCACATATGCCCATGGCCTGTGTGAGCAATATATCATTTAGTGACAACTTTGTGCAAAAAAAAAAAAAAAATGTGTCACTTTCCCGCAACTTGTGTCAAAATATAAAATATTCCATGGACTCAACATGCCTCTCAGCAAATAGCTTGGGGTGTCTACTTTCCAAAATGGGGTCATTTGGGGGGGGGGGGGGTTGTGCCATCTGGGCATTTTATGGCCTTCAAAACTGTGATAGGTAGTGAGGAGTGAAATCAAAAATTTACGCCCTTAGAAATCCTGAAGGCGGTGATTGGTTTTCGGGGCCCCGTACGTGGCTAGTCTCCCAAAAAGTCCCACACATGTGGTATCCCCGTACTCAGGAGAAGCAGCTGAATGTATTTTGGGGTGCAATTCCACATAGGCCCATGGCCTGTGTGAGCAATATATCATTTAGTGACAACTTTTTGTAAATTTTTTTTTTGTCATTATTCAATCACTTGGGACAAAAAAAAAAAAAATATTCAATGGGTTCAACATGCCTCTCAGCAATTTCCTTGGGGTGTCTACTTTCCAAAATGGGGTCATTTGGGGGGGGTTTGTACTGCCCTGCCATTTTAGCACCTCAAGAAATGACATAGGCAGTCATAAACTAAAAGCTGTGTAAATTCCAGAAAATGTACCCTAGTTTGTAGACGCTATAACTTTTGCGCAAACCAATAAATATACGCTTATTGACATTTTTTTTACCAAAGACATGTGGCCGAATACATTTTGGCCTAAATGTATGACTAAAATTGAGTTTATTGGATTTTTTTTATAACAAAAAGTAGAAAATATCATTTTTTTTCAAAATTTTCGGTCTTTTTCCGTATATAGCGCAAAAAATAAAAACCGCAGAGGTGATAAAATACCATCAAAAGAAAGCTCTATTTGTGGGAAGAAAAGGACGCAAATTTCGTTTGGGTACAGCATTGCATGACCGCACAATTAGCAGTTAAAGCGACGCAGTGCCAAATTGGAAAAAGTCCTCTGGTCCTTAGGCAGCATAATGGTCTGGGGCTAAAGTGGTTAAAGAAACAATGGAAGAACTAGAAAAAGATATCTCAGTAGAAGAAATACAGCAAGCTATATCCGCACTGGCTCTGGGCAAAAGTCCAGGCCCGGAAGGATATACTTCAAGATTCTATAAGAGATTTCAGGAGATACTACTTCCATCCTGGGAAAGACATTTATCTCCATATCCGATCCCCAACTATTTACGCCACAAAGTATGGAAGCTCATATTGCACTAATCCCAAAACCAGAAAAGGACCAGGTGTTGTGTGGTAATTATCGACCAATATCCCTTCCAAATATAGACTTACCTCTATATTCGAAGATCATTGCAAATAGATTTACACCCATTTTACCTGCACATATTAATTAGGATTAAACTGGTTTTACAATGGGTAGGGAGGCAAGGCATAATACAATAAAAACATTAGTGGAATATGCCCAGAGAGGAGCTATTCCAGCATGTCTCCTATCGATCGATGCTGAGAAAGCATTCGATCAGGTAGACTGGGGGTTCCTGTGAGAAGCTTTAATTCAATTTGGGATTGGACCTAGGATGCTATATAGGATTATGGCGTTGTATTCCAATCCTAGAGCAAAAATACGAACGAATGGGATACTTTCTGATTATGTAAAAATATCAAATGGTACACAACAAGGATGTCCTTTGTCTCCCTTGTTGTATGTGATAGTTATGGAACATTTGACTACAGCTATTCGAAATAAGAGGGATATTCAAGGTATAAGGGTCAAGGGAAGGGAGTATAAAATGTCAATACTTTTTATACAATACAATACTTATGAAAAGGAATGAACCATCTTAACGCGCACCACCTTAACCACTTGCCGACCAGCCGTCGCAGTTTTACTGCGGCAGAATGGCACATCTGGGCGAAACGACGTTACCGTACGTCGCTCTGTCCTGTGGCCACTAGAGGTGTGCACGCTGTTTGCCCCTGGAGCCGATGCGGCTCCTGCGATGACCGCCAGGCTCCTGCGATCGCTTGTGACACGGCGAGAACCGGGATCTCTGTGTGTAAACACAGAGATCCTGGTTCTATGAGGGGAGGGGACAAAGTATGAACACCGATCTATCTCTTCCCCTAGCAAGTCCCATCTCCCCTTCAGTTAGAACACAGAGAGGGAACATAGTTAACCCCTTGATCGCCCCCTAGTGTTAACCCCTTCACTGCCAGTGACATTTTTACAGTAATCAATGCATTTTTATAGCACTGATCGCTGTATAAATGCCAATGGTCCCAAAAATGTGTCAAAAGTGTCCAATGTGTCCGCCATAATGTCGCAGTCATGATAAAAATCGCAGATCGCCACCATTACTAGTAAAAAAAAATAATAATAAAAATTACTATAAATCTATCCCCTATTTGGTAGACGCTATAACTTTTGCACAAACCAATCAATATGTGCTTATTGAGATTTTTATTTCCAAAAATATGTAGAAGAATACATATCGGCCTAAACTGAGGGAAAATTTGCTTTTTTTAAAAAAAAGAATGGGGATATTTATTATAGCAAAAAGTACAAAATATTGTGTTTTTTTCAAAATTGTCGCTCTTTTTTTGTTTATAGCGCAATAAATAAAAACCGCAGAGATGATCAAATACCACCAAAAGAAAGCTCTATTTGTGGGAAAAAAAGGGCATCAATTTTTTGTGGGTGCAGCGCCGCACGACCGCGCAATTGTCAGTTAAAACGACGCAGTGCCGAATCGCAAAAAATGGACTGTGAGGGGTGAGGGGTGGGAGATCTTTTGGGCTCCTTTTTTTTTTTGGGGGGGAGGGGGGATACGATGTGGTTGTCTGTTGTGGATGGTAGAAAGATAATGTAATGAATTCTATTTAGGATAATGTATTAATGTATTATTATTAGTATTAATATATAGCTAGAATATAGAGTTCATGTGGAGAAATTTTATTAAGCAATGAATATATATTTGTATTTGTGTTAAATGGTAAAATAATAAAAAGAGATTGAAAACAAAAATAGCACAGTATAGCACACTAACTAACTGGTAGCACTGAACAGAGCTCTGTTCTATTTCTCTCCACGCCGAATTCACACTAAAAATGGCTGCCATTGAAAGAATACTTTTATACTGTGGGGTGGGAATGAGCCATGATTGGATAAAGTCATGATGACAGTGTCCAATCATGACTCTGACAGTGCTCTGTGCCCTGATTGGCTGAAGCTTTCACTGCTTCAGCCAATCACGACTTGCAGTGCACTGTTCAGCGCCGCAATGCATTGTGGTCGGTTCGCCGAACAACCGAACAAAGAAAGTTCTCCCATCCCTACTGTTAAATATTATTTCAAAAATTGTAATGACATGCCCCAGTCAAACAGGGGCAGAAAAAATGGGCTTTGGGTGGTGGTGGTGGTGCCACAACACTGTAACCCCTCACAGTTACTCTTGTTGGGTGCAGGAACAGACCCTGCTGTTAAATATAATTTCAAAAATTGTAATTACATGCCCCTGTTAAACAGGGGCAGAAAAATTGGGCCCTGGGTGGTGGTGCCACAACACTGTAACCCCTCACAGTTACTCTTGTTGGACGCAGGAATGGGCCCTGCTGTTAAATATTATTTCAAAAATTGTAATTACATGCCCCTGTTAAACAGGGGCAGAAAAATTGGGCCTTGGGTGGTGGTGGTGTCCTTAACCAAAAATATTGTTGGAAGCTAGCATCATCAAGATTCAGGAGGAAGGGGGCGTGTCCGGATGCAGCAAGGAGCAGGACGTGTTTCAGAGCAGCTCCGCCGGCCCTGGCTCCATCCACAGCCATCCAGCCCTTAAAACCCGCTCTTTTAAAAGCAAAAGGCTCCCTAAGCGTAGCAGGGAACCATCCTCAACAGGGGAGGAGGATATTGACCGAGACAGCAGCCCGAGAGCGAGGTAACAGGCCGGCATCTCCTCCTGAAGGCATTCCGCCATCTTGCGGCCTGCGGCGGCCTCGCGATCCCCGGCCTAAAGTGCCGCGCTCGGCGGCGGGGGGACCCCGGCGCTCCGCGCATCGGTCGCGCCTGGAGGTAAGAGGAGAAGTGGACCGGGGGAGACGGGCAGCTGGCGACCGCACTGCTAGGATCCCCGGTCGGCACCACAACCCGGCCGCGGCCCGCCATCCTGCGGCCTGTGAAGCCCCCGCCATCCCCGGCCTCGGGTACCGCAATCGGCGGTGAGGGGGCCACCGCAAGTCTCCCATAAGAGCCACCTACCTGAAGGCGGCAGCGGGACCTGGAGACCACGAGAGGGGGCTGCAGGAAACTCCATAAAGGCCCTTGGTGGGCTCCATGCAGCGGCAGCCATCTTGGAGGCCAGGGCCTTAATTAACACTGTCCTGGAGTGCAGAGGTCTGGGGGAGAGAGTGGCCACCCGTCCTGGGGTCTGCCCAAGAGGGAACAAACAACAAAAGGACATTGTGAAATCGCTAAGCCGTCCCTCCCTCTCCCTCCCAGCCTGTATCCTACAGAACAGTCTGCAGATTCTACAACAAGGTACTGTTGCTGGGGGTGACACAACCGCGGTTTTCAGGGCCCGTACCCTTCCTGTGTCCTCTCCAATATTGTAAATCTTTAAAAGGGGTCACACACTGTACCACACTTACTGCTTGATTACCCCTGACCCTGCACACAGGCTCCATCACTCGCTTGCTCACTACTGCTTGGCGTAGGCCCCCTAACGCCTGCATGAAACACAGAAACTCCAAATCAAAATTTATCACAGGAGAGAGTCGTGACCTAGCTATGGAAACGTAAGAACGTGTCGTTGGGAGCTCTGCACTGAAACGGGCCGTGAATCACCCGTAGCACCGATCAGCTAAGCCATTCATTCATGCCAGGAGGCCGCAGGCGCCCACAGGTCACTGAGGAACGGAGGGGACCCGAAATCTCACACTACTTTCTGCGGCAGCAGCAGATTCCCTCACCGGCGAGACAGAGCAAGATGGCGCCACCTCGAGTCAGCACGGCGGGCGCTACACCCTCAAGTAAGAAGGGCGCTCCGGCAACTACCTCTGCAGCGGAGGAGGACTTTCCCCCCTTGCCACACAGAGTACCCTCTCCTATAGTATCCCCGGCTCTCACAACCGCTGACACGCCACTGCATCCAGAGAACGCTGATGACCTAAGCGGCCTAATTGAAAGCTCCCTAAGAGACATAGTGTCAGGTCTCCCCACCAAACAGGACTTAAACGCTATGGCCACCTCTATTGTTAATGCACTAACCAAAGAACTGCATGACCTAAAACAGCAAGTGGATGTTGTCGAGGAGAGAGTCACCACGATCGAAGCCTCCCAATCTACTACAGAAGCGCGCCTCACTACACTTGAGTCGGAGTATGGGGCCTTCCGCCGCCATCTTGTCGACGTTCAGCTACGCCTAGATGACGGCGAGAATAGAAGCAGACGGAACAATCTGCGCCTAAGGGGGATCCCAGAAGCCACCATGGGCCCAGACCTCAGATCCACAGTGGTCGCCATCTTAAACCAGGTCCTGGGCAAACCACCGACAGATGACCTGGAACTAGACAGGGTGCACCGTATACCAGGTCCCAGACCCCCACCCTCTGCACAGAGATCATCATCCGAACTAGACTCTCCCCGTGATGTACTATGCAGGGTGCATTTTTTCACTATCAAGGAGGACATTCTTCGCCTTGCCTGGGAAAAGGGCCCAATAGACTTTGACGGGGCTCACATCAGGATTTTCCCTGACATCTCCAGACAAACTCGCACCATGCGGGGGCTCATGCGACCCCTACTGGAAATCATCCGCGAAGCAGATGCCACCTACCGTTGGGGTCACCCCTTCCATCTCATCGTCAGGAGGCAGGGGGCGGAATTCTACCTCCGCACGCCAGACCAACTCCCTGCCCTCTTTCATTTCATCTCCAGGCCGGTGATCGAGGTGCCCAACTGGTTTGACTATCTGCTTTCCCAGAACTCACAAGGTCCAGCACCACCCAGACAACAGAGAGCTCGACGCCCAAGATCCCGCCCGCCAAACCGAGAAGACAGAAGAGCCCATCCAACAGTATCTGAGGACTAAACACTCACCACTTTTTGGTTCTTGGTAAGGCTTTCAGTACCTCTTATGGGCAGATGCCCCGCTCCTTCCCCCCCTTATGGTGATTTTTCCAGGAACATTCAAACCCATGCACCAGGACTCCCCCCCCCCCCCCTTTTTTTTTTTTTTTCTCTTATCCATGGGTTAACTCTCAAATATGGACGGGGGAAGAGGGAGGGGGGACGCATTGTTATAACTGTTTAAATGTGGTATTTTTGCTGTAGGCCAGACTTCATGCACTCCACCCGAGTTTATTTTATATGAACGTAGTCGATGAGGAGGAGGCTCATACATTCTTCTCATGAGCCAAATCTGGTCAGGCTGCCTTGGCGCACTGACAGCCGGGCGGTGGGGCCCCCTCCTGGCCTTGTCCAGGAGAGGGGTGAGTTGACCCCCGGGGTCCTCGACCCCTAGCCGCCTCTGCAATGCGTCAACGCCAGTAGATCATAGCTGTTAGAGGTTTACTTAGTTGCACATACTAGCCTTAAACACAGTTACGTTTATGATTGTTATGCCCAGTTTTGTGGTAAATTACACCCTACTTATGATGGTTAATATATTGTTTTTTCTTAATGTTTCTGATTCTGAAGGCCCCCCATTCAGTGCATCTCCCTACCACTCCCAAAAGTACTCTCTCATACTGCTTGACTTGCTCACTTAAGTGTGAGCAAAAAATTTTTTCTTTTTTATTGTTGCGCACTTTGACGCACCGACCACCCCCCTTAGGGCGACCTCCCGATTGCTGCACAATCCCTTTTGTGCCTCGGCCGGGAGATCATAGCGTAGTCTCTTGACTAACTTAGATTGCTCCCTCCCTCCCCTCCCCCTTCCCCCCTCACCTACCCGCTCCTCTTCCTGCTCTGACTCTGTTTTCACCTTCTTTATTCCTCTCTATTCTCTGGTGCTGTTGCCCTCTAGCTGGGAGGGGACGTGAACCTAAACCAGAGGTGATTGTCCTCCTCATTCTGTCAACGATCCTCAGCGCCCGGGCCGCCACAATGGCTCTCCTAAAGGTGACCTCTCTTAATGTACGGGGCCTCAATATCCCGGAAAGGCGTTCCCAGCTACTAGCTGTCCTACGCAGAACTAAAACCCAAATTGCCTTTCTACAGGAAACCCACTTTCATGGCGAGCATATTCCCAAACTGACTAACAATCTGTTCCCGACGGCATACCACAGCATCTCACCTATCTCCAAATCTAAGAGGGTTAGCATTTTGGTGGCAAAGTCAGTACAGTGGGAGTTCATGGCACAGCAGGCGGACCCTCAGGGCCGCTATCTCCTGATCAAGGGCAGGGTATCGGACATTCAGGTCACTCTTGCCAATATCTATTTCCCCAATGCCGACCATGCTCGGTTCCTACGCGGGCTGATACCCACACTACTTGAGTTCACGGAGGGGATGCTCATTTTCGGAGGCGATATGAACTTCGCAATGGACCCCCTGTTGGACACCTCACGGGGTGCCTCTCATCTCTCATACGCGCGCCTTAAACGTATTAAATCCGATCTTCAATCTCTTCGTCTGATGGACCCCTGGCGCCTCTTACACCCCAAGGATAGGGATTACTCGTACTTCTCACAAGTCCACCATTCGTACTCAAGATTAGATTACCTGCTCCTTTCCCATCAGGACTTGCCAAGGGTGGTGGACTCATCCATAGATGTCATTTCCTTTTCTGACCATGCCCCCATACACTTGACGCTCCACATGGGACCAATGTCTAAATCTCCACCTTCGTGGAGACTGAACGAATCACTACTTCAATCTGCAGAGACCCGCGCGGAGATCCAAGCCAAACTGCGGGAATATTTCGCACTTAATGTAGCCTCGGTCCCCAATCCCTTGGTGGTGTGGGAGGCGCACAAGCCAGTTATCAGGGGCATTTTGATAGGTATTGGGGCACGTCTCAAGAGGGAAAGAACCCGTAGAACTGAAGAACTTCTACTTCAGATTAAGACCCTCGAATGCACGCACAAGGCTAGCCTAGCACGCTCCGTATACCAGGAGTTACTTAAAGCACGTGAAGAGCTTCGCTCGCTTCTGTTGCATAAAACGAAAGAGAGGCTAGCATGGTCACGTCGTACAATGTACGAATTCTCTAACAAACCTGGCTCACTCCTAGCCAGAGCTTTACGCGGTCCCCGCACCAAAACTTTCATCCCCCACATTCTGTCTCCCACGGGTCGGAGGGTCTCTACCTCAACAGAAATAGCAGAGGAATTCTGTTCATTTTATAGCGGTCTTTATAACCTAGATAAAACTTCTCCCGGCGCCCCTAACCCTACTGGAGGATCCACTCCACATGAATATCTAGCTTCCTCAGGCATGCCATCTCTGCCGGCCGACACTGTGGAGGGGTTGGAAGACCCCATCACGGTGGAGGAGTTGGGAGTGGCAATGGCGAGCTCCAAGCCAAAGAAAGCCCCAGGCCCTGATGGCCTCACTTCAACTTACTTCAAAACATTTTTTGAGACGCTCTCCACACCGTTAGTGGCTGCACTTAACTCTATTACGAAAGGCAACTCCTTCCCCATAGACTCCCTTAGGGCATACATCTCTCTCATCCCCAAAGAGGGAAAGGACCCACTTAGGTGTGGAAATTACCGACCGATAGCTCTGCTAAACACCGACCTGAAACTATTTGCCAAGATCTTGGCAAACAGATTGCTCCCACATATACCAAATCTAATTCACAAAGACCAGGCGGGCTTTGTTCCTCAACGGGAACCACGCGACAACACAATTAGGGTGCTGAACCTCATACATGCCGCTAGGACCACGTGACGACCCCTTCTACTGCTGTCAACAGACGCAGAGAAAGCTTTCGACCGTGTAGATTGGACGTTTGTTAGAGCTACTCTCGAACACATTGGCCTTCGGTCGTCGATGCTCAGCTGGATCCTATCACTCTACTCTAGCCCCACAGCTGCGGTCAGGGTCAACGAAACCAGGTCCGGCTATTTCGACATTCGGAATGGTACCAGACAGGGTTGTCCCCTGTCTCCCCTAATCTTCATTCTCACCTTAGAACCCCTGCTCTGTAAGATACGGGCCAACCCCCACATAGAGGGCTTCCGTAAAACATCTGGAACCCACAAGGTCGCCGCATTCGCAGATGACCTTATCTTCTTCTTGGCTGACCCCATTGCCTCACTCCCCGTCTTGCTTCATTCTCTGAGGGAATACGGGGCTCTGTCCCTATTTAAAATAAATATGTCTAAATCCTCCATGCTCAATATCACACTGAGCTTGCAAAATACCCGACAATTGCGCCTGAACTACCAGTTCCACTGGGCAACCGATTCCATTCCGTACCTAGGTGTGGTCATCACCGCGGACCCCGCCGACCTGTACCAAGCAAATTTTGCCACTCTCCTACACAGACTTAAAACAGACCTGCAGCATTGGCACGCCCTCACTTTAACGTGGTTTGGACGCTGTAATGCCATCAAGATGACAGCCCTCCCAAGGATACTTTATCTTCTACAGGCCCTCCCCATACATCTCCCGCCCTCCTTCTTCAAGCGAATCGACGCACTCCTCCGAGAATTTGTCTGGTCACACAAGCCGTCACGCATAAAATTACAACTACTTTACTTGGCAAAACGCAGGGGAGGGGTGGGTTTACCAGACATAAAAGCCTACTACAGGGCAACGCATCTTACCAGATTGATAGACTGGTACTGTCACCTAGAGGCCAAACAATGGGTCACCATGGAGATGGAGGACTCAGACGGTACGGCCAGGAGTTGGCCGTGGCTTACCACTCCGATCCCGAAATCCATTGCCGAACACCCAACTTTGGGAAACACATTGAGAGTGATCAGAGAAACCTTTCGCAAAACCCAGATCTCACCTATCCCTTCCCCTATGGTGCCGATCCTGGGTAACCCTGACTTCATGCCGGGCTGCCAGGGGCCGATCTTTAGAGCCTTATCAGCGGGAGATAGATGGCCACACCTCCATGACTTCCTGGATCCCGGTGGCCAGCTCAAGACAACCGCGGGAATAGAAATCCTAGACAGGCCATTGGACTTCCTGAGTGGTCTCCAACTGCGTAACTTTTTGCGCCGAAGCGCCCGAACTCTAGGTCCCCCACGCCCACTTACGGAATTGGAACGTATCTGCCACCGCAGAGAACCCATACGCCACTCTTTATCCCTGATCTACCTCTCTTTGATCGCCCCGGCTGAAGGTTTTGTCCCCCCCTTCCTTACTAAATGGGAGACGGAACTGGGAGCGCATTTTGATGAAACACAAAGGGAAAAGATCTTACACTTTGCCCAAAAATCATCTCTGGCCACAAGGGTCCAGGAGACTTGCTACAAGATTGTGACCAGATGGTACAGAGTACCATCCACTCTTCACAGGTTTCTCCCGCAGGTGCCGGATCTATGTTGGCGTTGTGGAGCAGGAGAGGGAACAATGTTGCACATTTTCTGGGACTGTCCCAAGATTAAACCGTTCTGGAAAGAGGTGACGGATACGGTCGAACATCTGACGGGTGTCGCACTGGGGGGAGACCCCGGGGCCTGTTTACTGCACCTTTCTAGAAGTTCAATTAAGAAATATAAAGCCTCACTCACCATACATCTGCTTAATGCGGCCAAGGCCTGCATCCCTCTATTTTGGAGATCGGTAATCCCACCAACGAAGATTCAGTGGTATGCAAGGGTCAATGATATGCGGGACATGGAAGATCTTACGGCCACCCTGCATGACAGGGAGGAAGCCTTTCGGGAGACCTGGCGCCCCTGGCAACACTTCATCTACACCGAGGCCTACCTCCGGGAGATGACTTAATGCGGACACTCCTTGATACGAGGACCCTGCCTGGCTGGAGGGTGACACCGCCACCCTCCTCTCTTTACCTCTCTCTTCCTCTCCCCCTCCACTTCGCCTCTCATTCTCTCTGGCCTCTCCCCCCTTACTGTTTCCCGCTTTTCTCCCCTTCCCTCCCCTCCCCCTCCTCCTCTCTCCCTAGGTTCTCACACAACCCCCTATATTTTTTCGGTTAAGGGAAGATTAGATCAGATATGTTGAATATCATGGTATTCATTACTCTACGTTAGTTGCCCCTTGCCGGACTCTACTGATCGGCAGGGAATATCTCCACCCCCGGTCAGTGGAGAGCTTCTCAAGAGAAAAATCTTTGTTATCTTGGTTTATCTATATGCCTGTTGTCTAAGGATAAATACACGAGCCTTTAGTTTAAACGAGACATATCTCAGGGAACTGCTTGCAAACAGATAGTATGATAATCATAACATCAGACTTTCCCATACACTCAGGCTCTGTTTTCTTTATGCAGACCGTGTAAACTAGAGGAATGAATATATGTTCACGTCTTTAGTCGATGGTAGTTTTCTGTTAAAGTCCTCTTCATGCCTCTGTTTTATCTTTTTTTTTTTTATCACTCACTAAATGTTATAGATCTTGATAACATGTATATCACACTGTAACAAGCATTGTTGAAATAAAATAAAGGAATTTAAAAAAAAAAAGATTTAGGAGGAATAGGATAGGCAGCATAGTCTTCAAGGGATCCCAGATCCATAGCAAATACAATCAGTTACATCAGCATCAGGTGCTTAATAGCTGCTGATCCAGGACTGATTCATTTTTATAAATGTGAGCCTACCAACGGAGTCTGTGGACAGGCGCACTCTTTGATCCGTTACAAACCCTCCAGCAGCACTGAATGTGCATGCACATAACACGCTAGATGCAGGACAGGCCAGTAGCTTGATTGCATATTGAGCAAGTTCTGGCCAGTGGTCCATCCTCAAGACCCAGTAACCCAGTGGATGCTCTGTTGGAAAGGTCTCCAAGTCTGCTCTTACCCCTAGATATTCCTGCACCATATAATGCAGACGCTGGCGATGGTTGCTTGAACCTATCAGACCTTGGTGCTGAGGACTGAAAAATTGTTTAAAGGCATCGGTCAGCTGGCCACCTTCTCCACCGCTCTTCCTCTGACCAAGCGAAGCCTCAGAAACACGTTGTCCAGCACCAGGAAATGGTAACCTCCCAGGGTCTGGAAAGGCATTACACAAACTTTTCTTCAAGGCCTCCTAAAGATGTTTCATCCTCTGCTCCCTCTGCGAAGGCAGGATGAGTTCTGCAACTTTACCCTTGTAACGTGGATCAAGAAGGGTTGCCAGCCAGTAATGATCCCTCTCCTTGATACCACCAGTTCTCTGGGTCACTAAGGATCACATTATCTGTAACTACCTCCTCCCAGCCACGTAAAACTACTTGGGTTTCTGTGGACTGAAAACCATCCCTTGAAGACTGCTGCATGTTATCCTCTACATCCATGCTGACACAATCCTCCTCCTCCTCTTCTTTTTGTGTGTTTGGTGGCCTGGCAGGAATGAATTCCTGGATAAAGGGGGCCTGGGGAGGAAAGGAAGTCATCCTGTTCCTCCCACTGTTCTGCCTCAAGTGCCCTGTCCATGATGCCACAAAGCGTGTGCTCCAGCAGGAAGACTAGAGGGACAGTGTCACTGATGCATGCATTGTTGCTGCTCACCATGCTTGTGGCCTCCTCAAATGGTGACAGGACAATGCATGCATCCTTAATCAGTAGCCACTGGAGTGGCGAAAAGAAGCCAAGCTCCCCTGACCCTGTCCTGGTACCATACTCGTACAGGTACTCATTGATGGCCCTCTGCTGTGTGTGCATCCGCTGCAGCATTGCCAACGTTAAGTTCCACCTGGTGGACATGTCACAAATGAGGCGGTTGGTGGGCAGGTTGCAATCCCTTTGAATGTCAGCCAGCCGAGTACTGGCATTGTATGACTGGCGGAAATGATCACAGACTTTTATGGCCTGCCTCAGGAGATCCTGTAAGCCTGGGTACCTGGTCAAGAGATGCTGCACCACCAGATTCAAGACGTGTGCCAAACATGGAACATGGATCAAGTGTCCCTGTCGGAGGGTGGAGAGAAGGTTAGTGCCATTGTCGCATACAACCATTCCTGGCTGAAGCTGGCGTGGTGTCAACCACCTCTGAGCCTGCCCCTGCAGAGCTGACAGAATCTCTTCCCTAGTGTGGCTCCTGTCCCCTAGGCAGACCAACTCAAGCACCACATGGCATCTTTTAGCCTGCCTGCTTACGTAGCCACTTGAACGCTTACGGAGTACTGCTGGTTCAGAGGACAATTCTGCAGAAGAGGCCATAGAGGAAGAAGAAGAGGAGGGGGTGGAGCAAAGAGCTGTGGCATGTACACTGGCCTACATTTACTGTGGCCATAGGAAAACGCAAAATTGTGGCATGTTTTTGCTACGGTCTTGCACTGTTTTTGCCATGTTTCGCATTTTCCCGCAGCTGGTGGTCTAAACTTTCCTAGAGGGAGAGGGAGGTTTAACCTCACCTAAACGTAGCAGCTCCTAAACTCTGCTAAAGCCACTGCGGTAGATTTACTAAAACCGGTGCACTCAGAATCTAGTGCATCTGTGCATAGTAACCAATCAGCTTCTTACCTCAGCTTGTTCAATTAAGCTTTGGCAATAAAACCTAGAAGCTGATTGGTTTCTATTCAGAGTTGCACCAGATTTTGCACTCTCCAGCGTTAGTAAATAACCCCCTATGTGTACATGGACACAGGCTTTTATGGAGTTGAGTTTAGGCCCAGGTTCACACTGAGCTGCGGGAATGAAGCCATGCGAGCTCAGCTGAACTCGCACGATTTCACTCCCGCATGTCAGTCCTGATTTTGGCCACGATTTCAGAGACATCTGTGCAAGTTTCTGCATAGATGTCAATGTAAATCGCAGCCCGAAATTGCAAAAAGTAGTACAGAAACGACTTTTTGAAATCGGCGCGGCCCGCAAATGCAGAGTCACACCGATTAGGACGGTGCCATTGCCGCCAATTGCCACCAATTTGACATGCGATTTGACATGTCAAATCGCATGTCGTGGGGCTGAGGCTGTTCTTAGAGACAAGGTGCAGAACAGAGAACTCAAATTACTAAGCATCTCCTTCGTGGGTAGCGCTACATATTGCATGTGTATTTCTTTTAGGCCACATGCTCACTGAGTATTTAGCCCTAGTGGAGAAGGCTCTGGCATATAGGTTTGCATGGAAGGCATGGGTACACCATCCAGCCCTGCTGCTGGCAGCTTGTTAAATTTTATAAGACGCAGACAGCTGAAACGCAGGCATTCCGGGCATTCATCTCTGATCATATGCTGCCAGTGCCTCCTACCCATATCTAAACACCCTAGTCTCATT
This sequence comes from Aquarana catesbeiana, assembly GCF_042186555.1. NCBI lineage: Eukaryota > Metazoa > Chordata > Amphibia > Anura > Ranidae > Aquarana > Aquarana catesbeiana. Next base: position 107,556,129 of record NC_133326.1, read on the forward strand.
TACTGAGGCTAAATACCCAGTGTACAGGGGCCTTATAGGAGATGGACTATTTCTGCTTACATCCTTTTTTGTCTAACACCATCACCAGGTCCAGAAGTGAGTGGAAACCTCTCCAATGGGGCACAGCCAGCAATAAAAAGTGCCGTGTTTTCCATCACTTCTCCGCTGTAATCAACACTAAAGAAATTTTTTGGGCCTTTGAAATACATATGTACATACCTAACAAAAATTCTGACATTAGAAACCAAAAAAAGGCTAAACATACGATCTTGGAACTACTTATGCTGTGTATATGATTTTGAGATTTTCCTCATGCCAGACAGATATTAAACTTTTGCCTTCTTTGTTGTAATGGTTGGCTAGGAATGAAGTGTTTATATTGGCACACTTGGCCTTAATATTTGAAACTCCCAAGTTTAGAGTGGCATTCTTTTTGTGTACATTTGTGATGGAAAGTAATAGTCTGTATATGTTCAGGGGTGTGAAAATGTTCTTTTGGTAATGCTGTAATCCGTTATTTTAAATACGTGCACATATTTACAGAACTGGTTACTTAGCAGAAATTAGTGTATTATTATGATGTTATAAAATAAATTATATCATAGTGTTAGGAACTGGCTTTAGTGTAATCTCACTAACTTATTTATTATGCAGCGTTGAGAAACACCCGAGTATGCTATGTACTGTATCTGCATCTATACTACTGGGACTATTGGCCTGATTTACTAAAGAACTTGAGAACCTTAAAACAAAAAAATGAGGCTGATTTACTCAGGCTGGGCTTACATCTATCCATGTCCATGTTTGTTCATTTTTTAGTGCATTTTTTAATGTGCATTGTATATGTGTTTTCATTATTCTATTGGGCATCACAGTGTGTGAAAATTCACAGAAAATGAGACATGCCTAATTTTTACCAGCACACGCAATGCAGTGCATAGATATGAATGGGCTCAATGGAGTCAGTGTGTGTTATATCTCATAGATGTGAATCAAATTTTCAGCTATGCACAGTAAAAAAATATGGAGTTTTTTTTGTTTGATATTGTGGTATGCACCATGAAAGGGCTACACACACACACAGGGCTTTTTTTCTCAAAGAATAGGTGCAGGAACTCCCCCTTTTCTCCACCCCTACCCACCTCCGAGCACCATTCCTTGGTTCCATCCCCTATTCACCTCCCAGTTCTGCCCTTTTAGACAATACATAACCAAGTATAATTTTGTGGTGCTAAGTAATTTGTATGGGATTTGGTAATGATAAAAAGAAAAGCACTAAAATAGATCCCCTGCAGCCAGCAACAATAGAGCCCCCTTACAACAAGGACCACCTACAGCAAAATTTCCCCCACAGCAACAATAGAGTCCCAGCAGCATCAACAGATCTCCGCACAACCAGAATCAATAGTCTCTCTGGCAGCCAGCAACAATAGATCTCTCCCTCAACAGTAGATCTCTCCCAGCAACAACTGACCCCCTGCAAAACAACAGGTCCCCCGTCAGCAACAATAGACCTCCTCAGCAACAATAGACACCCCCCCGTGCAAAAATAGATCCCCTCCAGCTAGAATAGATCCTCCAACAGTGAGCATCAATAGACCCTGCAGCACACTCCAGCTCCCCTTGCCATTACATACAGTCAGTACTGGTGGTGCCAGAACTGCGTTCCCCCCGCATTCACACTGAAAAAAAGCCCTGGCTACACACATACCCTGCAGCTGCAAATGACTTAACACAAATAGTTTTGAGAACAGCACATGAATTGCTCATGTCCATGTTCTATGCCAGTGGTCCCCGAACTGTGCCCGTGGGCCAGATGTGGCCCTCTGCTTGCCTTTATCTGGCCCTTGGGGCATCATGCCATCCACTGACACCAATGATGGGGTACCTTTCCTTCCACAGATACCAATGGTGAGGCACCATTCCTCCCCAGTTATCAATCATGGGGTATCATTCCTCGCACAGATACTAATGATGGGTTACCATTCCTCCCACAGATACCAATGATGGGGTACTATTCATTCCACAGATACCAATGATGGGCCACTATTCCTCCCACAGATATCAATGATGGGACACCATTCCTTCTACAGATTCCAAAGATTGGGCACCATTCCTCCCATTGACACCAGTGATGGGGTACCATTCCCCCCACAGATACCAATGATGGGGCACCATTCCTACCTTGAATACCAACAATGAGGCACCATCCCTTCCACTGATACCAACAGTAGGGCACCATTCCTTCCAATAAAACCTATGATGGGGCACTGTTTGCCCTCACTGACACCATGGCATTTTCTAATCCCACTGGCCATAATGTGGCCCCTCTAAAGCCTCAAGGACAGTAAACTGGCCATTTGTTTAGACAGGAGACCCCTGTTCTACACATACAGTGTAGTGATATGTGTTCCAAATATATAAGCCTTAGGGCAGATATATCAGATGATTTACTAAAGGAGAACACTCAAAAGAGTAACATTTCACTTTACAGTTATCCAATCATGTGATGCAAATTCCTGTTTATTTCTTCTGCACATGATTAAATAATTAAGGGGAATCTTGGCATTTTTTTCCTATGAAGATTCTCAACTCCTTTAGGCCTGGTTCACATGGCTTAGAAAGCATAAAATGGCATATCATAAAATACATTGGGGGGGGGGGATTTGCTAAATGCAAATAGTATGTGTATGTTGCAAGTGCAACTGCACTCATTTTCCTCAGAGCTTAGTAAATGAGGTAAAGCTCTGCTGATTTCCATCATCCAATTGTGTGCAAGAATGTTTTTTTTTTCTTTGCACCTGATTGGGTATTCTTTACAAAGCAAAGCTATGTACCACACTACATTTACTAAGGAAAATGAGTGCAACTGCATTTACTAAAGACAAGTAGATTGTGCATTTTGAAAGTGTAGTTACACTCATATTTTCCAAAATAAGAAACATGGTATACTTACCTGCCTTGTGAAATGGTTTTACACAGCAGCCCCGATCCTCTTTTTCTCAAGTCCCTCCGCCAGTGCTCCTGGCTCCTCCCCATTCTGAGTGCCATCATAGCAAGCTAGTTGCTATGGAGGCACTCATGTGGGCTTGATCCAGAACTGTGGTCTGTGTGTCCATTGACACACACATCGCTGCTCGTCCCACCCCCACTCTCTCCTTACGGGCTGTAATTGACGGCAGCGGAAGTCAATTGTGAGAATGATAGGTAATTAATATAGAAACACCCATTGCTCTGTATGGCCAAACCCAGCAAAAACATGACCAAGAATGCTCTTAAGAGGTCAAAGATGTGAAAAATCAGCATATGTAAGATTATGTTGTGTAACAATGGCACAAAGTCATCCTCTGGCCTGTTGAGGCCCAGGCGGGTGGTCCATGGGGCAAAATTAAGGCCCGTAGTTTGGGGCTTCCAAGGCTCCACCTTACAAGGGGAAACATTCTGAAAAGGACCCAGCTTGTCATAAAAAAAGCCACACGGTCCTATTACAATCCACTACTGGTCTTGCCCACCAACAGACCCCACTAAGCCCTAGTCCAAATGGCCATTTCCAAAAGACATCCCTAGAGAGGTTGGAGGAAGGAGCAGTCCGCACAAGAAGTCTATTTTAAAAGGTTTACTAAAGGCAATGTTTTATTAAAGGCAAGAATTGTACAAGCTTTGTCACAGTGACACAGGGAGTATCTTACTGAAAGATCATAGTATAAGAGAAAGATGTAAGGACTTGCTTAGGACAGAGAAAGGAGGTTTGGTGGTAATTTGGGGGTTTGCCTTGGCATACACTTTCATTGTTACCACTGCTACTCTTTATACTGAACTCACACAGTACTTGAATGTTCTGTTTAGTTTATTGCTTAAACTTTTTTGGGTTCATTATTATATTGCTTTTCTTTCATAGCCTATGGAAAACAATGCTGAGAGTGAAAAGAGAAGAATATGTTCTACCACCACAGATAAAAACTGTCTGCATCTGGATGAAGCATACTTTCTGGACACCATGTATGACTCAAGCTGAACGACTAAAGTACATCATCATGTACAAGATGTTGGATCCAAACATTTAGGATCATTAAAAAGCACTTCCACATAGCATTATGATAAACTGTTTATAAAATGTCTTCGTTCATTTCCATGGGTCCAGAGAACATAACCAACCAACCTTCTGTGACAGAGACAATGTACTGGAATAATCATACCATGTTGTTCAAACCAGTGTTCAATATAGTAATCTCACCCATAACTATCATAATATCAATAATTGGTATATGTGGAAACAGCTTAGTTGTGTGGTACCTCTCTTTTAAGATAAAGAGGAACACTTCCACAACCTATATCTTCAACCTTGCCTTGGTTGATGCTGCCTTTCTGCTTTTTGTAACTGTATTTACTCTTGTTGCTATGGTTTTTACGCTGGCCCCAGGGTTAGAAGCTCACTATGAACATGTTCATTTTATCAATGTGATTGATACACTCATCCAAGCTTGCATTTTTGGATACAATACCAGCTTATGCCTTCTTACAGCTATAAGCATTGAAAGATGTATATCTGTCCTATTTCCTATCTGGTATCACTGCAACAGACCAAAACATCTATCTGCTGTTGTATGTGCCTTCATATGGTTCACTTCTTGTCTGCTTAGTGCCCTTGAGTTAGCTTTTTGTTACAATATTACATACAATCGCACAGGCTTAAAAGATGGATCTGGTAAGGAATGTAAAGTTGTCTTTATTATTATCTGTTGCTTTAGCTTCATGATCTTTATTCCATCCATGACAGTATCAAGCTTGGTTCTGCTTATTAAAGTGTGGAAAAGTTCTCAGCAACGGCAGCCTAGAAAGTTATATGTGGTCATCACAGTGACAGTGGTCTTCTTTCTTGTGTTTGGAATGCCCATGAGAATCTTGCTACTAGCATGGTACAAACACCATATTATGCCACCCTTCCCCATGATGGATTTATTTTCTATGTTCTGTTCTACGAACAGTGCCATAAATCCTTTTGTATACTTCCTTGTTGGTCGCAAAGGCACCCACGGTAGAAAAATAACAATCCTGGCTATTCTTCAGGCTGTATTTCGAGATGAAGGATCACAGTATAAAAGAGAACAAAGAAAGATATCGGCTGAAGCGGACACAGTGATGTGAAATTACCATGGTTAAAAGGTTATATGTATCCTCTTTAGTTAGACATAGAAAAGTGGAAGTTGGTTAGCCTGGAAATCTGGGATTAAGAGCTGCTGTAGTTCTGTTTACTGGTTGGATTACAATTTATTATCATTACAGCTGTTTGCACTCTGTTGTCAAACTGCCATTTTTTTTAGATAGGGGCATCATGATGGAATAATGCGCACATGTATCTAAAGGAATTAAATAAATGTTAATATAATTGAATTAATTTGTGCAAAAAATTGATTGAAAGTTTTAAGAATTACATTTTTCATATTGAATTTATTTTTAGGAGTATTTACGTAAAAGTAGCAATGTCTGACATGTTAGATCAACTTTTTACATACAAGTATAGGCTATGTCTACGACAGCTTGGATACTTAGCATGTATCTCAGTTTATGATTATACTGTTTAAAGTTTAACCAGCTTAGATCTGGCTTTATGCTATTTGATTTTTCTCTCACGAGGAGAACAATCTAAGCTGAAAAGACAGAAGTGACAGCTGCTTGTTTAATCCAAGCTACAAACGGGCAGCACACAGTGGGAAAGGTGTCCGCCAAGTGTGCCTGGTGATTAATCCAAGCATTGATAATAATAATAATAAAAACACAATGTAGGGTTTAAGCAATTGATATTGTCAATTATGGGCAGTCATCTGAAAATTAATTATTCATCTTTGGTTGAACAAATTCAATATTTTCCTTAGTGTGACAATCATTTGAATTAACGCTTGAACTTGCCATGTGTGCCAAACAGCCATAACTTTATAACCGCTGACAGGTTAAGTGAATAACATTATTCTCGTTATGATGGCATCTGAAAGTTGAAGGGATATATTAGACAGCAAGTAAACATGTTGATGTCTTGAAAGCAGAAAAAATGGGCATCGCAGTTTGTTTTGTGTGGGGTTGTTCAGCAAGAACGGTCAGGTTGTCCATGCTGACCCGTGTCCACAGCCAAAAGTGCCTACATTGGGCATGTGAGCATAAGAACCATGGAGCAAAGGAAAAAAATCTCCTGGTCTGATGAATCAGGTTTTCTTTTACATCATGTCAATAGCAAGGTGCATGCGCCTTGCTTACCTTGGAGAAGAGATGGCACCAGGATGCAGTATGGGAAAAAGGCAGAGGCAGTGTGTTGCTTTAGGCAATGTTCTGCTGGGAAACCTTGGGTCCTGCCATTCATGTGGCTGTTACTGGACACGTACTGCCTACCTAAACATTGTTGCTGACCATGTACACCCCTTCATGGAAACAATATTTCCATGTGACTTCTTTCAGCGGGATAATGTGTCCTGTCACATTGCAAAAAATGATTCAAGAATGATTTGAGGAACACAACAAGTTTGTGGTGTGACTTCAAAATTTTCCAGGTAAGATTTGAATCCAATCGAGCATCTGTTGGGTGTGCTGGAAAAACAAGTCTGATCCATGGAAGCCCCACCTTGCAACTTACAGGAATTAACTGATCTGCTACTGAGGGTGGCTTTGTGCCAGATAACACAGTATAAATTCAAAGGTCGAGTGGCATCTTTGCCTCAATTGATCAGGGCTGTTATGGCAGCAAAAGCGGCAGTTTTAGTCGTAAAAGGGGGCCTACCCAATATTAGGTGGGTGGTCATAAAGTTATGTCTGATTGGTGTAAGTAATCTTGTTCTGCTGGGGTAACCAGACAACAAATAGGAGGTGCCATTCAAGGTTCCAGCCGTATCCTCTTCTGTAGTACACCGCAGGGAGTGCTGGCAAGGACAGAGCTCATCCCAGCTCCAATGATACAAGAGACAATAAAATCATGATTAAGTGAGTGAAACATGTTGGGGCGTGTCTTGGCTTGAGCCCGGGCTGAGGCTCTCATTTCATGTCCACAGGGTCTTACAGTGATGCGCGGTGCATAGGACCTTTTTGTTTCTCGTTCTGCTGGGTGCCACAATCTCGGATGGGATGTCAGCAGACTCAGAGCTGTCAAGTGACACTCCACGGTATGAATAAGCAAAGTGACAGATTCTCTCTCACTCATGCTTTTGCCACAGAAAGTACTATTAAGCGCATTGGGTTGTGTTTTACCACACATTTGTTTCAGCACCAAGAAACCAATATATCATATAACACAACCCAATGCACTAACCAGTCCTTTCTGAAGCAATATGCTGAACTATGGGTGGGATTTGTTATTCCGTATCTATAAAAATCTATTATCTGCAAACTAGATAAAAAATGAATTCGCTTGGCCAGCACTTGGCACGTGTAGTGTGTTGCTGCCAAATGTGTTAGTAGGTTTTTTTATGCAGTTAGTCAAAATGACCACTATTTTTACATGAAATATGAATAGGCACGACAAAAGAGAAGAAAAAATTCACAAAGACAGGCATTCTTTAAAGAAGAATGAATGTACAAAAAGTGCCTGTTTGTTACATTTGGAGATTTAGTAGAACAACCCGCATAAAATAAAATGCGGGATGTTATATTTATAAGTAAGCAAATGTGATATTCACCAAACATTTACTGTAGGTGTATCTTGCTGATGAATGTGTTTTAAAATACAGTGATTGGTTCACGTAAAGTAAATGTTTGGTGAATGTAACAATCTATGTTTTTTAAATGATAAATTGATTAAAAAAATAGTATCAATTCGACTTGCATTTGTCTGCTGTTTTGATCTAGTTCATTGATCACTTTCTAAGATATTTATAAATCAGCAAACAGGAAAACTATGAAAATATAAAAAAAATATGCCAATTGGAGGCACTGAATTATACAAAACTCAGAGAAAAAGCATCATCATAATTTGAAAAATAGCTGTGAAGTAAAAGTTCCACGTACCCAAAAGCTGTATCACAGCCAGGTATTTATACACTTTACTTTATTTCCTGGGATACTTTTTTTTTTGGTGACATTCCAAATTCACTTTATAAATGTAACAAAATCAATATGTAAGAATGACAAACAATAGTGTCATTTCAAGCTAATGAATAAAGAAACAAATTTCATATAAGCTTTCTAACGATGCCAACAAAATGGCTAAGAAAAAAGCACAAGTTGACCATATTAATCTTTTATAAGTAGGGGCCCCAATAAGGTAACCAAAACCTGAAAAGTATATACATTATTATCAGGATACAGGTGATTTTTGTGAATGGAAGCTTAGAAGTATAGCCCTGAAAGCAGTCTTCCTCATTAGATTGTCTCTATATATAGGTTGACCAAATGTACCTGATGGGACAGCTCTGGTTTCACGAGGCCGTCACCAGATAAAATGTGCCCCGATACGTTCCCGTTTTTGAGAATGAATTTTCGATCTGAATGTTTGTAAATATGCGGATATTAATGCCTAGAGAGAGGAGAAATGAGAAGAGAGGAGGAGGAGGGTTGAGGCCTGAGGCGCGGTCTTACAGTGACAAGTTGGGAGTCAGGTAGGGAGGAGCATGCTTGTGATATCCTGAGAGTGAACCTTTTTGTTACATTTGGAGCTTCAGTTTCTTCTCTATCCCTTTTTGTACCCCAATTTTCTCTCTGTCCACCTATCATGCCCCAGTTCCCCTCTGACTTTCTCTTGTGACTTATCCACTTGCCTTCTCATATCTGACCTACCCATCTACCTACTCATATCTAACCTTTCCATCTACTCCTTCATATCTGACCCGTCCATCTACCTCCGTATACCTGCCCTGCCCACCTACCACCTCATACCTGATCATTCCACCTGCCTGCTTATACCTAACCTGTTCATGGTGAGAACCCAGGGGGTGATAGTGTGTCACCATGACTACCAATCCCTCCATATGACTGCGTACTGTCATGACTGCATGTTGCTCACGTATTGTCATAATTACCCATGTATTTTAACAATTACAGCATAAGTGATATATAGAAGAAAACATGTGGGTGGTCAAGGCGACAGAGCCCAGGAACTCAACAGCAGATTCAATGCAATGCCAAAGTCCGGTAAGTACAATTCCGGGAGCTAGGGGGGATTTGTCATGGGAGGCGGGTGTTGTATTGGGAGAAAGAGGGACATTTTTGCTTGAGAGTCACTCTGTTGACCCTGATGTGGACCTCTACACCCTGTGCATTAATTATGCCTTCAGTTCCTGCACTCTGTCTGTTACACACTCCTGACCTATGCACTCTCTACCAAGAGTACAGTATGTTCAGGTTTTAACTAATAATACCCCTTTGAGCCTCTCCCAATGTTGGCACAATTTGACCACACCTATGATCCAGCATTATATGCAATGTGCTCCGCTATGGTCAGTGGGGTGTCTCTGGATTTCATTATAAAAATTTAGGCACCTTACTTTTCAATTAAATTACATCACAAAAGGAAACCAGTAAAACTTCATACAAAACACAGCAGAGGAAGACGATTCATATAAACTGTATAGTAATTACAATGCTACTACTATTTCAGTAATTAGAGTGGCCTAGTAGCATTTGTGTCTTTCCAGTAATGTACTCTATAGAACAAATCAGAAGCTTTCCTCTGCTTGCCTTTACTGTACAATGAGTTTCATAGAAACTATGCAGCATTCACTAAACAATTCAACAATAGAAGAACCTAGAGAACCTAGAACCTAGATCTTAGAGAACAAAGCTGTTTTGATTTTGAAAGAATGCAGACTAGTAACAGTGCACTTGTGTTGTATAGAAAAGCACTTTCTAAGTTTAATTTAGCTTGAAGTATAGATAATTATTACCAGTAATTGACCCAAATAAGACAAACAAAACTGCTCGGATTGGGACATTTCTGCAGATTGTTAACTGAATTTTTGTTTTTGTCAGTGTAGCTATAAACATACAACTAAATCATTGGATTTCAGAATCCAATGTCTTAGATAGCCTGGCCATGTGGAAGAATCCATCCTAAAACAAATATATGAGGGAAATTCTGGGAAAAATTAGTATGGAAGAAACGGATCAGTGATGTGAAATATGATTATACATCCAAAAGATGGAGATTAAAAGCAATGGGGAGAGTGAAACAGTCTAAAACTATGTAAGAGGACAAGACCCTTCAACGGTTGTACAGATTAAAAAATAGTACAAATATGACAACTGTAATACACAGCCTGTTACCTACTCATAGTATACATATGTGGCCAAAGCCGGTGCACCTCTGAAGAGCGATCCACATTCAGATTGGTTTTCAGAGTCGATTGACAGATTGCTTGCCGCCCACCGAAAGTGACATGTTGGGTAGTTTTTTGCTGCGGGCACAAAGGGAAACAGCATGAACACACCTCCGTCTGCTGCCATTGCAGCTTAAAGTGTTACTAAAACTGGGAGCCTGCATTTACTTTATCTGGTCTCCCACAGTATACAGAACACGGAAATGCAATTATTTTCTCATCAGCAGTATATAGCAGTCTTGTGACTTCTATCGGTGTCCAGCAGAGCACTGGTTAAAGCTTGTAGGAGGAGTTTTCATTTTGCTCTGACTGTTCTATGAGGCTGCAGGACCCCTGACCTTCTGTCTGGACAGTGCTGATTGGCCCTGTGTTTATCACATGCACCCCAAAAAAAACTCTCTAGCAATTCACACCAAACTGAGCATGTGCAGAGTGACTCCAAAGGCTCTGTCTTATCACGAGATGGATTGGAGACAGTGGAAGCAGGGAAGGATCAGAGAAGACAGGATAAAACAACCTTTTTAAAACAATGCGGATTAACCCTTTAGTTAGTATAACAACTATGCTTTACTGCATATACAGACTGATTTTACTCTTGCGGGTTTACTAACATTTTAAGGGTGGGGCGCTAAAAATACAGCTAAACCGTGCATTTTTACCACCCCTCAGTTACACATCGAAACTTATCCTAACATGATGATTTTCTAAAGATGGGTGCATGTATGGTGTGGATGTTGTGTTCATGGAAATATCCCTGCTGTATATAGCATTGTGATTTTAGGTTGTGGTGCCCTACGAGGTCCACACTCATTACTCTTATGTGACCAGTGGTATACTTCATTCCTCCATTGAGGAATTTGGTAAATATGATGTATAACTATAACAGTTGGCCCCCGTTGGGCTATTGTTCTTTCTTTTATATTTTGTAAAAGAGATTTGTTTATGGATGCATTTGTACTATCTGAACCTGTAAACTACTTTCTATCAAAACAAATAAAAAAAACTATTTTGTAAAAAAAAAAACATGATGATTTTCTAATGCCGCGTACACACGGTCGGACTTTCCGTCAGGAAAAGTCAGATGAAATCTTTTCATCGGACATTCCGATCGTGTGTGGACCTCATCTGACTTTTTTTTTTTTCGAAAATTCTGATGGACCTAGAAATAGAACATGTTTTAAATCTTTCCGAAGGAATCAATTCCTATCGGGAAAACCGCTCGTCTGTATGCTGTTCCGACGGACCAAAAACGACACATGCTCTGAAGCAAGTACGAGACGGCAGCTATTGGCTACTCGCTCTTGAACTTCCTTTTTCTAGTCCCGTTGTACATCACCGCATTCTAGACGGTCGGACTTTGGTGTGATGTGTGTAGGCAAGACAGTTTCAGCAGAACTCCGTCAGAAAAACCTTCAGAGTTTATTCCGAAAGAAAAACTGGTCATGTGTATGCGGCATAATTGTTTTAATAGTTAGGTAATAACCCCACACATAATGCCACGTTCATCTCTTGTCTATTTTTTGGTATGAACACTGAAGAAAAGAACATGGAATGTCGAAGTCTGTGAGATAAACTGCCTTTAAATTTGATAGTTGCTTTTGGTAATTGCTGCGTGATGGTTGCTTTTGGTAACTGCACACATGCAATGTTTTTCTTTAAAAGAAAAATTAACATGCACAAGCATTAAAATCCAATGCAAAATGGGGTTTGCACTGAGCACTAGGGATGGGCGAATGGTTTGGCCCGAGCATAAGTTCAGTCGTTGTTTGGTCGTTCAGCAAATTGAATGACCCGTTTGTTCAGCCCCCCAGATCGACCACAATGCATTGCGGCCCTGAACAGTGCATTGCAAACCCTGATTGGCTGAAGCAGTGAAAGCTTCATCCAATCAGGGCACAGAGCACTGTCAGAGTCATGATTGGACACTGTCATCATGACTTTACCCAATCATGGCTCATTCCCGCCCCACAGCATAAAAGTATTCTTTCAATGGCAGCCATTTTCAGTGTGATTTCCGCGTGGAGAGAGATAGAACAGGGCTCTGTTCAGTGTTATTAATTAGTGTGCTATACTGTGCTATTTTGCTTCAATTGTCAGTGTAGAATTTTAGTTTAGTGTCAGTCTAGGGATAGTGTGAGTGTAGTGAGGAGCAGGGGCGAACTGACCATTGAGCCACTCGGGCACTGCCCAAGGGCCCTGGGCCACTAGGGGGCCCAACAGGGTTGCCAGCCTCAGTAAAACCAGGGACAGTATGTATAAATCTGTGTTTTTTTTACATCTGTTTGTGTATACTGTGTGTACATGTATGTGTATACTGTGTGATTGTATACTGTGTGTGTGTATACTGTGTGGCCCCATAATCTCTGATTGCCTGGGGGCCCCATAATCTCTGATTGCCTGAGGGCCCCATATGTTATCCGTCCGCCCCTGGTGAGGAGGACCATCATTCAGCATTGTATAGTGTGCAGCTAGAGTAGGGACAGTTCAGATAGTTTAACTGTAGTGTAGTGAGACATGTCGTTTATACATACATTAGTGTAGAGTAGGGATAGCTCACATAGTTTCAGTGTAGTGTAGTGAGACCGTGTCAGTAATCTTTACATTAGTGTATAGCTAGAGTAGGGACAGTTCAGATAGTGTCAGTGTACTGATGGTTGCACACCGTCTATTTGATTGCGTTACTGCCAATTTAATGCCATTTACTTCTGTGTGCATTACTGCCAGTTTAACGCCATTTACTTCTGTCTGCGTTACTGCCAGTTTAACGTTGTATAGTTTTGCATGCGTTACTGCCAATTTAACGCCATATAGTTCTGTGTGCGTTACTGCCAGTTTAACGCCATATAGTTTTGTGTGCGTTACTGCCAGTTTAACGCCATATAGTTTTGTGCATTACGGCCAGTTTAACGCCACATAGTTCTGTGTGAGTTATTGCCAAGTTAAAGCCATATAGTTTTGTGTGAGTTACTGCCAGTTTAACTCCATATAGTTTTATGTGCGTTACTGCCAGTTTAACGCCATATAGTTTTGTGCGTTACTGCCAGTTTAACGCCACATAGTTCTGTGTTCGTTATTGCCAGGTTAACGCCATATAGTTTTGTGTGCATTACTGCCAGTTTAACGCCATGTAGTTCTGTGTGCGTTACTGCCAGTTTAACGCCATTTACGTCTGTGTGCGTTACTGCCAGTTTAACGCCATATAGTTTTGTGTGCGTTACTGCCAGTTTAATGCCATATAGTTTTGTGTGTGCGTTACTGCCAGTTTAACGCCATATAGTTCTGTATGCGTTACTGCCAGTTTAATGCCATATCGTTTTGTGTGCGTTACTGCCAGTTTAACGCCATATTGTTTTGTGTGCGTTACTGCCAGTTTAACACAATATAGTTTTGTGTGCGTTACTGCCATTTTAACGTCATATAGTTCTGTACATCACTGTACATTTGCCGCATTATTTTGCAGTATATTATAGCGTATCCATGGAGTGTGTCTGTGTAGTGTGAGTACTCAAATTAAAGTGCACCAAACACCTAATTACATTATCAAAAGTGCATCTACGTACCGATTTCAACTTTTTCTTTACATTTGCTTATAAGCACCGCCCCTCCCTCCCAATGTCTGGGAGGACAACAAGCAGAGGCAGACGTTCCCTCGGTACTGTAAAGGGGCCAGCAACAAATGTGTCCACAGGCAAAGGTGGACATGGTGGTCAGTACTCAGGCAGGGCATCATTTCCTCTGTTTAGTGAGTTTGCCCGTGCTATCCAGCCACAGCATGCAGAGGAGGTGGTGGACTGGCTTACTAAACCTTCCATATCCTCCTCATCCTCTGTCACGCAAGCAGAGACAAGTGTGCAGTCCCCTGCAGTTGCCAGAGTGGATAAACCTGACTCCTTGTCCACATCTATTCCTGCCATAGCCCCAACATCAGCCATTGAGGAGTCAGCTGAGTTATCTGAACACATGCCTAGCCATTACTGGATGCAGATGTTGGTTATATGGTTGAGGATGACAGGAACATGAGCCTCGAGAGAGGGAGGAACACTGGTAGACAAATTGGCATTCATGTTTCCCAAGCTGCAGCGTATTACCAAGTTGTCTCCAGTGGTAATGATGAAGATGGAGGAAATGGAGATGATGATGATGAGTTCACTGATGTGACTTGGGTGCCAGATAGAGCAGTGGAGGAAACTGAAAGTGAGGCAGCACAACCCCAAGGAGTAGAGTAGAAAGAGTAGAGAGCAGCCGCCCTATTCCATCACATTCTGCAGCTGTTATCTTCCGGTCCACTCCCCAAAGCTCAGCTGTCTGGGCCTTTTTCAGCACATCTGCAGTAGATCGCACTGTTGTTATCTGCAAACTGTGTCTCAGGCGCATCAAATGTGCAAAAATACCAACCATTTGGGTACCACATGCTTTGCAAGGCATTTAACGTCCAACCCTTCAGCCCATTAGCAAGAGCACCTAAAAGCCACACAAAAGGGGCACAAGTCTGACCCTGCTCCTTCTTACCCACTTCAATCTGCCCCTGCTATACGGAGTCATTACCTGTCCCAGGTCCTAGCAGCACATCTACCAACAGCACACCACCAGCTGTAGACTGTAGCTGGAAAATTTATCTGCCCCATCTGCTGCAGCAGAAGAAAAAATACAGTCCCTGACGATCACATGCCCAGCGTCTAAATGCAAGCTTGTCAAAGCTGTTAACTCTTCAACTTCTGGCTTTCAGCCTGGTGGATTCTGCCCCTTCCGTGAATTCGCACAATGTGCTGTACCACAATGGCAGGTTCCCAGTCGCTACTACTTTTCACTTTCACATCTCTCTACCATCACATGGATGGAAATGTTCTGACATCTTTGGACAAGGCAGTCAGCTGTAAAATCTACCTTACTGCGGACACGTGGTCAAGCAAGCATGGGCAGGGACGATATATTTTGTTCACAGCACACTGGGTAACGCTGCTTGCAACTCGAAAGGATGCAGGACAGGGCTCTGTGCTGCAGCTTGTTGTGCCCCCACGTCTTCATACAGCTGGTGGTGATGATGCCAGACCTGTGAGCTCTACCCCCTCTTCCTCCTCTGACACCTCCATGCCCTCCTCTGCAGAATTGTCCTATGAACATCAGGTACCCCGTTCAAAAGGCTATTCCCAGAGTCAGGCTAAAACAGGGATATGCAATTAGCGGACCTCCAGCTGTTGCAAAACTACAAGTCCCATCATGCCTCTGCCTCTGGGTGTCTTGCTTATGGTTGTCAGTCTTGCTATGCCTCATGGGACTTGTAGTTCTGCAACAGCTGGAGGTCCACTAATTGCATATCCCTGGGCTAAAAGGTTCCTTGTAGTGCTTCAGCTGGTGTATTTAGGGGACAGGAACCACACCAGAGCAGAGATTCTTGCAGATCTGCAAGGACAGGCCCAGAGGTGGTTCACACCACCCCAGCTGGAGCCAGGAATGGTGGTGTGCGATAATGGCTTAAACCTCCTGTCCGCCCTTAGACAGGGAAAGTTGACACATGTGCCATGCCTGGCACATGTCCTCAATTCAGTGGTGCAGCATTTCCTAAATACGTACCCAGGGTTGCAAGATGTGCTAAAGCTGGCCAGAAGAGTGTGTAGCCATTTCAGGCGGTCATACATAGCCAGTGCTCGGTTGGCTGAAATTCAGCGGGAAGTCCATCTGCCTGTAAACCGCTTGATTTGTGATATGCCGACCAGGTGGAACTCGACTTTGTCAACGCTGCAGCGACTATACATGCAGCAGAGGGCCATCAATGAGTACCCGTGCGACGACAGGCTCAGGCCGCCTCAGCTTTTTTCCCCACGACAATGGCATGCACTGTATTGGCACCATTTGAGGAGGCCACAAGGATGGTGAGCCGTGACAGTGCATGCATCAGTTACACAATCCCTGTTGTGTTCATGATGGAGCAGACTCTGCGTGCCATTATGGACAGGGTACTGGAGGCAGAGCAGCAGGTGGAAGAGGAGGACTTCCCTTCCTCTCAAGGCCTACTTTATCCAGACACCATCATTCCTATGCCACAGAACACACAGGAGGAGGATGAGGAGGAGGATTTTGGCACTTTCATAGGCTTTGAAGAAGAGGAAGATCAATCTGTAAGCGATGGCTTTCCAACCCCTGGACCCTTGGGAGTAGTACATGGCTGGGAGGAGGAAGTTCCATATGCTGTCATCCTGAATGACCCCGAGGAGTCTTCTTTTCAAGCCTTGGTAAATTTGAGGCACATGGGCAACCTCATGCTTCAAAGCCTGCCAGAATACGTGGCATAAAGGAGAAGGATGATTACTGGTTGGCAACCCTCCTTGACCACCGTTAACCCATAAGGGGACGGTCTCAGAACTCATTCCGTGCCTACAGAGAGTGCAGAAGATAAAAAAGAGGAAAAGAGGAATTTATTGAATGTTTTTCCTGACTCCAGTAGGTTAGGTTGGTAGGTTAGTAGGTTGGTCAAGAGAGGGGTGTTGGAGAAGGCGTCCGCCTAAGTGAGGCATTTCAAAATTTTTTTAGTCCTCGCCGCCCAGGACTGTCAGCTTCCACATCCCATCGGCAGCGTCTGCATCACATGGTGGACGATTACATCGGGGCCAAAACAGAGATGGAGAGTTTTTTAGCTGATGATCCACTGACTCACTGGGTCATGAGAATAGACCACTGGCCAGAACGTGCCCAGTATGCTATTGAGTTGTTGGGCTGCCCTGCATCCAGCGTGCTTTCAGAACGGGCATTTAGTGCTGCAGGAGGTTTCATTACTGATCATAGAACGTGTCTGTCCACAGACTCTGTGGACCGCTTGACTTTTATAAAAAGAATCAGTCCTGGATTACCAACTATGAAGCCCATGATGCCGATGTCACTGATTATGTCTTTTTGGAATGTCTGAAGGACTTCAAGGCTGCCTAGCTTTGAGGGTGTTCAATCATTTCATCTGGAAGAATGTTTTTGGTATAGGTTTTATGGGTACAATCAACACCCAAAGACCAATTTTTTAACGCCTGTTTGACAGGTGCATATCATTGCAATTTTTTTTGCCTTCATCAAGAGCACCTCTATAGGGTTACGGTGGGAAGGCGCCCCCGACACCCAAAGAGTAATTTTTCTGCACCTGTTTGACAGGTGCATATCATTGCAATTTTTTACAGCAAGGCCAATTTATGCTTTCATCAAGAGTACCTCTATAGGGATACGGTGGGAAGGCGCCATGACTCCCAAAGACCAATTTTTACGCACCCGTTACTTCTATCCAAAGTCAAAGTGACACCAGAATGTATCCAAAAAATCTCTAATCATGTTCCCAGTGCACTACATTGTGGCCTCATCATACACACTGGCTCCCCAGCTGTTGCTGAGCAAAATAAAGGCAGCTTGCAGGGAAAATTTCATTTTTTGGGGCTTTATAAATGCAATTATTGCTGCAGCAGATTCTAGACATGGTACAGATCTGCCACTCTACAGGTAGACTAAGGGGACCCCCCATACATTATATTGGAACAAATTTTAAATTTTTATGCTTTCACTTTAAAAATCTAAAAATTACTGCTGATTTAAAAATTAAGTTTTTAAACAAACTTTTTTTTTTTATGGGTCCCAGGGCAGGACCCAGACCCCTATAAAAGTACAATCACTGTGTGAGGAGCACCAATGTCATGTGAGGATTGTACTGAGCACCAATGACATGTGAGGATTGTACTGAGCACCAATACACTGCAAGGTTTGCACTGGACACCAACATAGAGTGGGTTTTGCACTGAGTGAACACCAATGCAGATTCAGTTTTGCACCGAACACCATGACACAGTGGATAACAGATTAGTGTACCGGCCTGCCATCCATTGCGTACTACAGGCTATCCCCGAGTTACGAACAAGATAGGGACTGTAGGTTTGTTCTGAAGTCCAATTTGTTTGTATGTCGGAAGAGTACATTTTTAAGTGTAACTCCAGCCTGTTCAGTGATGTGGGATGTTCCAGGCGCTTCTGGGCATGTATTCATGGTATTTGGGGCTCTTGTGGTCATGCAGTACTGCAGTGTGGGATGTGTTTGGCACTGCAGTATGGTTGGATTTTGGTATCCATGACCAGTGTGGAGTGCAAGTGGCCACCAGTAATATCACGCTGCCTCCGTTCGTAGGAGTCGTTCGCAACTTAGATGTTCATAACTCGGGGACTGCCTGTATTGTGTTGATCTCCGTGATTGGTCACAGTGATCACATGGTACCGACAGGGCCAATCACATCCCATCTGTTCCATGTGATTAGCTGTGGCCAATCACAGCTAATTATAATAGTAAACACTAATTGAATAGTTTTCATTCAGAAAAAATGGTTGCTTGCAACAGTAAAATTCACTGTTATAAGTAACCATAGTGTGTAAAAAAAAAAAAATCCTGATCACCTCCTCAGAGTAGTAGTGTTACTATGGTAACACTGTATTGCTTTGGTCACTGCATGTACAAAAAAAATTGTGAAAAATTAAAAAACAAAAATTTTCATTTTCCAAAAAAAATTGTGTTAAAAAAAAAACTACAAACCACAAAACACTTGCCATGTCTCTTACTAAATACCTTAGACTGTCTACTTTCCGAAAAGGGGTAATTTGGGGGATAGTTGTACTGTCCTGGCATTTTTAGGGGATCAAGAAATGAGATCAGGTCACCCGTACTTCAGGATTGATCGATTTTCATATATATATATATATATATATATATATATATATATATACACACACATATACATACATACACACACACACACACACACCATAGTATGTGGACTCTATAACTTTCACTATCACTGCTAGGTTTTTATATTTTTTGCTAAATAAACAAAAAAAGACTGACAACCGAAATTGAAAAAAAAACTTGTTTTTCTTTGTTTCTGTTATAACATTTTGCAAATAAATAATCTTTCTTCTTTTCTTAAATTTAGGCCAAAATGTATACTGCTACATTTCTTTGGTGAAAATATTCCAAATCAGTGTATATTTCATATGGGTACTGTGTTGCATGACCGCGCAATTGTCAGTTAAAGTATGTCAGCGCTGAAAGCTGAAAACTGGCCTGGAAGGGGGTGAAAGTGCCCAGTATTGAAGTGGTTAAACAGAAGAAATCCATAGAAAGAGCCAACAGCAGTACTGCGTGTAGCTGAAGGACTGAATACCTGGTTAAATGTATAACTATAGTGAAGGAACTAAAATTTATAACAATAGTGAAGGAACTGTTGGGAGTATCTGTCTCTATTTCACCATGTGAACAGTCATATTAGGGTAATATTTGTGCTAGCAGGCTCCGAGGGTACAACATGTCCCTTGATAACAAGGCTTAGAGCAGTTCTGTACAGTGCATTACAGAAACTGATGGATATGCTGATAACCTAACTTGTTAAAGCCAACAACAAACATAAGATTGTTGACTATTGTATGGGTCACCAAACATATAACTAGCAAACAATATCATTGCAGACAATGGCCTATGATTTCCCAAGAGAAATACAGCTGTCATATTAGGTGGGTCATGAAATGCCATGATCATTAGGTGTATGCACGATATTGAATATTCAGCTGACTGGATGACGGCATTGTAATATGGAAAGGTTTAGTACTACATTAAAGCTATAGCCTTAAAATTCTTCCTAAATAAACATAATTTCACAACTGTTTTTAAAACTGCTATTTACTTCTCAGATTGTCTTTGTTATGGTAGTTAAACAGAGCCACACCTATAACGCAAATTCAGGATGTTTTCTTTTACCTATGGCCATCAGAAAATAAATTGTGTTTATATCAGGAACTCTACTGCTATTAAAAAAAATAAATTATTATATTTAATTACATCAACTTCAGCGTTTTGTCCAAATGAAAATGCAGCAAAAAAAATCTGGGTTTGACCTGCAACGCATATGGATTTCAATAGGCCTGCTATGTCCAGTGTAATGCATAGCAGATACAATTCTGCCTGGGTTCGATTCACCAGGAGTTCAGTAAATCCTATTACAAGTTTGGAGAACCTGGACTTTGCCACAAGTTGCATCAAAGTCTATGAAGTCTTGATGGAGGGAGATGGGGGAAATCTTGTTAGTTAGTTTTGGCAAATATCATGCCCCATACACACGATCGGATTTTCCGACAACAAATGTTGGATGTGAGCTTGTTGGCTGAAAGTCCGACCTTGTGTATGCTCCATCGAACATTTGTTGTCGGACTTTCCGCCAACAAATGTTGGCTAGCAGGTTCTCAAATTTTCTGCCAGCAAAACTTTGTTGTCGGAATTTCCGATCGTGTGTACACAAGTCCGATGCACAAAAGTTCACGCATGCTCGGAATCAAGCAGAAGGAGCTGCACTGGCTATTGAACTTCCTTTTCCTTGGCTTGTCGTATATGTCTTGTTCATCACCACGTTCCCACGTTCGAAATTGTTGGTCAACATTTGTGTGACCGTGTGTATGCAAGACAAGTTGGAGCCAACAACCTTCGAACAAAATTCCACAGTTTTGTTGTAGGAAAGTCCGATCGTGTGTACGGGACATCAGAGTTAATAGGTGAACTATTGTACAAAAAAAGAAAAGAAAATAGGCATGGTAAGCTGGGCACATGTTCTTATGGCAAAAGTAAAAAAAAAACAAAAAAAAAAAAACTTGCAAACATATCCCTTACATTACAAAATTACAGGCTTGTGGGATGCCTTAAAATTGTATGTGGTGCTCTTGAACAGTATCATTTTCATAGACACTTTCAGAGATAGTGCACCTTGGTAGTGCATTTGTGGCTGAGGATCCTTTTTTTTAAGGTTGAATATATTTTTATTATTATTTATAAACTTAGCAAAAGAAAAGCTCACATTTGTTGAACCATGTACATGTAACTGTTGTTCAACCATGTACATGTAGCTGTCATAATTTTTTTATGCAGTCACTCTCTGTCGATGAGTGTCACCCTGTATGGACTCTGGAATGATGTTTTTCCCTTGTTTGGTTTGTTGAGTTTTCAATATTTTTTTCCTTATTTAAAAAAAAAGAAAAGCTTACAGTACAACAAAAACAGCAATGTAACAAAGATACAAGGGGTATTGGTTCCCATATCCAATTTTGAGTCACTCGGAACAAAGATTGATAATATGAATATAACCAAATAGCAAAAAGATGGTATTACTTGTAAATGATATGATATGACAGCTTAGGAAATATTAAGGGACTCCTTTCATAACAAAGACCAAAAACAATTTGGAAGGAGAAACAAAAAGAATTGCCCCTGGTATAGACATATGAAGAAAATGTGAACCGTGTAGGGAAGAAATGGATAAACCAAGTAGAGGAAAATGTAAAGGGAAAGGAAGAAAAGGAAAGTATACAGGTCAGGACTAGAGCTATCTCAAAAATGGGAAAGGAGGAACATGGCCCAGGATGGCAAGGGAAGACTGATGAAACCCAGAATTATGACATAAATTATCTTCTTTTTTAAACTGAAGGCAGACATTTAGAGACACAAGGCACAGGTAAGAGTTTTCATTGAAGAATTATGCCCCGTACACACGGTCGGATTTTCCGACGGAAAATGTGTGATAGGACCTTGTTGTCGGAAATTCCGACCGTGTGTAGGCTCCATCACACATTTTCCATCGGATTTTCCGACACACAAAGTTTGAGAGCAGGATATAAAATTTTCCGACAACAAAATCCGTTGTCAGAAATTCCGATCGTGTGTACACAAATCCGACGGACAAAGTGCCACGCATGCTCAGAATAAATAAAGAGATGAAAGCTATTGGCCACTGCCCCGTTTATAGTCCCGACATACGTGTTTTACGTCACCGCGTTTAGAACGATCGGATTTTCCGACAACTTTGTGTGACCGTGTGTATGCAAGACAAGTTTGAGCCAACATCCGTCGGAAAAAATCCTAGGATTTTGTTGTCGGAATGTCCGAACAAAGTCCGACCGTGTGTACGGGGCATTAGGAGTGCAAGCCTGAAGAGATGAGAGCTGTATAAAATTGTCCAGCAGCAGAATAGTTTTAATAAGCAAGAATAAGGGCAGCACAGTGGTGTAGTGGATATCACTTTCACCTAGCAGCAAAAAGGGTTGCTGGTTCGAATCTCGACCATGACACCATCTACCTGGAATTTGCATTTCCTCCCTGTGCCTGCATGGATTTTCTCCCACACTCTAAAGACATGCTGGTAGATTAATCAGATACTGTCTAAATTGGCCCTAGGATGTGTATGAATGTGTGTTAGGGGCCTTAGGTTGTAAGGTTGAGAGCTTACAGCATTCAATGTATTTGTAAATTGACGGTGCTGTATAAAAGTACCTGAAATAAATAAGAATAAGCTGGAATGCTGAGTCACAGGACACAAGAAAGTGTTTTCCTACAAGAATTGAGAGCTACAAACCAAGAAGGACACAGAATCACTATGTAAAAAACAGCCAGCAGCAGGACAATTTTATTGAGCAAAACAATTAGCGACAGAAGGCACAGGCAGTTGTTTTCCTGATAGAATTTAGAGCGTCAGGCTGCAAATGATACACCTGTGCAAAATGAAATAGTAATAAAAATGAAGCACAAACAATTAATGTAATTGCTATCATAGAATAGAAGGTGTATCACCATAAATAAGTATAATATATGATAATCAATTTATAGAAATATGATGATATAATAAAAAAATGTATCAACGTGAATAAATATGGTGTGTTACCGTAATTAAATCAATAAAAAATAGTCCAATACATTCAAATATACTGATGTGACCACAGTTCATAAAAGAGTGAATAAATGTGACTTCAACTGTCAATAATCTTCAAACTTCTTCCTAATCACTTCAGTGCCCTCACCTTATTGGTATAATATACACACATGTGGAATAATATCCAGCTCGCTTCTTTCTCATCAGTTTGGAATTCTGGGATTCCAGGTGTCTCTGTACTAGTATGGCCTCCCAGTCACCAGGGTGCTCTCGTCCACTATGAAGTTCCTCTTTAGTAGTTGAGTTGTGGTCCCTTTAAGAACATTTAGCCCATGTACTATTAGGTACTCGTATAACATGTGGGGACAGAGAGAATAGCCTATCCTCTCTCCATCCCATGTTAAACGAGTACCTAATAGTACATGTGACAGGTCCTGTACATTGTGACAGCACTGACTTGACAGGTCCTCTTTATGGAGAGATCTGGGCTCTATTAGACCCCCAGACTTCTCCTCTGGCCTCCAAAGCATGTGATCAAACTGAGATTGGTTTGATCAGATACTTTCACAAGCCATTAATGGCCTTTTTACATGAAGTGACTAAATACTTGTCGCTTCCAGTTTCTGACATCACACAGTGGGAGGAACATAATCAGTTCCTCTCACTGTGTCTCAGGAGCTGGATGCCTCTGGTCTCATACTTTCCAGCCTCGCTGATAAGATGGGAGAGCCCGGTAAAGGCAGCGTCGGGAGGAGTGGCCCCCTGCCGCTGCCTGTAAAAGTAACCCAGCAGCTGTATAGCCACTAGGATTACTTTTACAGTATGCAGAATCACTGACTGAAAAAAAATAATTGGGGTTCGTGACTGTAGTTACAGTCATGATCCTGGTATAGCCACTTCTATTAAATGGCAAAGAAACGCGAAGTGGTTAAAGAAAAGTATTGCAGCAAAAGAAGTGGTTTGCTATGGATGGGACAGCAGCTTCATATTCAGTGACGTCTCCAGCTTTCATATTTAGGGGGGGCATATTGTTGGGACAGGAACAAAAGTAGGGGGGCAAGTGCCCGCTCACCAGTCCTGCGACCAAGGCACAAAGGGTGATGTCCTGGCAGATGGTTCTTCAGGTGGCCTGCCTGGCCACCTTGCGACCGGAACGCCTCTTGTCCTTAAAGTGGAGTTCCACCCAAAAATGGAACGTCCACTTTTTGGATTCCTCCCCCCTCCGGTGTCACATTTGGCACCTTTCAAGGTGGAGGAGGGAGCAGATACCTATCTAATACAGGTATTTGCTCCCACTTCCTGGCATAGATCACCGCGGCGCTTGCGGTGACCTATGCCACTTCCGCCGCCTACCCCATCCTCCCCCGCTGTATTCTGGGAGACACACAGGTCCCAGAACACAGCAGGGACCTGAGAGGACGCGCACCGCGACTCGCGCATGCGCAGTAGGGAACCAGGAAGTGAAGCCGCACGGCTTCACTTCCTTATTCTCTTACCGAGGATGGCGGCAGCAGCAGCCGAGAGCCGAAGGACAGATCGGCTTTGGCTGCCGACATCGCGGGCTCCCTGGACAGGTAAGTGTCTATATATTAAAAGTCAGCAGCTGCAGTATTTGTAGCTGCTGGCTTTTAATATTTTTTTTTCAGCGGACCTCCGCTTTAAATGCCTGGAGATGCACCAGAGGTCTCTGGTACCGTGGCAGGATGGTCGCCCCAGTGGGTAACAGCAGCCTCTCTCATCCCGTCCGTACTTCTCCTGCCTCGTGGTAGACTGACCTTTCTCACAGGCAGCCTCTGGTGTGTCAATCCCCCACGGTCAGAAAGCATGCTGGGCTTTGTTGTTCCCTGTCCCATGCAAGGCTATGGGGCCATTCTGGTTAGGGACTACATGTCCCAGAATCCCTTGCAGCTGCCCCTTCTACTTGTGAAGTTCTTGTAATTGGCTCCTCTCCACCTGACAATAAGGATACAGGAGAGGGAGCAGACGGGTGGCCTGGCTGTGCGAATGCCGCCCGCATTAACACTGGAGTCAGCGAGGAGAGGAAGGGAAATCCCCCACAGAAGCTGACAGGCACTCTCAGGGGCATACCAATAGCATTGGGTACCCGGGGTGGATCCTATGTGGCAGCCATCCCCCCCCCCTCCCCCGTTGACGGGGAATTCGGCGGTGGGTGATTTGTCGGATGAATGTCTGCTGTTAGCACTTAAATCACCCCAACACCATGATTAATATGGTGTCAGGATGATCAAACTACATTATTTCTATTACTACATTGTAATATATAATGAAATAGTTTAACTCACCATAATGCAGAATCAGTGGGAACCCTGAGCGTGTCACTTTTCACCAGATGCAGCGTGCCACCATCGCCTGCCACCAGATCCAGCGTGTCACTTACAGCAGACTTGCAGAATGTTTGCAAAGAAAGTTGATCTGGAGTCCTGCAATGCGGACTTGCTGCAATTGTGCAACAAACTTCTGAAGGCTAAATTGCTTGCTAACTAGGTTATTAACAAACCACAATTAACAAATAGGACTTCAAGTTACATTCTATGAAAACAAACTTTACAATGATAATGTAGATAACTAACCTTCTCTTAGGGCTTAGGTTTTTGAAGGCACGCATGGTCTACCGAATTGGCTGTATCAGCCACCAAGTTCCACATCACGGCCTTCAGATGCAATTACTACACCTTGGGGACAATTAGTTACTAAATTACCACCTGATACAGACGAAGAATGATATCTCATTACCAACATTACTTATTAGGGCAGGTACACCCATACCAGAAAAATAAGGGGGTAAGAACAAAGGAAGCGCCACCTAAGTGCAGTATTAAAGCTGATTTTTAATGGCACAGTATACAAGAAACACTCACAAGAGGTAGATAATGGGCTCATCTATATGTATTATCCTGAAGTTTCCTCGGATATGAAAATGGTTCCTGGTGCGTGGTGTTGCAATAGCAGGTCCTCAGCGCATCCTGTGGCCACAGGGGGAGAGCCAGGACCAGCGTGGATCGCATGGAAGTGACGTCACGGCTCACAGGAACACATCGGGGAGTGCTGATCACAGGAAGAAGTTGATGATAACAGGCTACGCACTCAGAGCTTCAGCTCCTTCTGTTGGCCTGGGGTGGGATAGGCTGTATAGTCCTATTTATACCTCCGCGCTGTGGGACAACAAGTCACAGCGTGGACTGTCTAAAAATGGCCATAAATTAATATAGATAAGTATTTCCTAATGGGTTGAGGCATGAGCTAAAAAAAAGGGGGGGGGGGGGGGGGAATACACAAAACATATGTAAATATATATTGTAATAAGAAATCTATGCACACATTAAGAGGGGGGGCTAATAGCGGTTAATGATATGAAGACAACCGGAAGGCTGATTTAAAAGTCATATAAGTCAGATTATGGGACATACCTTAAGGAAAGAAAAAAATGATGACTATAAAGATAAATAATAATAAATATATATATATATATTTATGGTCGTGGCCCTAAGACCGAGACAAATGTGGATCACATAAACACGCGACAAGACTCACAACATAAATAGACCTGAGGTGTGGCTTTTGGTCGTCTGGTAGGTATGGCAAGAAAAGGGGCCATACCCAAGATAAGTAATGGATGATTGTGGAGGAGAATTTGCTGAGAAGTGCTGTAAAAAGGGGAATGGGAGGGAGGGTATCGTGCACTGAAACTGACAAAGAGGAAGGGGAAGTGGTCAGCTTAAATACCCTCCGGGCTCCTCCCATAAATTCAGGCCAGCACACTGGCCTTCTAACTTATGGTCGTGGCCCTAAGACCGAGACAAATGTGGATCACATAAACACGCGACAAGACTCACAACATAAATAGACCTGAGGTGTGGCTTTTGGTCGTCTGGTAGGTATGGCAAGAAAAGGGGCCAAAAATAACCAGGTAGGGAAGTATCTTTATTGCCTCTAACCTCATTGAGTGAGCTTGGAGAAAGGGCCATCTTGAGGGAATATATATCTGGTAAAGCAGGCAGACTTTCACCTGCCTAGCTTCTTGGTCACATGGTCTGGTACTCCTTGCTGAGATGTGGCTGAGGCTGCGCCGATCCAAAGGAATATCCAGAATACCGCCCGGGGGTCTAGGCCTAAGTTGACCAGTAGGACCCAAACATGTTTAATAAACTGATTTCCACTCAGGGGGTTGACCTGAAAAGGCAGTAACGGGCTGGAGACTGGCTGGGTAGGTGAAAGAGCAGACGGTCAAAAGATCGTTGCTGGGCACCAGGCGTTGCTGGTTCGAAAGAAGTTTATATCCACTCCGGGTCCGGTTTGTTGCGTTTTCCATAAGATAAAGGACATAGTGGCTTGGATACCGGCCAGGTACAGCCTGATAGGGGTATGAGGGAGAGCCAGCTGTGTGTGGCAATAAGATATGAAGGCTAGGACATGAGTGACGTCATCTACTGTGGTTCCGGGACAAGTGGCAAGGAACCTACGGTAGGTGTACCAGGCCGTGGGATAAGCCTTTAGTGTGTTGCTAGACAGTGAGTGGTTGATGAGCCGGGTTGCATTGGCAAGGTGTGGCTTCAATCCATTGTTAGTTGAGACCAAGGTGGGATAGGAGTGGATGATGGGTCGACTCCGGGTTCCTGCTGGAAGAATGAGACAAAATTGGAGCGGGACAGTGCATCGGCTGCGGTATTGCACTTGCCAGGGATATGCTTACAGTAACTGTTAAATTTGGTGATGTAGTGACAATTGCAGCAGACTGCGCAGGAAGGACATGACGGGGAGCGACTTGGATCTACCCTTATTAATGATGTCAGCTGTAACCTGGTTGTCTGGTGAAGAGCTCTGTCTGATCTGTCCACGTGTGGCCCCAGACTTGGGCTGCTGCCGTGATGAGGTACAGCTCGAACAATGACAAAGATCGAGGGAAGCCAGGAATCAGGCAGATTTCCGGGGGCCAAGGTCTGGAAAACCAGTGATGGCCAAAAATTGCAGCAAAGCCAGTGGAGGCTGCAGCATCTGTGACTACCTGGGGCGACTGAGCTGATACTGAGGGAAAAACATTGATATGTCATTCCAGTTGAAGAGGAACTCGTCCCACAAAGCCAAGTCTGCTATTGCTGCTGGGTCTAGTCTGAGGACTTGGTCGGGTCCTGCACTCAGGCAAGAAAGACTAAGAGCCTTGAGATGAACGACCGCCCCTGAGGAATTGTTCTCATAGCGAAATTGAGCATCCCTATCAAGGACTGCAGCTGTCTTTTAGTACATTCCTGTGACCGGGTAAACTCTTGAATGACCAACCTAACACAAGCTAATTTGTCAGAAGGCAGGCTAGGCTGCATGGCATGCGTATCCAGGACGATGCCTGAGAAACTTATGAAATGTGTTGGGCCTTCCACTATGTGCCCATTGAGATTGTTGAAGACCTCTTAGCTTGTCTAGATCTACCGGGGGGGATGTATAGGTGTTCGATAAGCAGAAAATCGTCCGGATTATGGATAACCCTGTGACATTGGGCCTGGTGTGACAGGTTCAAGTGAGGGATTGGGCGAAACCGTCAGCTTTGTGAGCAAAGTGGCGACAAAAGAGTTCCGTGTCTGTGAGGCTCCAGTCAGAGCTTATCTGGAACTGGGCAAGTCTCGCTGCTGCTTTGGCTGAAAAATGGCCGATGGTCGTAGACGGCAAAACCTCCATATTTGTAAGCAAGATCTGTCACTGCATGAAGGTATAAGTCCAGCTCCTCCCTCCTGCTGAGGGTGGCTGAACAAAGTACATCTCTGAACATCCCGAAGGCCAGGGAGAACTCAGTGGCTGACAGCTTACGACTGAGGCTGGGGTCTCTCGACTTGACAACCACTGAGACATCCCCCCAGGCATATGATTTGTTGTCCGCCAAGTCATGGACTGAGATGAGCAGGGATGCCAAATGACATCTTTTCCCTCCAATATATCCTCCCTGATGCTGGTCGGGACAAGATGAACGGGGAGGACGATAGGTGCAGAGCCTGGTGTACCTGCAGAGCTGGTAGCTGCAGCTGTAGGCGGGAAGAGGAGCCTGAAAAGCTTTGCCTTCCTGGCCGTTAGCAGGAAAGGGAATATCCCTGCGACTCAGCTATGAGTTTGGGGATGTTCCGTCCCCTGAGGGACTGCAGGCAGCCGCGCTCTGAGCCGTTGGGGGGGGTAACAGAGGGGCGGGTGTGAAGTCCTCGCTGCCAGAAGACAAAAAGGGGGCTGGGTGCTCATATTTAAGAGGAGTCATAGCCATAGGATAGAGAGCGGAGTGGTAAAGAGAAAACTCAGAGAGGAGGAAAAAGGAAGAAGTACAGAAAAAGGAATGATAGGCATAGACAGGAGCTGACAGAGTTCTGTTGTGCAGAACTTATGTTGAGTGGAAATTTAGAAAACTCAGAAGAGTGCGTGGCGACCGAGGTGGGCCAGGAGGTGACTGGCCAGATAACCGATAGCTCGGGTGCCTGTCTGTGGCAAGCACAAACCTGAAGACCAGAAGCCCAGGGCGTACTGGGGCGAGAAGTAGAAGTCTGGTACGGCCTACGTAGGAATGTTGCGGTCTGTAGGGGGTGACGTGTGCTCGGCCTGCTAACACTTGCCCTGCCAGCAAGTCTACTGTTAAGCGACCTTGTCTGCGAGGTGAAGGGTCGCCCTTCGAAAACAGAGTGTCATGTATAGACATATGTGACAGAACTAACGCCTGGAGGTCACGTCCAATGATGTATGTGAAGTAACAGTATAGTGAAAGGGTGCTGCAGAATGATGTGATAGAAAAGCCCATGAACTAGACCCTGACTGACGCTCTAGTAGCGAGGTCCTGGTTATGATCGAAACTCGGTCGACCGGGAACACCTGCAGTAGGGGTGACATGAGTGCAACAAGATTTCTTTACTTTTTTTTTTTCTTTTTTTTATGTGTCCCCCTTGTATGCGACTGGCCCTGGTGAAGATGCAAACATAGCTTTTTTTTTTTTGTTTTTTTTGTTTTTTTTTTTTGTTTTTTTTTTTTTACCTGGGAAATAACGTCCAACCTGGTACAGGATGGAACCTGAACTCGACTGACCTGAGGGAGAAAAGATAGACGAAAACAATGAGTGGCTCGTATGAATGCCACTGGAGACGAGTGACCGATTAAGTGCCACTAAAAAATGAAGTGGGCTGTATGAGCACCACTGAGTGTGCTTGCAGGGATTGCAAGGAGTATATGTTGAGATGCATGTTTGCAGCGATTGCAAATGGGTATATGCTGAGATGCGTGTTTTGCAGTGATTGCAAAAAAAAAGGGGTAAATGCTGAACTGCGTGTTTTGTAGCGATTGCAAGGAGTTTATACTTAGATGCGTGTTTTGCAGTGATTGCAAAAATGGGTAAATGCTGAGATGCATGTTTTGCAGCGATTGCAAGTGGGTAAACACTAAGATGCGTGTATTTGCAGCAATTGCAAGGAGTTTATACTGAGATGCATGTTTTGCAGTGATTGTATACGGGTAAATGGTAAGATGCGTGTATTTGTAGCAATTGCAAGGAGTTTGTACTGAGATGCATAATTTTACAGAGATTGCAAAATGGGTATATGCCGAGATGCGTGTTTTTTGCAGCAAATGCAAGGAGTTATGATGAGATGCATGTCTTGCAGCGATTGCAAGGAGTTATGATGAGATGCGTGTCTTGCAGTGATTGCAAGGAGTTATGATGAGATGCGTGACTTGCAGCGATTGCAAGGAGTTATGATGAGATGCGTATCTTGCAGCAATTGCAAGGAGCTATGATGAGATGCGTATCTTGCAGCGATTGCAAGGAGCTATGATGAGATGCGTATCTTGCAGCAATTGCAAGGAGCTATGATGGGATGCGTATCTTGCATCGATTGCAAGGAGCTATGATGGGATGCGTGTCTTGCAGCGATTGCAAGGAGCTATGATGAGATGCGTGTTCTTGCAGTGATTGCAAAATGGGTATATGCTGAGATGCGTGTATTTGCAGCAACTGCAAGGAGTTTGTACTGAGATGCATGTTTTGCAGAGATTGCAAAATGGGTATATGCTGAGATGCGTGTTTTTTGCAGCGATTGCAAGGAGTTATCATGAGATGCGTATCTTGCAGCGATTGCAAGGAGTTTATACTGAGATGCATGTTGCAGCAATTGCAAAAATGGGTAAATGTTGAGATGCGTGATCTTGCAATGATTGCAAGGAGATTATACTGAGATGCATGTTTTTTGCAGCGATAGCAAATGGGTAAATGTTGAAATGCGTGATCTTGCAATGATTGCAAGGAGATTATACTGAGATGCATGTTTTTGCAGCGATAGCAAATGGGTAAATGTTGAGATGCGTGTTCTTGCAGCGATTGCAAGGAGTTTATACTGAGATGCATGTTGCAGCGATTGCAAATGGGTAAATGTTGAGATGCGTGTTCTTGCAGCGATTGCAAGGAGTTATGATGAGATGCGTAGCTTGCAGCGATTGCAAGAAAGGTCACCTACTGGTAGGCGAAAAAGAAAAGGATAACAGAAATTGTATATGTAGGAAGGAACTGCGAAGTGGCATACATAACGAATCGTAGATTTGTTATAGGGACTGTTACGTATTGGTGTGTGGGATACTCGTGACGCGAACCGTTGTGCCGCTTGTGCGACTAGGTTCGGAGTGGACTGTGATGCATGTAACTGCTGAGGTGATGTGAATCGGACAAAAAATAAATAATGAATCGTAGGGTATGGTAAGAACCACTACAAATTGGTGTGCAGGATAAGACCGATGCAAACCGTTGTGCCGCCGAGGCGACTAGGCTTGAATCCGACTGATTCGTATGACATGAAAGCAATACGAAACAGTCAGTAGAAAATTACATAAACAACGAACCATTTGTGGGGTACAACAGGGACTAATAAGAATCAGTGAGCGGGATGCATCCGATGCGAACCGTTGTGCTGCCGATGCGACTAGATTCGAATCGGATTGTAGCAGGTATGCAATATGAATCGGTTGTAAAGAGATGGCACTGATACAAATCGGTTGTAAGATGTATGAAGTGAATCCAATACAAATCGGTTGCAGCGTGTATACCACACCTTACTTCTAAAACCGAACAGATTCCAACCACCCAGCCCCCCAGGCTAATCAAAGTGCAGACAAGGCCCCATGTGGGTCTAATTACCACCTCAATCAGACACAAAACCCATGCAAATAATACATGCTGATCTCCAAATGGATGAGATGGCAACCCCATAGACAGTGAATCCTATGAGAAAATGAAGCCTGTATCGAGTGATATCAGAGAACAACCGACAATGGCTCAGAGCCTTGGATCTACGAATGAATCGTATGTTTGTGGATAGGATGACAAGCAAGGCAGAGCGAGCCTGCAAATCCAAGTTTGCAGGTATAGGAAACATATCCAATGGTAACATTGCATATGAACAAAAAGGTTTGAACCCTACCTGCAACAGCAAGCGAGAACCGCCGACGAAGACGCCGCAACCCACTTGTAATCGAACGCACAGACTTATGAACACAAGGTAAGCTGGGAAGAGTCAGCACAGTGACATGTGGTATCGTGCACTGAAACTGACAAAGAGGAAGGGGAAGTGGTCAGCTTAAATACCCTCCGGGCTCCTCCCATAAATTCAGGCCAGCACACTGGCCTTCTAACATATATATATATATATATATATATATATATATATATATATATATATATATACACACACACACACATTTACATATATATATATACACACACATTTGGCTGGCCACAGCGTTTTTTGCGATTCGACACTGTGTAGCTTTAACTGACAATTGCGCGGTCATGCGACTTGGCTCCCAAACAAAATTGATGTCCTTTTTTCCCCACAAATAGAGCTTTCTATTGGTGGTATTTGATCACCTCTGCATTTTTTTATTTTTTGCGCTATAAACAAAAAAAGAGCGACAATTTTGAAAAAAAAGCAATATTTTTTACTTTTTGCTATAATAAATACCCCCCAAAAATATATAAAGAAATTTTTTTTTCCTCGGTTTAGGCCGATACATATTCTTCTACATATTTCTGGTAAAAAAAATCACAATAAGCGTTTATTGATTGGTTTGTGCAAAAGTTCTACCGTCTATAAAATAATAATACAAAATAATAGTTTTATGGCATTTTTATTAATAATTTAAACATTTTTCTTTAACTAGTAATGGCGGGAATCTGCGACTTTTATCGTGACTGCAACATTATGGCTGACAGATCGGACACTTTTGACGCTATTTTGGGACCATTCACATTTATACAGTGATCAGTGCGATTAAAAATGCACTGATTACTGTGTAAATGTGACTGGCAGGGAAGGGGTTAACCACTAGGGGCGCTGCAGGGGTTAAATGTGTCCTAGGGAGTGATTCTAACTGTGGGGGGGATGGGCTACATGTGACACGACACTGATCACCGTTCCCGGTCACAGGGAGCTGTGATCAGTGCCCTGTCACTAGGAAGAATGGGGAAATGCTTGTTTACATCAGCATTTCCCCGTTCTTCCTCTACGTGAGACGATTACGGGTATCCGGGTATCCTCGCGGACATGGAGTCCGCAGGACCCGTGATCACACTCACAGAGCTTGCGGCGCGCCCACAATGCTGCATCTTAAAGGCAACGTACAGGTACGTTAATATGCCTGTACGTTCCCTTCTGCCGACATATATCGGCGTGAGCCGGTCGGCAAGGGGTTAATGTATGTTATTAAAATGATTGACTACTTGGTTATACCTAAATGGAGGGAATAGTCATGCCTATATATAACACCACTATACACACACACACACACATATATATATATATATATATATATATATATATATATATATATATATATATATATACACACAGATCTATGTGCAAGGGCATACATACCCATGCATGCACAAGCACATATGGAGGCACCCAAACATATACATGCGTCCAACATGCTGGGGAAGAAAAAGTGAGGGGGGGGACACGTGAAACACAATTTATCATTATTATCACTATGTGGGCCTTAGCATTACTGTACTTACTATGGTAGTGGATCATGGTAGTAAAATGATGGAATGGGTCTGCTACAAAAAAAGATGACGGTATTAATTAAAAAGAAATAAATGTACATGCATGTACGTATATACACACATTCACATAAAGGCATATGCAAACACATACTTGTGTGCATGGAGGGTCCCATGGAGCCAAGGAGGCTCACAAAACTGTGTGTACCTCGATGTCCTCATTTAACCCCCCCCCCGGCGTTAAAGTACCTAGAGAATAAATCCAAAAATTTTCCTACAAACGTTTGTATCGTTCGGCTGCAGGAAATGACCCTGGAATGGACTCAATGACCCACACTCTCAGTCCAACTGTGGACTGGTTATGATGTATTAAAAAATGCTTAGGAACACTATGGTGGTCGCGGCCCATTTCAATAAAGCGGATGTGCTCACCAAATCGCACTCTGAGAGCCCTGATGGTTCTCCCAACATAAAACAGTCCGCACGGATATGTGAGACAATATACAACATAGTCCGTGGAGCAGTTGTAGAATTCTTTAATTGTGTCATTTTTCCCTTTTACTGTGAAGGATTTTTGCCTATGGTGAATACATTTACATATCAGGCAAAGGGTTTTTTTGCACTGATACATCCCCATTAGTGGGATGAGAATCGGGGCTGCAGAAATAGATAGGTAGGGTTGGATTTTTCTGGGTATGGTTCGACTTTTGATGTTTCAGGCCTTCCTATAGGCTATTTTGGGTTTGGTGGTAACTGTAGTCTTTAGATGAGGATCTTCAAGTAGGATGGACCAGTGTGCGGCTAGAATTTTTTCCATTTGCTTGTATTTGGTATGAAATTGTGTGATAAATCTTGTGGGTTGTTTAGCAGCTGGGGATGTTGGTGTGCGAGAATCAGTTAGCAGGCTACAGGAGTTCTCAAAAGCTTGATCTACTAGTGAGACTGGGTAACCTTTATCAATACATTTTTTAGAAAGAAGTTGGCCATGATGGTCATAGTCTATATCTCTGGTACAATTACGGTGAAGCCGACAAAATTGGCGGCGCGGGATGTTACTGACCCATCTGGGGTGGTGGCATCTATTGAAATGAATAAAAGAATTCCTTGCTGTAGGTTTGATAACATTTTTTGCGTATATGACTCCATTGTCGTGAGATAGCTCTAATTCTAAAAAGGCAAGGGTGTTGGGATCGGCAACATGAGTAAATGAGAGAAATTGCAATTTTGCACAAAGAATTTACGTCCTGCGATGAACCATCCCATATGATCACGATGTCATCGATGTAACGACTATAGTAGATCACATTGGCGGCAAAGGGGTGATTGACAATGAGATACATGTGTTCCCAGAAACCCATCGAAAGATTAGCATAGCTGGGCGCAAAGTTCGCCCCCATAGCTGTGCCATTGATCTGTAAAAAATGGGTACCATCAGATTCAAAGTAATTGTGTTTAAGGCAAAATTGTAAGGCCTCCAAAATGAAATGGGCTTGCCGGAGTTAGTGTAAGGGTCATTAGCCAAAAAATGCTCAACGGCTTGTAACCCTACTTCATGGGGGATTGATGTGTATAAAGATGACACAGCTAAAGAAAGCCACCAATAGGTGTGCTCCCATATATGTGGTTTGAGCATGTCGATTAGGTGGGGTCCATCCTGTATATATAAGGATAGGTGTTGTGCCAAGGGTTGAAGAAATTGGTCGATATAAACAAAGAAACCACTTGTAACACTGTCCATGGCCGCCACGATAGGGTGGCCAGGGGGGTTGGTAAGGTCCTTGTGGACTTTGAGTAAATGATAAAAATATAGGATTTTGTAGAAGCTTTTTTTGAGAAAGGATGCTTCAATTTTAGAGATAATCTCATCATCAAGGGCTTTCTGTATAAGTTTGTTGGCTTCTACAGCAAACTGTGAGGTGGGATCACTAGGGAAATTTTGGTAGGTGATACTATCTGATAATAACCTACGTGATTCTAGGACATAATCATCTTTGTCCTGAACCACTATACTGTCACCTTTGTCGGCTGGTTTAATAACAATAGACTCATTGTGAGTCAGTTGTTCAAGGGCCTTGTGTTTCAAAGGATGAAGGTTGGATTTAAAATGGATTTTCAAAGAGTCAGATTGGCACATTTTTAGTAGATCAGAATAAACTACCTGGTAAA
Organism: Aquarana catesbeiana; assembly: GCF_042186555.1. Taxonomy (NCBI): domain Eukaryota; kingdom Metazoa; phylum Chordata; class Amphibia; order Anura; family Ranidae; genus Aquarana; species Aquarana catesbeiana. Next base: position 107,592,307 of record NC_133326.1, read on the forward strand.
AGGTCTGAAGGTACGGGCCTTTATTGTGTGTGGGGTAAAAACAGATTTGGGCCGTAATGTAGTATGTCTGACCGGGGGGTGAGGTAGGACAGTGTTGGGTGAGTCACTCTAAATCTTCATAACAGTTATCTGCATATAGTTCCTCTAGATGGGCAAGAATAGGGAGATCCGCTATAGCAACACCACGTACCAGGAACCATTTTCGGATCCGAGGAATCTCCAGGATAATACATACAGATGAGCCCGTACTTTATCTACCTCTTGTGAGTGTTTCTTGTATACTGTGCAATTAAAAATCAGCTTTAATACTGCACTTAGGTGGCTCTTTCTTTGTTCTCTCCCCCTTATTTTTCTGCATACAGAGCCAGATCTCTGATGACAGCAGCCTCCCTAATTACCTCATCACCACCTGTATATTTGGACTACCACTATCATATTTATGAACTTATGATCCCCCATCTAAGTTATATTGAGTACTAATGTTTTTATCACTACCACTCTAATTTATTTTATTGTATATTACACTGTATCCTGCGCTGACAGTTATTGCTACTATACACCCATACCAGAGATGGGCCCAACACATCATTCTCCAAAGCCTTTTTTGACCATAGCTGTCTTTAAAACCCTGAGATCTCTGCCTGCTATGACTCAACCAGACCCTACTTGCATAGAGATTGCAAAAGAAACATGCACCCCAACACTCACCAAACACAGTCAAGGAAAAACAAAAAAGAAAAAAGAGGAGGGTAAACCAACCAAACCGTAACGATGAGGGGAGGGAGGGCTTGTGAAGTTTATCTTCTTTTTAAATCCAAATCATTTAACCTGCCTGACTACAGCCTAGACTGCAAACTCAGTTATGGAAGGCCCTCCTCTTATGCTAGGCATACAGTTCCAAGCCTATTACTGGATGATCAGTTAGGAAGCTGGGTTACTGTAGTTAAAAAGAGTGGTAGGGGATCACAGCAAAGGAAGGCCAGTCCTGTGTCTGAGCACACAAACAAACCCAAAGGTAGCAGCCCTAGATGTAACTGCTATGTCTGATAGATAGGAGAGCATAACATCTAGTAGGGGTAGTGAAGGCAATGAGGAAAGCCTAGACAGTTGGTGATAATAGGGGGTCCTATAATCAGGAGGACACTAAAGTCCAGTTTAAAAAACAAAATTTTATTCAAGTATATAAAGTATAGTTAAATCGAAAGTACCTTCTATTACTCTCAGCCACCTCCAAATTCCTGTTTTTTTTGCTGCTGTATTACAACTTCCTGTTAGATGGTGACTACATTCATTCTCCATAGTCCCTCTATATTTAGGAATGTAGCCACCTTCTCTTGCCCACGCCCAACATGGACTAGGGACTATGAACTGTGTACAAGGGACTGTTGTAGTGTGCATGAATGCAACTAACATGCACTGCTCATTGCAAACAAATGGAAGTGAGGGAGAAATCAAGAGGTTCAGGGGTTCATGAATGATGTTACAAGGAGGCAGACAAACACAATAAGACACTATTTAATCAAAAATAGAAGAGGCCATTACGTAGTGGATCTATATGGATGATTTTTGGAGAATAAGGATATATTATTTAACATCACTTTAACACCTAACAAAACATAAATGCAAATTTGCTGAAATGTGAAACTCATATCCAAAATTGATGTAAGGTTAACATTGCAAAATAGCTCAAACTATGCACTCTAAAAAGGTATGCTGTACTTCTCTATTAATATATACAATAAAATCATTTCACAGGCTGAAGCCCACTCAAAGAACGGAACAATTGGCAAGTCAATAACTGCACAGCAGTAGTTGAACAGAAAAAATTATTCAGTTATACTGCATGTTCTATCCAGCAGACTCCATGCTCACCCCAGAAGCCACAAGGATTTTCCTGCGGTATCCAGAATATGCAGTAGAATACAATGACTCATTATCTTGTATAGAAAAATAGAAAACAGTACCGCTCTCTCTAATCCTTTTCACTCTGCTTACTCAAGGTAGGAAATTACATTAAACTACGTGATGAACAGGTAGGGCATACATGTGTTTCCATCAGACAGTACTAACCAGGGACACTGATACTGCTTGGCCCACTTAATAATCACAGTGGCTGCTAAAGTACTTCTGTGGTGTTAAATACAGGTACAAAATGAGAACTTGTCTACACTTGATTTTATTTTTTTATGGTACGTATATAGTGCCATCAATTTACGCAGCACTTTTTTACATATACATATACATTGTACATTGTACATTCACATCAGTCCCTACCCTCAAGGAGCTTACAATCTAAGGTACCTAACTCACAATTTAGACAGGATCCAATCAACTTACCAGCATGTCTTTGGAGTGTGGGAGGAAACCGGAGTACCCGGAGAAAACCCACGCAGGCATAGGTGTGCGCACAGGGTGTGCCGGGTGTACTTGGGCACACCCTAATCACACCATGTGGTGCAGATTCCAGATTTAGACCCATAATATTTCACCAAAGCCCCCTAACAGGACTCCAATACCGTTCACTGTCCTACTGACACCAATCTCTGCCCTACTGACACCATCAGTATATATACACACACATATGTGTTTAAGCTGTGGGGTGCACACCCTAATGCAATAGGCTGTGCACACCTATGCACGCAGGCACGCAGGAACAGGGAGAACATGCAAACTCCAGGCAGGTAGTGTCATGGTTGGGATTCAAACCAGCAACCCTTCTTACTGCTAGGTGAAAGTGCTACCCACTACACCACTGTGCCACCCCACTTTATGATATAAAACAAAGCTTCTATGTCATTAGGAAAGCAGATAACATATTTCATACTAAATTTATGTTGGACTATGCTGGAAGTTAAATGCAGATGATCTCATATGCTCTGAGTATCCATGAAAGTGGCAATGTATTCTCACATGTACAACCCCAATTCCAAAAATGTTGGGTCAATGGGATTAATTTACTAAAATTGGAGGGTGCAAAATCTAGTACAACTCTGCATAGAAACCAATCAGCTTCCAGGTTTTAGCCCTGGCTACTTCAGCGCGACTTCAAAGCAGTTCAATTTCATGTGCAGCTTGCTGATATTAGTGCAAATTCATTTAACAGATATCAATGCAAGTTGCACTGAATTCCCCCAGAAATAGCGCAGGAACCTTTTTCAAAGTCGCTGTGACTTGAGTCGTAGCAATTTGAATGGTTCCATTGCCGCAATGGGGTGAACTGTCAAGTCGCATGACAAGTCGTGCTGGTGTGAACCAGACCTTAGCCCTCGTTCATACTGAACACGGCTTTGAAATTGTGCAAGTTCATCTGAACTCACATGATTTCAAAGCTGCATTTCAGTCCGACTTCAGGGGCGACTTGAAAGACATCTGTGTGGGTTCATGCACAGATGTCTAGTGAAATCGCCCCCCGAAGTCACCAAAAGTAGTGCAGGAAATACTTTTGTAAATCAGTGAGGCACTACAAAGTCGACGTTGCACCGATTGGGATGCTCCTATTGCCGGCAATAGGCTCTGATTTGACAATAAGCCCCCGTTCACATCGACACAATTTGACATGCGATTTGACAGGTGGCAAAGTACAACCCCAATTTCAAAAAAGTTGGGACAGGGTCATGTTTACCACGGTGTAACCCTCTTCTTTTAACAAAACTCTATAAGGCTAGGTTCACACTTATGCGATGCCAGACATCGCATGTGATTCGCACCGCATTCCTGGGCACATCACATGCGATGTCTGTGCGATGTGAATTCATACAGTTTGTATGGCTGAAATCACATTGCATTCGCACCAAAATGGTGCAGGAGCCTTTTTTTGGTCCACACGAATCAGATCGCATGTTGTTCAGACTCATCTGATTCCACGGTTTGCACTGCGTTCTGTGAACGGATTTGGGGGGGTTTCATTCCCTTTACATTAACACCCGCAGCGGTTTGCAGATGTCAGTGTGAACCACCTGCGTTTCAGATGGGATGCAGGGACCCGCCAGGAATGGCAGGGGTTTGTGCCAGTGTGAGCGGAGCCTAAACATCTTGGAACTCAGGAAACCACTTACTGGAGTTTTGGGGGAGGAATGTTGTCCCATTCTTGCCTGAGCATATGCTGTCCTAAAACCTGGATATAGTGGAACCTTGGTTAACGAGTAACATGGTTAACGTGCGTTTTGAAAGACGAGCAACTTTTTAAAAAAAATCCTGACTCGGTTTGCGAGTGTTGCCTCGCAAAACAAGCAGAATTCAAGCTAATGGGGTGTGCAGTACCGCATTCGGAATGGTTCGGAGCCGTTAGGAGCCGTTCAGAAATACTCGAAATCACTCAGAAATATTCAGAAAAAATCGGAAATACTCTGTTCCCAAGGGTTTCTGAGCCTTTCTGAGGGTTTCCAAGTTCAGCCGAGCTGTCCCTCAGTATTTCCAAGGCTCTCCGGCGCCCCCCTCCCCACCTCTGGGGACATGCAGTAGGTATTACATGCAATAGAAGTCAATGCAGAACAAATTATCTTAATTTCCATTGACTTCTGTGGAGAAACTCGCTTTGATATGCCAGAGCTTTGGATTACAAGTATTCTCCTGGAATGGCTTATGCTCGTAATCCAAGGTTCCACTGTATATCTTCCAGCATTGATTGTGCCTTTCCAGATGTGCAAGCTTCCCATGCTATACACACTAATGCACCTAAAATATAAAAAAAACATTTCTTACATTTCGAGGTGTTTGTCTGAAGCAAGTCTTGGGCCTGCAAGCTACTATGAACAATTTGAAATAAGAGGAAACCTAATCTTCTACCTCCCAACTTTTTGAGATGGGAATGAGGGACACCTATCAGCAAAAGTATGTAGGCATAGGGCACACCCCCTGCCACGCCCCCCTAAAGGAGAATTATACAAAAAAAGATTGGTTAAACCCACAAGTGCTTTTTTTACCACTACTATTCCTTTATATTGGTTTGTGAAATTTACAAATGCTTCAATTTAGAAATTGGATGAAAGGTTTAGCACTTTTTAAAAAGTTAAAAAGTGCATTTTATGTACAACTATATACCATAGATCAGACCAAAATGAGGGACAAATGAGGAGGAAAGAGAGACAGAGGGATTTTGTTCTGAATTATGGACCCTTGGGAGCTATGCCCAATCTGTCCCCCCTGACATGCATGAGCAGATGTGCCAACGGCACACGGAATGCGCAAGTGCTGCACAATTAGGAAGTACTATGTTCAATCTGAGCATGAGCTGATTTTTTGGGGCATGTGTAGTACCTTCCTAATTGTGTTGTGTTCACTCATGGGCGGGGAGCATCCGTAGGTTGGCACAAGTGATGAAGGCCTTTGCAGGGCAATGAAAGCCGGGCAGAGCCCTTCAGAAAATTTGAGCATATGTTGCTTTGGTGCAGCGTAATTCTTGCCTAGGTGAAAAAGGCAGAAGTGCTGCCCTGCAACACAAAAAGAGGTAAAAATAAATCAGTAAAGATATCCTACTGTGGGAGAGGGAGGGGGCTGAAGTTTGATACAATACATTTGTTTTTGTTGGGGAAGGTCCACTTTAAAGCTGAAGGTGAACTTCAACCCTTTCATGCCAACCGTACGCAAATATGCGTTCATGGCTTGAAGGGGCATCACCCCGCTACTGTTTTTAAGAGCCAGTGGTTGGCTTTTTAGTGATAACAACCGATGCGGATAAAAGCAGCTCGGCTGTTATCCTGAAGGAGCAGTAGGGGACGTCCCCCCTCCCGCTGCTCTTCCTAGGCCTCCTGTCCCACCGGGAGACCCGAGCCACCAGCCAGCACATCAGCTGGCTAGGCTGAGACCAGAAAAAAAGCTGAATTCGGCTTTGATCGGGTCGCCGATGTAAAATCCCAGAAGCGACATTATGATATCACTTCCAATTTACTAGGCTGCCAATGGCACTGATTTAAAAAAAATAACAGTATTTAGTAACGCCGATTTTGGCGATCTGAAAAGTGCAAAGGAGGGATATGGAGTCTTTTAGATCCCCGATCCCTCCATAAAGAGTATCTGTCACCACCTATTACTGTCACAAGGGATGTTTACATTCCTTGTGACAGCAATAAAAGTGATCAGATTTTTTTTTTTTTTTAAAGGGACAATGTTAAAAATAAATAAATAAATAAATAAGAACAAAACACATATGTTAGTTGCGCCCACAAATGTAAACGGTGTTCAAATCACACATGTGAGGTATTGCCGCAATCGCCGAGTGAGAGCAATGATTCTAGCAAAAGACCTCCTCTGTAACTCTAACATGGTAACTGTTACATTTTTTTTAAAGCTTTTCAAGTACCATAGTTTGTCGCTATTCCAAGAGTGTGCGCAATTTTAAAGCGTGACATGTTAGGTATCTATTTACTCGGCGTAACATCATCTTTCACATTATACAAAAAATTGGGCTAACTTTACTGTTTTTTTTTTTTTTTTGAATTCATGAAAGTATCTTTTTTCCCAAAAAATTGCGTTTGAAAGACTACTGCGCAAATATTGTGTGACATAAAAAATTTGCAGCTATCGCCATTCTATTCTCTAGGGTGTCTGCTAAAATATATATATATATATATATATATATATATATATATATATATATAATGTTTGGGGGTTCTAAGTAATTTTATAGCAATAAATACAGATTTTAACTTGTAAGTAACAATTGTCAGAAATAGGTTTAGGCATCAAAGGGTTAACCATATCTTTGTTTTACATAACATGAATTTCAAGTTATATATGTTTCTTTTACGTGTATTATAACATTTTCTCTTCCATTTTTTGTTCTCAAATCTTCTTAAAAATTGCATTCATAATTTCATCACCTTCTTGCTTCCTTCAGACTACACACTTGACCCATTGTAATCTACTTCCAGACACTTCATTCGAACGAAACATGAGAGACCAATATTTACTAACTACAATAGCAACACTATTTTCTCAGTTACAGTCACTTCTGGCAAAGTTTACTTCCTTACTTCCCCACTTTTTACAAGCTCTTATCATTCAGAAAATTTTTGTACGTTTCATATTTGTGACGTTACGTAGTCACATTTGTTTTCAACACTTGCTGTGATTTAAAATACATATAAGTACCTTCAAAAAGTCCCCACTTTTGTACTTTTTTCATTTACTTTGGAAGTCATAAGATAAGCAACTACAGTGGATATAAACAGGCTACACTCCCCTGTTAAAATGTCAGGTTTCTGTGGTGTAAAAATATGAGACAAAGATAAATCATTTCAGAACTGTTTCCACCTTTAACCACTTGCTTACTGGGAACTTAAATCCCCTTCCTGCCCAGGCCAATTTTCAACTTTCAGTGCTGTCACTCTTTGAATGACAATTGCGCGGTCATACAACACTGTATCCAAATGAAATAGAGCTTTCTTTTGGTGGTATTTGATCACTGCTGGGTTGTTTATTTTTTGCAAAAAAGCACAAAAAGGGAGAAAATTTTTGAAAAAAACAAAACCACTTCATAGGTTTAAAATATTAAAAGTTTCATAGATTAAAAGTACAATTTCAGTGTTTGCAGATGACACCAAGCTATGCAGTGGAATAACGTCCTTACAGGATGTCTCCAATTTACAAGCTGACCTCAATGCACTGTTTAACCTCTTGCCAACTGGCCCGGGACGATATACGTTGGCAGAATGGCTCTGCTCCGCAAAACCCCGTATGGGATACGTTGCACCCTTTAAGAGCCGTAAGAGTGCGCGCACCCGCTGCACAGTGGGGGGACCCGATAGCGGGCACGAGCGCCAGCACGGGGATTTGTGTGTGTAAACAAATCCCTGTTCTGTCAGGGGAGAGGAGACATATCGTTTGTTCTTACTAAGTAGGAACAACAATATGTCTCCTCCCCCAGTCAGTCACATCCCTATACAGTTAGAACACATCTAGGGAACACATTTAACCCTTTGATCGCCCCCTAGTGTTAACCCCTTCAATACCAGTGACATTTACAAAGTAATCAGTGCATTTTATAGCACTGATCACTGTATAAATGTCAATGGTCCCAAAAATGTTGCAAAAGTGCCATAAATCTTTCCCATAGTTTGTAGACGCTATAACTTTTGCGCAAACCAAACAATATAAGCTTATTGCGATTTTGTAAGCCAAAAATATGTAGAAGAATATATATTGGCCTAAACTGATGAAGAAATTTGTTTTTTAACCACTTAAGGACCGAGCCTCTTTTTGAGATTTGTTGTTTACAAGTTAAAAACAGTTTTTTTTGCTAGAAAATTACTTAGAACCCCCAAACATTATACTTTTTTTTTTCACCCTAGAGAATGAAATGGCGGTCGTTGCAATACTTTCTGTCCCACCATATTTGCGCAGCGGTCTTACAAGCACACTTCTTTTGGAAAAAATACACTTTTTTTAATTAAAAAATAAGACAACATTAAAGTTAGCCCAATTTTTTTTATATTGTGAAAGATAATGTTACACTGAGTAAATTGATACTCAACATGTCACGCTTCAAAATTGTGCCCGCTCGTGGAATGGCGACAAACTTTTACCCTTAAAAATCTCCATAGGCGACGTTTTAAAAATTATACAGGTTGCATGTTTTGAGTTATAGAGGAGGTCTAGGGCTAGAATTATTTATCTCACTCTATCGATCGCGGCAATACCTCACATGTGTGGTTTGAACACCGTTTTCATATGTGGGCGCTACTCACGTATGCGTTCGCTTCTGCGCGCAAGCTCGGCGGGACGGGGCGCGTTTAAAAAATTCTTTTTTTTCTTATTTATTTTACTTTTTTTTTTTTTTTACACTGTTTTTTAGAAAAAAAAATTGCGTCACTTTTATTCCTATTACAAGGAATGTACACATAATCTTAAATATGAGATATGGGGTCAAAAAGACCTTAGATCTCATATTTACACTAAAATGCAATAAAAAAAAAAAAATGTTGTCATTAAAAAAAAAAAAAAAAAAGTCCCTTTAAGAGCTATGGGCTGAAGTGACATTTTGACATCGCTTCCGCCCTGCAATGGTATGGAGATGGGTGGGGGCCATGTTCCCCTCGTTCATCTCTATACCCAGCAAGGAAGAGGATCCGCTGCTGCTGACAGCTCCGGTAAGCCGCGGAGGGCACCGGAGGGCAGCAGGGGGGCCTCTCCCGCCACCGATAAAAGTGATCTCGCTGTGAATCCGCCGCAACCGGAGTGTGGATCATTTTTCCTACATTACTCTACTCAGCCAATGACTGTGGATGGAGCACCCGGGAGCTCTGCTATCTATGTGTTGTATGGGTAGTAGCACTTACTTTTCTGTTTATACTTAGAACGGGGATCTGCCTTTGTAAACAAGGTGATTCCCTCTTGTGACAGGGGACATGTCAGAGATCTTCTGTTCCCAGTGATCGGAAATAGTGATCTCTGTCATGTCCCTGGTAGCCCATCCCCCCTACAGTTAGAACACGCTGAGGGAAACAGTTAACCTCTTGATCGCCCCCTAGTATTAACCCCTTCACTGCCAGTGTAATTTTTACATTGATCAGTGCATTTTTAAAGCACTGATCAATGTAATAACGTCACTGGTCCCGAAAAAGTGTAATTTGGGGTCAGATTTGTTCGCCGCAATGTCACACATCGCCGCCAATATCAGTTAAAACAATAAAAAGTAAATAAAAGTCCCTAAATCTATCCCACAGTTTGTAGACGAGATACATTTTGCGCAAACCAATCAATATTCGCCTATTGCGATTTTTTTCCCCAAAAATATGTAGAAGATATATATCGGCCTAAACTGATGAATACATTTTTTTTTTTAATATGTATTATAGCAAAAAGTAAAAAAAAATTTTTTTTTTCAAAATTGTCACTTGGGTACAGCGTTGCACGACCGCGCAATTGTCAGTTAAAGTGATGCAGTGCTGTATCGCAAAAAATGGGGTTAAGAATATAGATGCATCATACATATTAGGGGGAGTACAACTGGGGGAATCCATAGTTGAGAAGGATCTGGGGTTTTTTGGTAGATCATAATCTTAATAATAGCATGCAGAGCCAAGCTGTAATTTCCAAAGTGAGCAAAGTCCTTTCTTGTATTAAGAGAGGTATGGACTCCAGAGAGAGAGATATAATTTTGCCCCTGTACAAATCACTAGTAAGACCTCATCTGGAATATGCAGTTCAGTTTTGAGCACCAGTTCTCTGAAAGGTTATCGGGGAACTGGAGAAAGTGCAGCGAAGGGCACTGTAAGGATTGTAAGGATTGTAAGATTTCTTTTTTTTTTTTAATGGTTGAACCAGATGGACTTGTGTCTTTTTTCAACCTAACTATGTAACTGTAATTTTTTAATACAATTTTGCAAACAGGTAATTTTTCTCCTTCATGGATGTGCGCTGATGAGGCTGCACTGATGGGCACTGATAGGCTGCACTGATGGGCACTGATAGGTGGCACTGGTGGGCATTGATAGGTGGCACTGGTAGGTGGCACTGATAGGCAGCACTGATATGCACTGCTTAGCAGCAGTGGGTGTCCATGTGCGGGACCAATGTCCCAATGTCCCTCTGACAGAAGCCGGTAATTGGCTTTTTTTTTCTCCTCACACTGTCAGCTGACTACGATCACACATTGGCTGACAGCTGATCACGTGGTAAGGGGCTGGGATCATCCCCTTACTCTGATCTGTTATCAGCAGAGTTTCATTGACTTGCTGATCACAGAGCGCGCCACCAGGCAGCTCATACACACGAGGACTTTCATGGACGCCCTCCCGGCAATTTAGACCCACGCTCTAGCCGTCTTTCGGTTATAGCGCGGGCATTAAGAGATTAATGTGACCTATAAACTCTACAACTCAATTGAAAAACAAACTTAAATCTTTTAGGGGAGTAAGTAAAAATAATTACAAAAAAAATGTGGTTGCATAAATGTGCACACCCTCTTATAACTGGGGATGCAGCTGTGTTCAGAATTGAGCAATCACATTCAAACTCATGTTAAATAGGAGTCAGTGCACACCTGCCATCATTTAAAGTGCCTCTGATTAACCCCAAATAAAGTTCAGCTGTTCTAGTAGGTCTTTCCTGACATTTTCATAGTCACATCTTACAGCAAAAGCCATGATCCACAGAGAGCTTCCAACGCATCAGAGGGATCTCATTGTTAAAAAGTATCAGTTAGGAGAAGGGTACAAAATAATTTCCAAGGCATTAGATATACCATGGAACACAGTGAAGACAGTTATCATCAAGTGGAGAAAATATGGCACAACAGTGACATTACCAAGAACTGGACGTCTCTCCAAAATTGATGAAGAGACGAGAAGAAAACTGGTCAGGGAAGCTGCCAAGAGGCCTACAGCAACATTAAAGGAGCTGCAGGAATATCTGGCAAGTACTGGCTGTGTGGTACATGTGAAACAATCTCCTGTATTCTTCATATGTCTGGGCTATGGGGTAGAGTGGCAAGATGGAAGCCTTTTCTTACAAAGAAAAACATCCAAGCCCAGCTAAATTTTTGCAAAAACACATGCGAAGTCTCCCAAAAGCATGTGGGAAAATGTGTTATGGTCTGATGAAACCAAGGTTGAACTTTTTGGCCATAATTCCAAAAGATGTTTGGCGCAACAACAACACAACACATCACCAAAAGAACATGCTATACCCACAGTGAAGCATGGTGGTGGCAGCATCATTCTTTGGAGCTGTTTTTCTTCAGCTGGAATTCGGGCCTTAGTCAAGGTAGAGGGAATTATGAACAGTTCCAAATACCAGTCAATATTGACACAAAACCCTCAGGCTTCTGCTAGAAAGATGATCATGAAGAGGAACTTCATCTTTTAGCATGACAATGACCCAAAGCATACATCCAAATCAACAAAGGAATGGCTTCACCAGAAGAAGATTAAAGTTTTGGAATGGCCCAGCCAGAGCCCAGACTTGAATCAGATTCTGTGGGGTGATCTGAAGAGGGCTGTGAACAGGAGATGCCCTCACAATCTGACAGATTTTGTTTGTTTTTGCAAAGAAGAGTGGGCAAATATTGCCAAGTCAAGATGTGCCATGCTGATAGACTCATACCCAAAAAGACTGAGTGCTGTAATAAAATCAAAAGGTGCTTCAATAAAGTATCAGTTCAAGGGTGTGCACACGTATGCAAACATATTAGTTAATTTTTTTTATTTTTACTTCCCTCCACCTAAAAGATTTCAGTTTGTTGTTTAAGTGAGTTGTACAGTTTATAGGTCACATTAACCACTTCAGCCCCGGAAGATTTGGCTGCTCATTGACTAGGCCATTTTTTGCGATATGGCACTGCGTCGCTTTAACTGACAATTGCACGGTCATGCGACGCTGTACCCAAACAAAATTGATGTCCTTCTTTTCCTACAAATAGAGCTTTCTTTTGGTGGTATTTGATCACCTCTGTGGTTTTTATTTTTTGTGCTATAAACAAAAGAAGAGTGATAATTTTGAAAAATATAATAACTATCCCACGTTTTTTATCAAAAAAACTAATTTTTTCCTCAGTTTACACCGATATGTATTCTTCTACATATTTTTGGTAAAAAAAAAATCACAATAAGCGTATATTGATTGGTTTGCGCAAAAGTTATTGCGTCTACAAAATAGGGGATAGATTTATGGCATTTTTATTATTTTTTTTTTTTTTTACTAGTAATGGCAGCAATCTGCGATTTTTATCGGGACTGCCATATTGCGGTGGACAAATTGGACACTTTTGACACATTTTTGGGACCATTGATAATTATACAGCGATCAGTGCTATAAAAATGCACTGATTACTGTATAAATGTCACTGGCAGGGAAGGGGTTAACACTAGGGGGCGATCAAGGGGTTAACTGTTCCCTAGGAGTGTTCAAACTGTACGGGGGGATAGGACTGTCTAGGAGGAGAGAGAGATCGGAGTTCATACATAGTATGAACACACGATCTCTCTCTACTCCCCTGAAAGAACCGGAATTTGTGTGTTTACACACACAGATCCCGGTCCTCACTCTGTCACGAGCGATCGCGGTGCCCGGCGGTCATCAGGCCTGCCGGCACTCGCATCGGCTCCGTGCACACGCTGCCGGCATGCACGTCCCTAGTGGCCAAAAGGTGAAGCGACGTAAGGTAATTTCGCCCAGCCGTGCCATTCTGCCGCAGTAGAACTGCCGTGGCTGGTCGGCAAGCAGTTAAAGGTCAAAAAAGTTCTGAAATGATTTATCTTTGTCTCATTTTTTTTACATCACAGAAACCTGACATTTTAACAGGGGTGTGTAGACTTTTTATATCCACTGTACATTACAATATCGGTGAAGACACTGTCCGATACCTACAAATAACCTCTGCTTATTTCTTATGAAAACCTGTATCAATGGTCGCCCTGTTTTTGAATAAAACTGTACTGTTGGAAAATTATTATAACTAGCTTATAGTGATATTAGGAAATCTATTTTTTGCTTCAAAAGGTATATTTTATCATACATTGTTACCTTAGGCTTCAGTTGTATGTTATATTTTAGTTACAAATGGAACATTTTCTTGCCCACCTGGGACGTCTTTTAACTCTTTTGCATGTTCCAGCTATTCCATTTGGTTACTCCATAACGTAAAAAAAAAAATTAAAGCCAACAGGAATATTTTCATAATAGCCACAACACACGTCTAGAGTCAGAAACCAAGAGAGTACTCATGAGATATAAGAAATTGCCAGGTTTTTTTCTTTTTAATTCTTTATTTTGAAGTTTTCACAGTATATGGAATGAAAAAAATAGTATAGAAGAAATAACTGGAGTATTTTTACAACTGTCCATTTACAAAACAGCAAGATATGCAAATTGTCGAGTTTTAAAGCCTGCAAGTAATGATCTTGTACCATTTTGCGGGTCTTCCCGTAGTTCACCTTTAATCCAGGGAAAGGAAAACAAAGCCTCAAACCTCAGGGATTTCCATTCCCTAACCTGAACTCAGCCTTGGCCTTATCAATCCTCAAAGATGGGTGAGGAGGGTTGAGGACACTGTACGGGTAAGCCCTCCTCGTCCTACCTCAGACACTGGGAACAGGTGTTCCTGAACCCCAAAGGAAGAAAAGAGTCGGACACAAATGCAAGTAAGAGCATTACCCAAGGTTTATTAAAAAAAAAAAAAATAGTCCATTGAATACTCACAAAGGACAGTAGCAACATACATAAGAACAATCTTCGATGGTCAACCAGTGTAGCAATGAGTGACCAGGCTATAGGCGATGTTGGCAAGTTGACGCGCTTCGGGGATGCATCCCCTTCCTCAGAGCTCAAAGCCAACTGGAGTTTGCCTCCTAATAAATACAACAGGCACCTTATAGCTCCACCCCCCAATTAGGCGGGGCGTTGCAGTATCAGACTCATCATCAAAGGTCATCATATTAGTTGTATTGAGCATATATATTAGATTATATTAGATTATAGCGGGGGTGGGGGGGCTTTAACTAAAAAAAAAAAAAAATAATTATAGTCTATTAAATTATAAAATTAATATTTATAATAATAATGAAAAAGTCACTTTTTGAAAAGGGGATGTATGGATGAGGCTGGCCATTGGTATTTCCGTGATCATCCACCGAAGATTGTAATGTGTGTGACAAAAGTGAGTACACCCCTCATATTTTTTGTAAATATTTTATTATTTCTTTTAATGTGACAACACTGAAGAAATGACACTTTGCTACAATGTAAAGTAGTGAGTGTACAGCTTGTGTAAATTTGCTGTCCCCTCAAAATAACTCAACACACAGCCATTAACGTCTAAACCGCTGGCAACAAAAGTGAGTACAAACCTAAGTGAAAATGCCCAAACTGGGCCCAAAGTGTAAATATTTTGTGTGGCCCCCATTATTTTCCACCACTGCCTTAGCCCTCTTGGGCATGGAGTTCACCAGAGTTTCAAAGGTTGTCACTGGAGTCCTCTGCCACTCCTCCATGACGACATCACGGAGCTGGTGGATGTTAGAGACCTTCCGCTCCTCCAACTTCTGTTTGAGAATGCCCCACAGATGCTCAATAGGGTTTAGGTCTGGAGACATGCTTGGCCAGTCCATCACCTTTACCTTCAGCTTCTTTAGCAAGGCAGTGGTCATCTTGGAGGTGTGCTTGGGATAGTTATCATGTTGGAATATTGCCCTGCGGCCCAGTCTTCGAAGGGAGGGGATCATGCTCTTCTTCAATATGTCACAGTATATGTTGGCATTCATGGTTCCCTCAATGAACTGTAGCTCCCCAGTACCGGCAGAACTCATTCAGCCCCAGACCATGAAACTCCCACCTCCATACTTAATTGTAGGCAAGAAACATTTGTCTTTGTACTCCTCACCTGGTTTCCGCCACACATGATTGACACCATCTGTACCAAATACGTTTATCTTGCTCTCATCAGACCACAGGACATGGTTCCAGTAATCCATGTCCTTAGTCTGCCTGTCTTCAGCAAACTGTTTGCGGGCCTTCTTGAGCATCATCTTTAGAAGAGGTTTCCTTCTGGGACGATGCCATGCAGACCAATTTGATGCAGTGTGTAGCATATAGTCTGAGCACTGACAGGCTGACCACCCACCCCTTCAACCTCTGCAGCAATGCACTCATACGTCTATTTCCCAAAGACAACCTCTGGATATGATGCTGAGCACATACACTCAACTGCTTTGTTCAATCATGGCGAGGCCTGTTCTGAATGGAACCTGTCCTGTTAAACTGCTTCATCGTCTTGGCCACTGTGCTGCAGCTCATTTTCAGGGTCTTGGCAATCTTCTTATAGCCTAGGCCATCTTTATGTAGAGCAACGATTCTTTTTTTCAGATCCTCAGAGAATTCTTTGCCATGAGGTGCCATGTTGAACTTCCAGTGACCACTATAGTGTAACTATCTACTAACTATGTAACTATGCAACTATATAGTGAGAGCGATAATACCAAATTTAACACACCTGCTCCCCATTCACACATGAGACCTTGTAACACTACCAAGTCACATGACACATGGGGAGGGAAAATGGCTACTTGGGCCCAATTTGGACCTTTTCACTTAGGGGTGTACTCACTTTTGTTGCCAACGGTTTAGACATTAATGGCTGTGTGTTGAGATATTTTGAGGAGACAGCAAATTTACACTGTTATAAAAGCTGTTCACTCACTATTTTACATTGTAGCAAAGTGTAATTTCTTTAGTGTTGTCACATGAAAAGATATAATAAAATATTTACATAAATGTAAGGGGTTTACTCACTTTTGTGAGATACTGTATATTATACATATTATATATATATATATATATATATATATATATATATATATATATATATATATATATATATTATTATTATAGTTACATGGAATAATAGAAATAGAAATGGTTGGCTTGAGCTTTAACCGCTTGACAACCGGCGGCTCATGCCGATATACGTCGGCAGAATGGCTTTGCTGGGCAAAACCCCGTATGGGTACATTGTTCCCTTTAAGAGCTGCCGAGGTGCTCGTGCATGCCACCGGAGGCAGGCACACGCATGGCCGCTGCTCGGCGGAGGGACCCAATGTGCGAGGCCGACGGGTGCGATTGCCACCAGCTACCTGTGATCGCGGGCACGAGAGCCAGCACAGGGATTTGTGTCTGTAAATACACAAATCCCTGTTCTGTCAGGGGAGAGGAGACATATCGTTTGTTCCTACTAAGTAGGAACAGCGGTATGTCTCCTCCCCCAGTCAGTCCTATCCCCATACAGTTAGAAACACTAACTAGGGAACACGGTTTGAGCCCCTTGATCACCCCTTGATCGCCCCCTAGTGTTACCCCTTCCCTGCCAGTGACATTTACTAAGTAATCAGTGCATTTTTATAGCACTGACCGCTGTATAAATGTCAATGGTCCCAAAAATGTGTCAAAAGTGTCCGATCTGTCCGCCTCAATATCGCAGTACCGCTTAAATTCACAGATCACTGCCATTACTAGTTAAAAAAAAAAAATAATAATAATGCCATAAATCTTTCCCATAGTTTGTAGACGCTATAACTTTTACGCAAACCAATCAATACACGCTTATTGCGTTTTTTTTTACCAAAAATATGTAGAAGAATATATATTGGCCTAAACTCATGAAGAAATGTGTTTTTTAAACACATTCATTTTTGGGGATATTTATTATAGCAAAAAGTAAAAATTTTTTTTTTTTTTCAAAATTGTTGCTGTTTTTTTGTTTATAGCGTAAAAAATAAAAAACGCAGATGTGATCAAATACCACCAAGAGTAAGCTATATTTGTGGGAAAAAATATTCGCAAATTTAATTTGAGTACAGCATTGCATGACCGCGCAATTGTCAGTTGAAGCGATGCAGTGCCAAATTGTAAAACATGCTCTGGTCAGGAAGGGGGTAAAATCTTCCAGGGCTGAAGCGGTTAAGGAAGGGGATGTGTCCTCAAAATGCTCCAGCTTGACAGCTTGTCAACCACTCATTGCCACAATGATTGACCATCGGAGATTGTTGTTATGCATGTTGCTTCTGTTCTTTGTGAGTATTCAATTGGCTATTTAGTTTTGTTTTTTTAGTAAACCTTGGGTAATGCACTTGGCGTTTGCGCCCCCTGTGTGTTCTTTTGCTGTATGTGGTTGTATTCCCCTGTCTGAGGCGGGCTTCACCTCCGAAGCATTGTTCCAGAGGGATTATAGACCACATTGTCCTGGTTTGGTGACTATCCTTTTGAGAGCTGGATCTCTGGTTGTTCTTTCGTATGCAATTTTAACTTTCCAAGATCTACCCAAAATAAATATATCCATTTTGGGTGGTCTGACCTATTAAATGGATCATCAATCATTAAGAAATAATCAAGAAATGACGTCACCAGACAACTTCCACCTTCTGTAACAGAATTCCTTTCTTCATTGTTTACGATTTCCAAATGGGCCCTGAGAACACTTAACCTAGAGAAACACGCGGCTGGAGATGACTTTGATATATTAAGGTTATTATAAAACCCAGTAGCACAATAGTTTGGATTTCAAAATCCCCTTATTAAGCAGCCTCTATTTAGTTTTCCTCTTCAGATTTTTGATTGTGTTTGTTTTGAACACCTATCCTAACAGGCTAAATATTTCCCAGAACAGGATGACACAATGCCAAAATATAACAATATCCTCATTTTCTAAACATTGCGCAACCCTAGATTAGCTTTCATAGATGTACTGATTAGTGTACTATAAATATATCCATTTAACCGTTGTTTGCACATCATGGTCTGCAAGGAAGCTTCTATAGTGTCAACACATGAATATTATGATCCTGAACAGTCAAGCAACTGTATCATTCACTGACATATCTGTAAAACAGATCCTGACAACTAACTTACCACAATATAGTGCTAGTCCTGTACAATGGAACATTTAAGTGGATCTGTTATGCCAAATTTCAAATGTTCGTTTCTATACCATCCATTGAGGGACACAACCTGACAATAAATAGGAAATCTAAGGTTATACTGCTGCCTACAGGATAAATACACACTAGGCACATAGAAATCTTGCCTAGGGCTATAGCTCCTCTCACCTCACATCTACTATTAGGAGAATAAATGTCTTTTTCCTTTCTGCTGTATTTTTTTGCTTGAATTGGAGGATTTTTCCACTATCAACATCCACTGGTAGAGATTCATGCCAGATATTGGGAATCCTGGAAGTATATCCAATTAGCCATCATTTTCCGAGTTCATTACATATACTGCTGTAGCAATAACTCTCGGTGGAGCTGCTGGTTTAAGCAGGCTTGTTACCTTCACTCTCGACACCTCTGTTTCACCGGCACCAGGTCTAGGGTTCCGTTGAGTTTACCTCTGGACGATATAAGCACCAAACACTTGAGTAGGTTTTCCAATGCTTTAATAAAACGAACAACGGAAGTAGCAGGAAAGAGGCAGTAGGAAAGCTGCAGGGAAGCTCAAATACCTTTCTGTTGTATTTCTTTAGAACATTCTTTGTAATTGAACACTTGTAATTGAATAGTCCCCCTTTCGTAGGATTCAGTCTTTGCCCGCCTGGATAGACATCTCTCACTTGCCTAGCAGCCAGCACGTAGCACTAACAAAAGTCTCTGCCACAGACTTATCTGAAATAAAACCCGTATGATCCTCTGCCACAGGATGTATGGGTTTGCGATGAATGTCAGACACAGTACTTGAACCTTTAAGCCAACCCGGCAGTACTATACTGTAAGATTACTTCGGAATGCGTCCTCCAACCGAGCCACCAGGCCCCTCCCCAGACCAGCACTCTGCATGATCCTTCCATGACGGGTCTTCCCGTGGGATCTTCTCAATTGTCCAGCTTCTTCACTCAGGATAGACAGCTCAGGACCATTCCTCCGCTGCTGTGGTAGGCCCCAGACAGGCTTCTGGGCCCACCCACACGCCGCAGCGATGCGGGCCTCCGGAACGGAGGACCACAAGGTGGTATTCCTAGTGCATACCTGTCGGCCAGGAGGGCCAGCAGGTGGCTGAAAATGAACCCTAAAACATGGCGTCTGTCCCATAAATACCCTCTCCCAGAATGCAACTCGGAGGACCACCTCCACCGAGTTGTCTCCGGGACAGAGGAGCACTCATTTGCTTCAACACCTTGCTTTTCCAACACCTGCCGATGGTGACAACGACACCCACCGGCACAATGTGGAACTGCATGCAACGTCAGCCAAGCTGGAACAGAGGCAAATTTAACTTCCTATAATAAGCGACCCACTAAATTTACCTATCAGCGGTAGATAAAAAAAATCTACCAGCGCTACATACTCCCCCCAGTACAATAGATGTTGTCCTCAACGTCTGTAACAAAACAATAACTCCCAAGCCTGAGAGTAGGTATTTGAGCTTAAAACTTGGATTTAGTTAAAGAAGAAAGAAAGACAGTAGAAAGACATTTTAAGATCAACATTTGTAAAACATTATGTTCACATCCGCAAACAAAACCATCCTATGACTGTACACAACCTCACTATCTATTTTAGCTGAAAAGCCTAACAGCTTGATAGGGGATCAAATAGTTCCTGAAAAGGAAAACATATTAAACATACATGCAACCTATACTGTTTCAGGAGCAAAGTCTCATTTGAAAAAAAATGAAACTCTCTTCCCATTATCTATATCAGATTAATCTTTAGGAGTCCATCCCTATATATACACAATTTTTTCTTAAAGAAAATCCGGCTAGCAAAAAAGAAGTCCTTCGATTTAAAACACTGAGATGAGTATTCAGATCTTGACCACGAAGACCTCTATGCACTGACACTAACTAACTAACTAACTCAAAGTTCTTTTGTCCATAATTACCAATAAAACCAGGGATCTGGCAATATCAGTGTCTTTCCCAGTTTATCCACTGTAGTGATGAAATACACAACTTCATCTTTTCCGGGTCTGCAAATGACCACTTTGTCAGCATGAATGTGCCGACCACAATTCCAGTGCATAAAACATGAAGCGTTCATCCATAGCAACAGAACAACCAGTTTTCCGGAAAGGCTTAGGCACAGACAAATAGTCCAAAACAGCTTCACTTTACCAAAGCTCCCGGTTAGCTTCAATCACTTGCATTATGTCCAGAGGGACATATGGGAACTCCAAAACATACTCCGTAGCTACACGCTTGTTCAACATTCTCTGCAAACGTGCAAGTTTCGGTAAGGATCTATTTTTCCCCATACCAGGAGGCACGCATGAATCCAATGACTTGCTCACCATAGACCCAGCCGGTGTCTGAAGTGAACTAGTAACTTTTGACAATGTCTCATTTACAGTGCTGTGTGGCTCCACACAGGGTGACGTCTTCCCAGAACTCAGGGCTGTCCATTCAGGGAAAGTCATGGCAGAGGCGACATCCTCGCCTTGGGCCCATAACAGTTCTTATGACATAGTCTCAAATAGGTCATCATCACCGGAGAGACCCGACATGCATTCTATCTCTGAATCTCCCAGTTCTTCTGCTGGCAGATATCTATTTACAGTCCCAGATACATTCCCCAACAATTGCTCACCCGTTCCTGATGTGCACTTTGTTGGATCCGGTTCGGGATAGTCTTGGGGTAGGCCTCGACCACGGCCGCGGGAAGCCTTCACATATCCCACCCTCCTCTGGACAGGTACAACAGGGATAGGTGTAGTGGACGCGGAAATCAAAGTAATGTCCGCTGATGAATCGGTAACAGCAGTGTCTCTCTCCGGAATACTCTCGGTAGCAACAGGCAAAGTCACGGCCTGCCGTTCTCTTCCAGCAGAAGTAGCAGCTTCTACTGTGGCGACACCTGTAGCCCAGTCCATACGATAAGCACGGGGCAACATGGTAGGTTGCTCCACCACAAACAAATATTCTCCACATTGCGGGCAGCAACCAAATGGACGGAGATGTACGGCCAGTCCCTCACATTTGTGGCAAATCATGCCCAGCCCTTCGATATCGCCAACAGTGTCGAGAACAAACCTCCCCTGCGGCTTCAGACGAATACCAGTATCTGTAAGCAGGGTTCCGGTCAACACAGTACTCGACATGGTGCTCGCTGGGAACATTCTTGGTCCCATAATTGACTGCATCGCCGAAAAAGACATGGCCACACTCTGATCTTTTCAGCACGATCACGAGGCCTCTCTTCTTCTCTGGCGCCAAACACATCCCACGCAGCATCAAGTAGGGTAGGCTCCTCCCACTTGTTCTTCTGATCACGTAGCTCCCGGGCTTTTACTGGCGCCCGCCGCCTACGCACTCAGGAATAAAGTCCTGCAACTTTTAACCTCTTCTTCTCCTGAGAAAATGACAAAGTCCAGTTCTCACCGTAAACTCCCGGTGAAACACCTCTCCAGGTTGTGAGAATTGATGGCTAACAAATCCCGGACGACGCCCCCACATGTAGCAATAACTCTCGGTGGAGCTGCTGGTTTAAGCGGGCTTGTTACCTTCACTCTCGATACCTCTGTTTCACCGGCACCGGGTCTAGGGTTCCATTGAGTTTACCTCTGGACGATATAAGCACCAAACACTTGAGTAGGTTTTCCAATGCTTTAATAAAACGAACAACGGAAGTAGCAGGAAAGAGGCAGCAGGAAAGCTGCAGGGAAGCTCAAATACCTTTCTGTTGTATTTCTTTAGAACTGAACACTTGTAATTGAATAGTCCCCCTTTCATAGGATTCAATCTTTGCCCGCCTGGATAGACATCTCTCACTTGCCTAGCAGCCAGCACGTGGCACGAACAAAAGTCTCTGCCACAGACTTATCTGGAATAAAACCCATACGATCCTCTGCCACAGGATGTATGGGTTTGTGATGAATGTCAGATACAGTACTTGAACCTTTAAGCCAACCCGGCAGTACTATACTGTAAGATTACTTCGGAATGCGTCCTCCAACCGAGTCACCAGGCCCCTCTCCAGACCAGCACTCTGCATGATCCTTCCATGACGGGTCCTCCCCTGGGATCTTCTCGGTTGTCCAGCTTCTTCACTCAGGATAGACAGCTCAGGACCATTCCTCCGCTGCTGTGGTAGGCTCCAGACAGGCTTCTGGGCCCACCCACACGCCGCAGCGATGCGGCCCTCCGGAATGGAGGACCACAAGGTGTTATTCCTAGTGCATACCTGTTGGCCAGGAGGGCCAGCAAGTGGCTGAAAATGAACCCTAAAACATGGCGTCTGTCCCATAAATACCCTCTCCCAGAATGCAACTCGGAGGACCACCTCCACCGAGTTATCTCGGGGACTGAGGCGCACTCATTCGCTTCAACACGTTGCTTTTCCAACACCTGCCGATGGTGACAACGACACCCACTGGCACAATGTGGAACTGCATGCAACGTCAGCCAAGCTGGAACAGAGGCAAATCTAACTTCCTATAATAAGCGACCCACTAAATTTACCTATCAGCGGTAGATAAAAAAAATCTACCAGCGCTACATTGCTTTCAACTATTGCTCATCTCGTCACTCATTTTCCAGACGTTGATGTTGTTTTTTTCATTTTGGGTTGAGTAAGGGAGGGTTATAACCCTTTTTTCACCATCTGTGTCCCATTGCGGTGATTTCCCTCCACTTTCTGTCTCATAGCCACACAGGATGTGAGAGGAAATCTCTGCAAATTAAGGGAATTTTCTGGGGAATCCCAGGTCACCGGAACTATTGTTCTCATTGGAAGTTTTCCCCTCTTTTACTTTTGTGGGCACAACCCAAAATTTGGGACTTTGATTTACTTTCACTTTCAATGATAAACGTAAATAGGACACATAGAGAGGATGAAGCTCCCGAATGGGGGCACAGACAGCAAGAAAAACTGGCAGGTGTTCTAATCCATCTCCACTCTAAAACTGAAAAAAAAGTTTTCCTTTAGTTATACTTTAACCGCTTGCCGACCGGCTCACGCTGATATACGTCGGTAGAAGGGCACGTACAGGCAGATTAACGTACCTGTACGTTGCCCTTTAACAAACGACCTCCGTGAGTGTGCTCGCAGGTCCCGTGGACTCGATGTCCGTGGGTCCCGTGGACTCGATGTCCGCGGGGATACCCGCGATCGTCTCACAGAGAGGAAGAATGGGGAAATGCTGATGTAAACACTGTAAACACAAGTGACACTGACACTGATCACCGCTCCCTGTAATCGGGAGCGGTGATCATCGTGTCACACATAGCCCCTCCCCCCCACAGTTAGAATCACTCCCTAGGACACACTTAACCCCTACAGCACCACCTAGTGGTTAACCCCTTCACTGACAGTCACATTTACACAGTAATCAATGAATTTTTAATTGCACTGATCGCTGTATAAATGTGAATGGTCCCAAAATCACGCCAAAAGTGCCCGATCTGTCCTCCATAATGTTGCAGTCATGATAAAAAACGCTGATCGCCGCCATTACTAGTAAAAAAATATTATTAATAAAAATGGCATAAAACTATCCCCGATTTTTTTTACCAAAAATATGTAGAAGAATATGTATTGGCCTAAACTGAGGGAAAAAAATGGGGTTTTTTTTATATATTTTTTGGGGATATTTAATATAGCAAAAAGTAAAAAAATAATGCATTTTTTTCAAAATTGTCGCTTTTTTTGTTTATAGCGCAAAAAATAAAACCCGCAGAGGTGAACGAATACCACCAAAAGAAAGCTCTATTTGTAGGGAAAAAAGGACGTCAATTTTGTTTGGGAGCCACGTCGCACGACCGCGTCAGTTAAAGCGACACAGTGCCGAATCGCAAAAAGTGCTCTGGTCTTTGGGCAGCCAAATGGTCCAGGGCTTAAGTGGTTAATAACTCATTGACTCTGCTATTATTAAACCTAGTTACGTAGTTCCTTTCCTACAGGGCTTTTTAGGATGGGCCACCACTGGGCATCCAGCAGCTTCCTAGGAAGTAAATGCCACATATGGAAAACAGATTTTCACTGGTTTTAGTCTCTGAAGTTTAGGGTTCTTTCCTTTCTTCAGTTAGGGGTAGAACAACACTTGAGCCTTAGACCCATCAATACTCAGGTGTCTGCCCTGTCCTATTGTTTTCAATGTCCTCTTGCTAATAATTCACTGATTTCTACTGTCCTACCTGGGGTTGCACTCATTGCTCTCCCTGTAAGGCCACCGCTTCATGAGTTTTACATGTTTAGCGGTGGTTCAAAGACCACCCTCAAATTCTATTCAGGACATCTCCTCAAATGTTCTTATCCCATCGGGTTGCCTTCCTTATACCCATCACATTGGCCAGAGGGGTTTACGAGTTATCAACATTGCCCTGTTCTGGTTTTCACCTCCATGAGTATTTTATTTTACTATCCTTCTTTTCAGCACCATGTTTTCTCTATGAAGATCTCTCTCCACAGTCTGAGTGTGGTGAGGGCCATCAGGGTTTACTGTTTGGCCACTGCTTCTTTCAGGAACATTGATTCCTTGTTTGTCATTCCAAAAAGAGGTTTTCCTGCTTCCAGATCCTTTATTAACCACTTTGAATACAGGGCACATTTACCCCCTCCCTGCTAAGGCCAATTATCAGCTTTAAGCGCTGTCACACTTTGAATGACAAGTGCGCAGTCACGCAACACTGTACCCAAACTACATTTTTATCATTTTTTTCACACAACTAGAGATTTTTTTGGGTGGTATTTATTCACCACTGGGTTTTTCATTTTTTGCTACATAAGCAAAAAATTTGAAAAAAAAAACAAAACATGTTTTTCTTCATTTCTGTTATGAAATTTTGTAAATAAATAATTGTTCTTCAAAAATTTAGGCCAAAATGTATTCTGCTATATTTGGTGAAAGTAACCCAAATCAGTGTATATATTACAAAAAAGAAAGATTGCAGATCCCCAAGATTACCTTACGCAGAGACAACAGGGAGTTAGTAATTAAATGGCTTTATTTAAACAATGTTGCAAAATATAAAATATAATCAGACTGGACTCCCTATGCCCCTTCTCCCCATTTCCCAAATGTTTATATGAGAGTTGTGTGTGACTGTGGGGTGCTGCTAGCAGTTTCTCTAAACTGATCTGTCAATGTTGTCATTTTTAATTCTTTGCACTGGTGGTAGTGTGTGTTTTTCTATTTTCTATTTTGCAACAACTCCCTGTTGTCTCTGCATAAGGTAATCTTGGGGATCTGCAATCCTTCTTTTTTATATGTTGTTTTTCCCTTAAGAGACCACACCTGGCCCTATTAGGGTAAGTATGGGGCTTGTTATTACTTTACCCAAGTGTTGCGTGGTGAATTTTATTTCATGATTTAGTCAGTGTATATATTAGTCTGTAGGAAAGTTATAGAGTCCACAAACTATGGTATATATATCTGACAATTGATCAATCCTCAATAAATCATGTACTAACAGCCTGAGGCCCAAAAATATCAGGACAGTACAGATATCCCCCAAATGACCACTTTTTGGAAAGTAGATACTCCAAGGTATTTAGTAAGAGGCATTGTGGGTTTTTTGGAGTTGTATTTTTTTGGCATAAAAATGAAAAAAAAATGAAAAAATCGAAAAAAAGAATGTTCACAGTTTTTTTTTGCATACTGTCACCAGTGCAGCAGAGCATCATCGCATAACTGGTGTGGTGGTTACAAGGGACATTGACTGGCAACAGTATGCAAAAAAAAAAAAAGAACATTTTTTTCAGTTTCTTTTTTCCCTTTTCTTACATTTTTTTCTTTTTTTTTTTAAATTTTTTTTAACACACTGTTACCAGAGCAATATAATGTTACCATAGTAACATTGTACTACTCTGGGGAGGGGATCAATATTTTTTTTTTACACATTGTGATTAGTGATGACCTGAACACCCCCCGGTTCAGTTTGCAGCAGAATATGCGAACAGGCAAAAAAAATTTGTGAAAGCGCGAACACTGTTAAAGTCTATGGGACACGAACGTGAAAAATCAAAAGTGCTAATTTTAAGGGTTAATATGCAAGTAACCCTTATGGAAGTAACGGGATATATTTCTCCAGTAGTGACAGAGACAAAACTAAAACACATTTTTAATAGAGTGAAGAAGGGTTACATCTTTTGATGATTTTTTTCATTGATTTTAATGCTGTTAAGTGCAATTCTCAACTGAATTGCCTCTAGTTTATATTGCTTTGCCAAATTTAGCTCTCAAAGAAGTAAGACACAGAATCAGGAGTATCTGTATGTCAGTTCTGAGCATTAAAGGTCCCGTACTGAACTGACCTGCTTTATTTAAACATTTATAGGGCTGGTTACAGAAACATATGTTTCAGCAAATTTCCATATAAGGTAACAAGCAGTATATTTCAACATACATCACGCTGGACTTTCATCTGGAAAACCTTAAGCTAGTCTTGCAACATATGCTGACACGTACACATAATGCAGAGAAATGAAAAACAACTTAAGTAGAACTCTAGTCCATTATTTCCAACCTTATCAATTTCCCCCTTTGACATCATCCCCTCCACGATTCTGGGTCCTTGCAAACAAGTGAACAGCCGATACTTCAAAGAGTACTATCCCTGACCGCGGGTTGTCAGAGGAGGATAAGTCTTCTCTATTTACCCTCATCCCTCAAATCCATACCTGCATCTTATAAGCAAAGAGAATAGAAAAGGGGTGATGTCAAGTTACCCTTTTTGTCATTAGAGTTCCTAATACCTTTCTCTTTCTATTCTGTTTGTTCGTGCCTTAATCTTCCTATATAAGCAACAGTTTATCACGGTAAGCAGTACAAAAGCTAAAATTAGAATAAGTATCGGATTAAGCATCCAGTTAAGAATTGCCGTAGCAGTGGGTGACCATCCAGCAAATACATCATACCAATGATGTGTTGTTTCATCTCTTATTTGTGAAGATAAATGTATTAATTTCCCTTTATCTATAACCGCAGATATTAGATTATTTTGAAGGGTATGTTCTTGTGTCTCTATGTGTTTTCTAAGTATTTCGGACTCATTTAAGATTTGCCGTAAGGGCTCTAATGATATTATAAAAGGTGTAGTATCAGTAAGATTATCTACCGTCCATTCTAGATTAAATATTCTATGTGCATCTGGTTCAAAAAGGAAAGTGTCATTTTGCCATTTAAGCATTTTAACATTCTTTACGCATCCTGAAAAAGGGGCCGTTTTATTTAACCAGTTACCAACCGGCCCATAGCCGAATGACGGCTGCAGGGCGGTTGGATAACTCTGGGTGGACGTACTATGACGTCCTCCCAGAATTCCCCTCTCGCGCGCCCCCTGGGGCGCGCACCCGAACATATCCGTGACCGCCGGGTCCAGGGGACCCGGCGCATCACGGATCCCGGTAAATGGCCGCTGATCGCGGCCGTTTACCATGTGATCGCGCCGTCAAATGACGGCGCGATCACATGTAAACAGACCGGCGTCATCTGATGACGCCGGTTCCTCTCCTCCCCTCCTGTGCACCGATCGGTACACTGTGAGCGGGGAGGGGGATGGATGGATGTCTGCAGCGCTGTGGGCTGTATGTGTAGTGCCCACAGCGCTGCACAGAGACATCCATCCATCCATGCTCAGCCATCCCTCACTACTAATGCTGTGCAATACTCTGCAATACCCCCACAATACTCTGCAATACCCCCACAATACTCTGCAATGCTGTGCAATACTCTGCAATACCCCCACAATACTCTGCAATGTTGTGCAATACTCTGCAATACCCCCACAATACTCTGCAATACCCCACAATACTCTGCAATACCCCCACAATACTCTGCAATACCCCACAATACTCTGCAATACCCCCACAATACTCTGCAATGCTGTGGAATACTCTGCAATGCCCCCACAATACTCTGCAATGCCCCCACAATACTCTGCAATGCTGTGCAATACTCTGCAATGCCCCCACAATACTCTGCAATGCTGTGCAATACTCTGCAATGCTGTGCAATACTCTGCAATGCCCCCACAATACTCTGCAATGCTGTGCAATACTCTGCAATGCCCCCACAATACTCTGCAATGCCCCCGCCATTCAAACCACACATGTGAGGTATCGCTGCGATCGGTAGAGCGAGAGCAATAATTTTGGCCCTAGACCTCCTCTGTAACTCAAAACATGTAACCAGTAAAAAATTTTAAAGCGTCGCCTATGGGGATTTTTGAGTAGCAAAGTTTGGCGCCATTCCACAAGCGCGTGCAATTTTGAAGGGTGACATGTTGGGTATCTATTTACTCGGCGTAACTTCATCTTTCACATTATGCAAAAACATTGGGCTAACTTTACTGTTTTGGTTTTTGTAAAGCACCGTGCGAGCTGCGCAAATACCGTGCAAGATAAAAAGTTGCAACAACCGCCATTGTATTCTCTAGGGTCTTTGCTAAAAAAACAAATATAATGTTTTGGGGTTCTAAGTAATTTTCTAGCTAATAAATGATGATTATTACATGTAGGAGAGAAATGTCAGAATTGGCCTGGGTGCTCCAGAACGCCTGAAGGTGCTCCCCTGCATGTTGGGCCTCTGTATGTGGCCACGCTGTGTAAAAGTCTCACACATGTGGTATCACCATACTCGGGAGTAATAGCAGAATGTGTTTTGTGGTGTAATTTGTGGTATGCATATGCGGTCTGTGAGAAATACCCTGCTAATATGACAATTTTGTGGAAAAAAAAAAAAAGTAAAAAAAAAAACCTTGATTTTGCAAAGAATTGTGGGAAAAAATGACAACTTCAAAAAACTCACCATGCATCTTTCTAAATACCTTGGAATGTCTTCTTTCCAAAAAGGGGTCATTTGGGGGGTATTTGTACTTTTCTGGCATGTTAGGGTCTCAAGAAATGAGATAGGCCGTCAGTACTTCAGGTGTGATCAATTTTCAGATATTCGCACCATAGCTTTTGGACTCTATAACTTTCAAAAAGACCAAATAATATCCACCGATTTGGGTTATTTTTACCAAAGATATGTAGCGGTATAAATTTTGGCCAAAATATATGAAGAAAAATTACTAATTTGCAAAATATTATAACAGAAATGAAGAAAAATGTATTTTTTTACAGATTTTTCGGTCTTTTTTCTTTTACGGCGCAAAAAATAAAGAACCCAGCAGTGATTAAATACCACCAAAAGAAAGCTCTATTTGTGTGAAAAAAAGGACAAAAATTTCATAAAGATACAGTGTTGCATGACTGAGTAATTGTCATTCAAAATGTGAGAGCACCAAAAGCTGAAAATTGGTCTGGTTAGGAAGGGGGTTTAAGTGCCCAGTTGTCAAGTGGTTAAACTTTCCATAGTTTCCTGATCATTTGTGACTAAACAAATATGTTGTGGTCCTATCTCCATAAATCTGTTTCCTACACCTACTGGTAATCTCTGAAACTTACATATGTTAGATTGATGTTTCTATAAGCAAGGTTCATAGACTGGAGAACTTCTTCCACAGACTATTCCCTTATTAGTTTTAGCACATAGACTTAGATCATGAGTCATGTTTTGTGTATCTACATAGTGTCCATAAATCTCAGGGTACCAAAATTCAGGTAGATCCTTTCCTATCAGGAGTGGCATCACTATTAACTTACACATTACCTGGACCTCCTCCACTTTGTATACATCAAACCTTCCAGCACACCATCTTTCCTCACATTCAACTTCTTTTCCTGGTACTTCAAACCATGTACTTTCTAAATTTAAACCCTTGAAATAGTTCATCCAAGTGCGATAATTCCCTAATCGTAGCTCATCTCGAGCTCTATTAATTTGAATGTGATAAGATAGTGTAGAAAAAACACATTGAGTAATGTTTATGAACTTCTGATTTGCTTTCCACAACTCCAGACTGGCTAGTGCTGTGTGATTAACCATAATATTGAGATATTTAGTTAATTGTACCTGGCTAATTTGTGTTTCGAATGTTGTAGGTAACCATTTGCTTGTGATTATTAAACTATCAGCTATGTGACTTCCTGCACGTTTCCACTTATTTTGTATCATTTCCATCTGTATCCCATTCATTATTCCCATTCCGGTTCCTGCAGCCCCGAGAACTGTATCATACCATTCTCGGCGATACCTACATTAAATTAGATTTTTGTTTTCTGTTGTGATACCGAAACATTTATGCAAGATCTAGGAATAGGAGTTAATACAGAGGATTCGAAGATGGTGGGTAGAGCATCCTCTATCTTTATATTGAAACCATAATGTTGCCATTGTATATATTCTCCTGTTGTGTTTTCCCATTTCCTTACTGGTACAAAATACCATGCTGTACAAATATAAGTTGCAGATTGATTGGTACTAAGAGGACCTATTAGATTGAATTGCCAACTTCCCCTTGCTGGTCTAGGACCTTTTTCCTTCTGTGCTGTCTCGTATTCTTTTGAGTTCGGAGTTCTAAGTAACTGTAGTAATTTGTCTTTTACTTCTCTCCATGTTTCAGATGGACCTAACTTATGACATTTATGCGGTGTGTTATTAAAGGGCCATGTTAAATTGTCCCTCCAATGGAAAGTTATGTTTACTTGTGCTTGTGATTTGGCTTTTATCCACACTACTGGTGATTCCATATTCTGCATCATGTAAAAAGGACCCTCCTGTCCTGACACCGTGAAATTTTCTACCGTATACCATTCGTAGTAAGGACATTGCGTTATACTCTTATCCTGATTTACCCATCTAAGATCAGTACTATTTTCATGAACTGTTACATTAATACCAGGAGTCCATGTATAAACAAACATTTGAAAACATTCAAGCACTATTATCATAGTTAGAAGGATCTTCATTCTGTTTCTCTCGGTTCAGGACTCTTTTTGCAGTGTGATGTGTGGATCCAGGCTGCTTTTCCTTCCAATTTCACTGAGGTGGCTGTGGTCAAAAGCACTTGATAAGGACCTTCAAATCTAGGTTCCAATGTCTTTCTGGTGTGTTTCTTAACATATACATAATCTCCTGGTAGCAGTGTATGTGTACCTGCTATTGAGTTAGGGTCTGGAAGAGAAGAATACACACTTTTGTGGATCTTAGTTAGACGTTGTTGTAATTGTATCACATATGCAGTCAAACTATCACATTGCAATTGCATACTCTGTGGAAAGTATAGACCTAATCTAGATGCATTCCCAAAAAGTATTTCATATGGGGACAATCCTGTTTTCCCTGTTGGAGTGTATCTTATGGAGAACAAAGCCAAAGGCAGGCATTCTGGCCATGGCTTGTTTAACTCTTGCATGGCTTTTTGTATTTTCAACTTTATTGTCCCATTTACTCTTTCCACTGATCCTGAACTCTGTGGGTGGTAAGGGGTGTGGAAACTTTGTTGAACCCCTAACATGGTCATCACATTCTTCATGATTTCTCCTGTAAAGTGTGTCCCCCTATCTGATTCTATGGTTTCAGGAAGACCAAACCTAGGTATTAACTCAGTGATCAGTTTCTTGGCTGTGGCTTTTGCTGTAGCTGATTTTACTGGATAGCTTTCGGGCCAACCTGAAAATAAATCGATACACACGAGGACAAATTCAAAGGGGCCGCTCTTAGGCATTTGTATGTAGTCAATTTGCAGTCTCTGGAAGGGGTATTGGACCCGGACCTGGTGTTTTTGTGGGGTTTTTACTCTCTGTCCTGGGTTATTCAGGAGACAGATTTGGCAGGCTGCACAGTAGTTTCTCGCAGTACTACTGAATCCAGGGGCGAGCCATCCTTGGTTCACAATCCTATACATGGAATTGGAACTGACATGTGTGGGTAGGTGAACTGCCGCTGCCATTGCTGGGTACAGAGAGGCAGGTAGGCATACTTTGCCTCCTTCCCTCCATACACTGTCAAGGTCTGGTGCTGCTCCCATCCTGACCCACTTATCTTTCTCGCTCTCCCCTGCTTACTCCTGTAATTTACTCAGCTGCTGCCATGTTGGTTCTGGGATACTCACCTCTACCGCTGCTAAGGTCTCAGCGCTTCCTTCCCCTAGAGCTGCCTGTTTTGCAGTCAAATCTGCAAATGCATTTCCTTTTGCCTCAATTGTTTTTGCGCTCGTGTGTGCCGCTATCTTCATAATGGCCACTCGTTTAACCTTTTGAAGATTGTTCATGACTCTCTTAATCCCTTCTCCATGTTTTACAGGTGTACCTGCTGCTGTCAGATAACCTCTAGCCCTCCATATGTGGCCATAATCGTGCACTACACCATAAGCGTAGGCAGAGTCAGTATAAATATTCCCTTCTCGTCCTTTTAAATATTCTAGGGCTTGTTCTAAAGCTTTTAATTCTGCTTCTTGTGCTCACATGTGGGCTGGTAAGGGCTGTGCTTCAATCACCTGTGTATCAGTCACTACAGCATACCCTGTGTGATATTTACCCTTGTCATCAGCAAACCTGCTGCCATCTATGTACAAAGTGTGCTCAGCGTTTAAGATTGGTGTATCTGTAACATGTGGGAATCCCACTGTCTCCTGTTCCATGAGCTGAAAACAATCGTGCTCATCTATCTCTTTAAACAGAAGGGTGTCAGTTTCCTCATCTCCTTCCTTATTAGCACTATTATTCCCCCTTGCCAAATCTGGTGACTGAAGAGGCAAAAAGGTGGCCAAATTTAAAGTTGTACAGCGCTGAAAAGTGACATTTGGAGGTAAAAGTAAAGTACACTGTAACCTTAATTGCCTAGCCATTGAAATGTGTTTGGGCTGAACTTGAGACAAGATTGCATGTATGTCATGTGTGGTGTGCACTACAACTGGATTGTCTAGAACAATTTCTGATGACTTATGTAGGATTATCGACACCGCTGCTACCGCCCGTACACAGGACGGTGAACCTCTGGACACTGGATCTAATGCTGCTGAAAAGTAAGCATATACGGTACAATTTTCAAACAATCGTATAATGGCTGCATCAAAGCGCTAGCGTGTGGTATCCATTGTCTACAATATGACACAATACCTAAAAACATACGCAATTGTTTGAAATTCCGTGGGGGTAACATTCCCTTTATCACTTGAACCCTCTCCTCAGTGAGATGTCTTGTACCCTGTGATATACAATGTCCCAAAAAGATAATTGACACACTTGCAACTTTTTCTTATTAACCTTGCAACCTTTTTCTGCCAAAAATCGCAACAAATTAAGGGTGGTGGCCAAACAAGTTTCCTTGTCCGGGCAGCATAACAATAAATCATCCACATATTGTAACAATACACAGGAATCAGGTGGTACCCATTCTCCCCTCAAGTACTGGATATATCTTGTGTGGTTTACATTCTATGTCAGTATATGGGGGTGGGATGGCTGAGCTGCGGTCAATCAGAGCCTCAACATTTTTTGTCACAATCTGGATTATATTTCCACCCCTCTTCTTTCGCTCTATTTGAGACCTTAATTAAGCATTGAACCTGACGCATCCATTGCTTCTCTAACACCTCTCCTTGTCTGTCCCTTTTTATTTCACTCCATACATCTGGGTGTAAACCCGCTGCTCCTTTCACCTTAAATTTACGAAGGACATCCTTTAAGTCCAGCGCTTCATCTTTCCCATAGATGTTTTTAATTATCTGTGGCACCGTATAATGCGCCACAATTCCCTGACGGGGTTTCGTGTTCTGCTGGCCCATTCTGACAGTCCGTGCCTAGGTAGCGTGTGGGACACTTAGTGTACAATATAAAACACTGAAAAAGCTACACTAGTTCCTCGTTGCGTTCCTCCTAGGGTGCCAGAATACTAAAAACCTCTCCAGGATGAGATTTCTTAAATCGAATTACTTTATATGCTAGCCAACTGACAAATATTATGATCAGACTGACAGCTACAACATATACAAGCATTCCTTTAAGTGACCAGGTATCCGACTAGATCTCCGGGCTTATGGAGACCTTATTCCCCCCCGTATCTGGGATCCCTCTCATGCACTCTTATCCCTGCTTTATGGAGCAGACAGGGCTTATACTCTCAACCCGCCTATGGTTTATGAATTAGATGTGAGGTTAAGTATAAGCGTCAGACCCCCCGGAAGGGCGCATTCCGTTGCTTAGTTCGGCAATCACCTTCTAACTCATGCCATCCTTGACAAGGCTCATTCACTTTCTCAACAAGACAGACAGACAAAAAACAACAAATAATTCCAGCAATATAAACCAAAATGTGCAGTAATTCTAGACTCACCACTACAGAGGCTGGTGTTTTAAAACCAGGAGAACCGTAACTGACAGAACGGATAGGCACAAATCAGGGGAGCACAGAATATAAGAAAAATAAAGCTTTTTCTTACCTGGCCAGGTTTTCAATCTGTGGTTCCCGGAATGCCTGTCCTTTTGTTCCGTCAGTCTCATTCATCCACCTCTTGTAGTATCATCGGTAAGTCCCTGTTTTCGGGCGCCAGAAATGTTAAGTGCAATTCTCAACTGAATTGCCTCTAGTTTATATTGCTTTGCCAAATTTAGCTCTCAAAGAAGTAAGACACAGAATCAGGAGTATCTGTATGTCAGTTCCGAGCATTAAAGGTCCCGTACTGAACTGACCTGCTTTATTTAAGCATTTATAGGGCTGGTTACAGAAACATATGTTTCAGCAAATTTCCATATAAGGTAACAAGCAGTATATTTCAACATACATCACGCTGGACTTTCATCTGGAAAACCTTAAGCTAGTCTTGCAACATATGCTGACACGTACACATAATGCAGAGAAATGAAAAACAACTTAAGTAGAACTCTAGTCCATTATTTCCAACCTTATCAATGCCTTCTTGTTCTGATTACTCTCACACCCTCAGTTCTTGTATGAGAGTCACAAGGATAGGAAGTGAAGGAAAATCTCCCCAACGGGGGGTCACAGACAGAAAACCTATAAAATGGGAAGTAACGTTTTTGCCCCTTAGGTAACAGGTATGAAGAAATAATAGGGTTATATCAACTGTTTTGTTTTTGTTTCTTTCAAAATAATTTAGTATAGAGTGTAGTGGGTTGCCCACAATTCCTGCCAGCTGCCGCTGGAATGGACACCATCTCTCCACAGGGAGAGAGCCGCTTGTCAGCTCCTGTGGGGGATTTCCCCCCCCGCCTCTTCACTCACACTGTGAAGGCTAGCGGCGCTCTCACAGCTACGGCCACCCGTTCTGCTCCCTCCCCTACATCCCTATTGGCAGGAGGAGAGAGCCAATGAGCAGCAGCAGAAAAGCATTCTAGGACATGTAGTCCCCATACCAAATTGCCCCATAGGCTTATATGGTGGCAGGAACTAAAGAACCCAGCATGCCTGGGAGAAAAGGAACTTAAGGCTCCATTTTGTTTGTCTGGGGAAGTTCACTTACCACAAGGCAGGGGAAGAGATTGGACTCAGGGGAGAGATGTTGCCTCCCGGATCATTCCATAACTTATTTACAAGTTCCACAGCCGGTCAGAAACATCCAGCCTGAGAGAGGGGATCAGGTGCATATCCAGGCACACTTGCACTGACAGTGTGAAGCGTTCCAGTGTGAGGTGACCGCAGGATTTGGTGAGGGGGCACTTGCCCATTTGCAGGAAACAAGGACACTGCACACAGAGTTGTTTTACTTTGACCATCTGGCTTTATGAACACTGTATACAGACATCATTGCTCTTAGCCACCTTGCTGACACCTGTAGTGCCACAGGACACAAGGCCATTCAGATACAGAGACACTGTATACAGACACCATTGTCCTTTCACCTTGCTGAGGAAGCTCCTGCATTCTTTACTTGATAATCCGGGCCAGTTGTGTTGACTTATAGAGCCAAATTCGAGTAGAGGTAATCAATACGATATAAAGTGTCAGATATATGTGATTTATTTGCCATTTAAGTGTGCCTCTGCTATTGGGGATATTCTCAGGTTTGGAATCCCCTTAAAGCAGCCTTAATACAGTATTGAGCTATATTGCTCTTGATCTCAGTTATTGCTCTTCAGTGGCATTGCTTGAATATATACTGTTATTGTCTGTTACCCTTTTCCACAGAAGTAGTGCAGTAAAGATCATTTCTGTGTTTTCTTATAATGTGTGTGGTTTCATTGGTCCCTGCACTTACACTATTGCCAGATGTATTAGAGGGACTGAGGCTATTCTTGGAGTTGAGAGGCAGAGTATGGGACTGAACATAATTAAGTGGCCCCTGTGGAGTAGCGCTACAAGAGTATATGACATAAAGAGTTTGATGTACCAGAAGCATGTACAACATTATGTTCACTTTATTAGCGTAGCGGGTTAAATGAAAAAAAAAACCTGACAGTTCCGGTGGGAGCCGCTGTACTAATGATCCAACGTTAGTACAGCGATTTCCACGCTAAGCTGTTGTGTTCTGATAGGGGGACGGCTCCCGCCAGAACACTCCAATCAATGCTCTCTGCCATTGGCTGAGAGCACTGATCCGGAGCCGGACGGCTGCTGGTTTTCCAGCATGCTTGTACAACAGAAGCTGGCCTAATGCCCTGTACACACGGTCGGACTTTGTTCGGACATTCCGACAACAAAATCCTAGGATTTTTTCAGACGGATGTTGGCTCAAACTTGTCTTGCATACACACAGTCACACAAAGTTGTCGGAAAATCCGATCGTTCTAAACGCGGTGACGTAAAACACGTACGTCGGGTCTATAAACGGGGCAGTGGCCAATAGCTTTCATCTCTTTATTTATTCTGAGCATGCGTGGCACTTTGTCCGTCGGATTTGCGTACACACGATCGGAATTTCCGACAACGGATTTTGTTGTCGGAAAATTTTATATCCTGCTCTCAAACTTTGTGTGTCGGAAAATCCGATGGAAAATGTGTGATGGAGCCTACACACGGTCGGAATTTCCGACAACAAGGTCCTATCACACATTTTCTGTCGGAAAATACGACTGTGTGTACGGGGCATAACAGTCGGCTTCTGTTGGACCGGACGACATACACAAGGTCTGAATGTTGGCCAGCTTTTATTGAACCGACCAATATCTTCCAGCATTCGGCCAGTGTGTACTAAGCATTAATATCACTGGTCATGTCAGTGGCAATTAATCAGTTGCCCCCACATGTTAGGTAGTGTCAGATTGTCTGCTGCACTATCAAAGTCCTATTATAAGTCGCTGATCACTGCCATATAGTAGTATAAAAAAATCTTTTAAAATTCCAATATATATAACATAGTTTGTAGACGCTATAACTTCCATGCAAACCAATCAATATAAACATGTAGCAGAATATATTTTGGCCAAAATTTATGAAGAAATTACATTTTTTTACATTTTTATATTGGATATGTTTTGTAGCAGAAAGTAAAAAATATTGTATTTTTTTTTCAAAATGTTCAGTCTTTTTTTTTTTGCATCGCAAACAAATAAAAAACCTAGTGTTGATCAAATACCACTCTACTTGTGTGAAAAAAAATTACATAAACTTCTTTTGGGTACAGCGTTGCATGACCGCACAATTACCATTTAATGTAGCGCAGTGCTGAACAGCAAAAAAATGGCCTGGTCATTAAGGGGGTAAAATCCAGAGCGCAAGTGGTTAAGGAGTTCCACAAAACCTGCACAGTTTGGATAAAAGAATGACAGTGATCCCTTTGTACTATCCTGCCTTAGCACTGTATTGTACGGCCTGGTGGGTCACTTTAGGAATAATTCATTTCTGTTATTAAAACAGAAGCAGTACACAGTATTCTACAGTATGAATGAGAATACAACACATAAAGCAAATGGAATACAAACTCAGACTGGTATATCATCTGGATGGCCTCTGTATACATATCTTATCTTATCATCAACACTAATCCCAGATTATCTGTGTAGATCAGTTAAGGAGCACTGATATGGTCTTGGAAAAAACACGATTCCTATTTATGAACAATATGTATTCAGTTATAGATGTTTCAGTTTTGATGTGTGATAGGGTTTATTACTTTAGCTAGGAAATCATTTCTGATTGGTAAGAATGTTGGTGCAGCTTCTGGTAAGCAATGTGTCCGGCATGTTACAGTAAGCTTTGCTGAGTTCAGACTTGTTTCTGTTCTGACACATCAGATTATAGGAAGTAAAGTGAAATCAGTGATGGGACGAGTTCATAAATCAGATGACATGTCTGACTAATAAACTAAAGTAAAAAAAATATGGGGCCCTCAGGTTACTTTCCAGGCAAAGTGCTGAAAACTGAGAGCAAAGACTCCGAGTAATGAATCACTTCCCGTCTGATTTCTGCTAGAGACTTCGTTTTATGACCTAAAGGTATACGTCTATGTTTATGCCATGTCTCTGCATTTCTGGTAAAAAGCTTGAATTGTTGCTGAATATTTTGTCTAGATGCATGTTTATTTGTCAGGTCTTGAAGCAATATTCAATTGGTTGTAAAGGCTGAAGGCTTTTTTTTTACCTTCATACATTCTATGCATAAAGGTAAAAGACCTTCTGTGTGCTGCCCCCCCCCCCCCCCCCACAGTCCTCCTAATACTTACCTGAGCCCCCTCTCGATCCAGCAACGTGCATGAGAGCCTCGGCTGTCCCAGGACTCCCTCTCCTCATTGGCAGAGACAGCAGAGGGAGCCACTGGCAATCACAGCCAGCGAGCCACTTAGGAGAGAGCGGGGGGGCGGAGCCGAGGCATTGCTCTATAGGGTTGATTTACTTAAAGCAAATAGACTGTGCACTTCACAAAGTGCAGTTGCACTCTGCAAGTGCAATTTCTCCAGAGCTTAGTAAATGAGGTAAGGCTTCAGTTTGCAAAGAATACCCAATCACGTGGAAGGAAAATGTAAAAAACTGCTTTTTTGCTTGCACATGATTGGATGATGGAAGTCAGCAGAGCTTCTGCCCATTAACTAAGCTCCTGAGCAACTGCTTGCAACTTGCAGAGTGCACAGTCTATTTGCCTTTAGTAAATCCCCCCCCCACCATGTGTCTTATGGATGCATAGAGCAGGGCTCGGGAGTGAGCACGCACCAGTGCCCCCATGGCAAGTGGCTTACTATTGGGGGCACTGATCAAGGGGGAGGAGCACCAGCAGGGGACCCGAGAAGAAGAGGATCAGGGTGGCTCTGTGCAAAACTACAGAACAGGTAAGTATGACGTGTTTGTTATTTAAAAAAAAAAAAGCCAAACTTTTAATACCACTTTAACCACTTGCCGACCGGCTCACGCCAATATATGTCGGCTGAATGGCACATACAGGCATATTAACGTAGCTTTAAGACGCGGCATTGTGGGCGCGTGCGCGTTGCGAGCTCCGTGAGTATGATCGGGGGTCCCGCGGACTTGATGTCTGCAGGGATACCCGCGATCGTCTCACGGAGAGGAAGAACGGGGAAATGCTGATGTAAACAAGCATTTCCCCATTCTGTCTAGTGACAGGACACTGATCACAACTCCCTGTGATCGGGAGCGATGATCAGTGTCGTGACACACGTAGCCCCTCCCCTCCTACAGTTAGAACACATCCCTAGGACACACTTAACCCCTTCAGCGCCCCCTAGTGGTTAACCCCTTCACTGCCAGTCACATTTACACAGTAATCAATGCATTTTTAATCGCATTGATCGCTGTATAAATGTGAATGGTCCCAAAATAGCACCAAAAGTGTCCGATCTGTCCGCCATAATATCGCAGTCTTTTTTTACCAAAGATATGTAGAAGAATACGTATCGGCCTAAACTGAGGAAAAAAACGTTTTTTATATATTTTTTGGGGATATTTACAAAAAGTAAAAAAAAATGCGTTTTTTTCAAAATTGTCGCTAATTTTTTTGTTTATAGCGCAAAAAATAAAAACCGTAGAGGTAATCAAATACCACCAAAAGAAAGCTCTATTTGTGGGAAAAAAAGGACATCAATTTTGTTTGGGAGCCACGCCGCACGACCGCGCAATTGTCAGCTAAAGCGACGCAGTGCCGAATCGCAAAAAGTGCTCTGGTCTTTGGCCAGCCAAATGGTCTGGGGCTTAAGTGGTTAAACCCAAAATGAAAAATGTAATCTATTGAAGCTTATCAATCATCAGATGTGGGGGCTCCACTAGTCTTCTTTTTTTAGAAAACCACAAAGTGTTAACTAAATAGCTTTCATTAACATCTACATATAAAAGTATGCATCATGCACACGTTTATATGTAGATGTTAATGAACTATATTTTCAAAATTGTATACTCTTTTGATAATAAATACTTTTTGACCTTTTAAAAAACAAGTATACTTGAACACTATTTGAGCCTCTAAGGTCCCATTGTTACAAGGGGGAAATTTCTTTTTCTATGATTCCAAAGGATGTGGCCACACTAAGCAGGTATATTAAACCTCCATTTTTCTTGTGCTTGTCTTCTTTTTTTAAGCTTTTTCCCCTCTGATTTCCACTGGTGATCTGGACAGTAACGCACTCCTTGTAATAGAATGCCTCCACTCCAGATGAAGGAGCCCAGGGAGTACCTTTGGGAGCCGCCTTGTCAGTATGGGGGAAAGGGAGTGTTAGATATACTAGCAGATTTAAATACACTAACAAATTGGGGCCAAACTCAAGCTAACACTTTTTTAAGAAGTTTCAGCAAACAGTTTTCTTTTCCTTTTGGGATAAAGGTTTTACATAAATAAATAAAAGCTGATCATTGCAAGCACCCCTGTCAGTGGTAAATTGTTTGTCTCAACACTGCTACATTTGCAGGACAGGTTGTTCTTTTGAAAAACAACTGACTTACTGACAGGATCACCAGATGAATATTGAAGATAGAAAGCCTAAACAAGAAAACTGATGTAGCCATTACATCTAAGAATCGGTAAACAGCAATATATTAAGTGTTTGCTTTTGGGTTTAAAGTGTGTTATGATTAAGCATATTTTATTCTGTGAGATGCGTTAACTGTCCTTTGTGCATTTTTTGATGTGAAAGAAGATTTCAATAAACTAAAAACTTCTTTAACTAGGACATTGTTGAAGTGCAGTTAACCTTTATCTCTTTAACCTCTTCCTGCCTGCGCTATAGCCGAAAGACGGTTACAGCACGGGCTGAAATTCCCAGGAGGGCGTCCGTGTACGTCCTCCCGTGCATGAGCAGCCTGCACATCCCCTGC
Organism: Aquarana catesbeiana; assembly: GCF_042186555.1. Taxonomy (NCBI): domain Eukaryota; kingdom Metazoa; phylum Chordata; class Amphibia; order Anura; family Ranidae; genus Aquarana; species Aquarana catesbeiana. The sequence continues at coordinate 107,633,763 of NC_133326.1, forward strand.
GGGGCGCACGCGGCTCGCTCTGTGATCAGCGAGTCAATGAGACTCAGCTGATCACAGATCGAAATAAGGGCCCGATCTCAGCCCTTTACCACGTGATCAGCTGTCAGCCAATGTAAGCTGATCACAGGATGAAAACAGAGCTTGTAATTGGCTTTTTTCCCCCTCAGGCTGACAGCGTGATGGGAAAAAAAAGCTGATTACCGTGTGGAGTAAACGGGACAACGGTCCCATACACTCCACTGACCCACTGCTGCTAAGCAGTGCCACCTACCAGTGCCCACCAGTGCCACCTACCAGTGCATATCAGCACTGCTAAGCAGTGCCCACCAGTGCCACCTATCAATGCCCACCAGTGCCTCCTACCAGTGCATATCAGCACTGCTAAGCAATTCCCACCAGTGCCACCTATCATTGCCCACCAGTGCCACCTATCATTGCCCACCAGTGCCACCTATCAGTGCCCATCAGTGCTGCCAATCAATGCCCATCAGTGCCTCATCATCAGTGCCACCTACCAGTGCCCACCTATCAGTGCCCATTAGTGCAGCCCCATCAGCGCACATCAATGGAGGAGAAAAACAAACAATGAAAAATGTTTTTTTCTAAATTTTCTGTCTTTTTTTGTTTGTTTAGCAAAAGATAAAAACCCAGTAGTGATTAAATACCACCAAATGAAAGCTCTATTTGTGTGAAAAAAAGCTGAAAATTGGCCTGGGCAGGAAGGGGGTATAAGTGCCCAGTAAGCAAGTGGTTAAAGTATAACGAAAGGAAAAACTTTGTTTTAGTTTTAGATAGAATGGAGAGGGATTAGAACCCCTGTCATGTTTTAATTGTTGTCTGTGTCCCCATTAGGGAGATTCACCCTCTCTATTTGTCCTGCTTAAGTGCCCAGTAAGCAAGTGGTTAACTGGATGCTGTGGTCACGGATTGGACCAGCACCTGTTGATGTCCAGAGGGGTGGATGGGTCACACACTCACCTGGAGCAGTTTATCTGTTTCTTAAAGTGGTTGTGGACCTCAGACATGAAATCTGAACAAACCACATATTTCTATAGTGTTTATTCGCCTCTCTCAAAAGCATTAAGTATAATTTCTCTCTGCTGTCTCGTTCCTCTGCTATCTGTACGTGTCACTTCTGACAAGTTTTCCCGACACCAAGAGATAAAAAGTTGACAGGGGAGGGAGCTCCAGCACACAGCCTGTGACTGACAGCCTCAGCCCTGTCTCTGTGTGCTGTGTCCTTTCCCTCCAATCAGCTCTCAGAGCTCCTGTACAGTTTGTAACTGTGGCTCCCCATCCCTTGCTTTAGTCAATAGACGCCAAAAGGGCAGCTCAGGAGCGAGCCCGCACAGGTGCCCCCAGGGAAGGCAAAGAGGAGGAGCCTGGAGTGCCAATGGGAGACAAAGAAGAGGATTGGGACTGCTCTGTGTAAAACCATTGCACAGAGCAGGTAAGTATGACATGTTTGTTATTTACATTTTTAAAAAATTAAGGTTTATTGTCGGTTTAATCTGAAACGAGATAATACAAACTCAAGGAAGCACCTAACCTGTACATAAAGTTTTTATGGGATTTGTAATTTTCTTGGGACTGGTTCCACAAACCAGGGACAATGGACACCATTCTACCCTTTTAGAGTGTACAGTATTAGATTAATCGGGCATATTTTACAACTTTCATCAATACTCTCTAACCTGACATATCCCATGAGCCGTGCACTTTATACGTAATACTGAAGGAGTCAGACGCAGAGCTGATAATCCCCTCTAAGTCTTTCAGTGCTGTATCTATTGCATTAAATTGGGTGGAATTCCCTTTGTACATAAATGCATCTGCAGACTACATGTGATACAAACAAACAGATGTCGTAATAGTACTGAATATGAGATGAACGATTTAGAGTGAAAGGGTATAAGCCTCTACAGTAGACACAGGAAGGAGGGGACATGGAACACATGCTATGTCATTCCAGCCACAGGGGTTGTGTAATACCTGAATAGCATTAAGGGTATTAATTTTGTTTTAGTAAGAGTGGGCGTGATATAACTTTACCAACAGAGCACTGTGTACACCATTGTAAACTAAAAGCACTGATACATGGACTAAGCTACACTCAGGTCTGGAAGTTGATGGATTGATATCTGCTCCTGTATCTGGAAAACATAAACAGATCTAATACATTCCAGTTCACAAGATTTCAAGACAACCATAAGAGGGGAAAAATTAAACAAGGATCAGGACAGTAAGGTGAGTTATCCAAAATCTACAAATGTATAAATATATATTAGATATAGATATATAGATATCTATATATATAGATATTTATATATAGATCTATATATAGATCTATATATATCTATATAGATATATCTATATAGATATATCTATATAGATATATATATATCTATATATATATCTCGCTATATATATATCTCGCTATATATATATCTATCTCTCTCTCTCTCTCTCTCTCTCTATATCTATCTATCTATCTATCTATCTATCTATCTATCTATCTATCTATCTATCTATCTATCTATCTATCTATCTATCTATCTATCTATCTATAGATAGATATCTATATATACACACATTTTATTGATTTGCAGTGATCTACTCTTTTATGGAAGAATAAGTTAAACATTTTGTATTTTTTAACTAAACCAGAGTAACCAATCTAGCTATATATTTTTTTTCATTGTTGAAAACCTACCTATACATTTTATGGGGTTGATTTACTAAAGGCAATGGCAATTTGCAAAGCGCACAGTCTATTTGCCTTTAGTAAGTCAACCCTTGTGTATCGTTTAGGTCAGAAAAAAAGTATGTAGTAGCACTTGAGTATACATGTTGCTGTTGTCATTGAGAGGTTGACCTTCTAAAGGCAAATAGACTGTGCGCTCTGAAAGTGCAGTTGCTCCAGGACACAAGTAGTAAGGCTTCACTTTGCAAAGAATACCCAATCACGTGCAAGGAAAAAAAATACAAATGTATTTTTGCTTGCACGTGTTTGGATGATGAAGTCAGCAGAGCTTCTGCTCATTTACTAAGCTGTGGAGCAACAGCTGTCTTTTTGCCTTTAGTAAATCAATGCCTGAGTTTCAAAATGATTCTTTGAGAGCTTTGGTAGATTATCAAAAATTACCAAGACAATATTGGAGTTTAAAGGTGCAAACAAATCAATGGAAATTGATATTACAAAAATATAAATTTTAAAAAGTGAGAAATAATTTTATATATATATAAAAAGGAGCATAATAAAGCTCAGTGGTCACAATACAAAAGAATGGTTGCCTCTACATGTTTCACCACAATCGTCGCTTCATCTGGAGCTTTTGTATGACCTTAATACATTACCACCCTTTAAATGATCACAGTTCCAAAGAATCCTCAGGGCCAACCAAAAGGTCCAATGAGGTATCTGTGTGCCAAAAATGAGGGGGTACTAATAACCCTGTAATCACACCCTGTTATAGTGAGAAGTTAACACATTGATGGAGTGATACTAATATCCCCCCAAAGATGCAAACATCATGTGCTGGCAGCAAACTTCAAAGGTACTGTGCCATCTGAGCACTTCTTTCTTTGAGTGTACAAATGTTCCTTAACTTGGTATCAATATGATACCTTTAAACAAGGGTAGATCAAAATAGTTGGTCTATCCCAAGGGATTAACCCTTTTTAACTTGGTTTAAAAAATCTACAGGTAACAAGGTGATCAGCCACAGCCACCAATCCTGTCTTGGTAATTTTTTAACTTATTTAAAGGAGGTTGTGTATATAATGAACTCTTCAACCTGAAATACTAAATGTACCCTTTGGTAGATTATCCATTAGGGTTGATTTACCAAAGTCAAATAGGTTGTGTACTTTGCAAAGTTCAGTTGCACACTGCAACAGCAGTTACTCCACAGCTTAGTAAATGAGCTGAAGCTCTGCTACCTTCCATCATCCAATCATGTGCAAGCACAAATGCTGTTCTTTTTATCTTCCTTGCACATGATTGGGGTATTCTTTGCAAAGTGAAACTTTACCTCATTTACTAAGTTCTGGAGAAACTGCACATGGAGAGTGCAACTGCCTATTTACCTTTAGTAAATCAACCCCTATGATATTCAGCAGCCATCTAATAATAACTGTGGACGCATCAACTACCACAACATATATACAAACTATATTATAATCATTTCTTACTGAACTCTGCAGGGATGCCTAACATTTTTCAAAATTAATTTCTAAGTTAAAAATAATCTTTTAAATACTTTAAGGTAAACAAGTGAAAGTGATCCTCTTAAAGCGGATCTTGAGTGGCCCCCAAAAAACTAAAAGCCAAACTGCGCTTTGTGAATTCCACAGCTTTCTCTGAGAACTTCTATTCAGACTGCTTAGGCAATCTGAGCAGAAGTGAAAGCAGGTACCTATAAAAACTAGGAATGCCCCCCCAAAAAATTGTGTCCAAATGTGTTAGAGGAAGGGGGGGAGGCGGAAAAGCAGAACTTCCCCTTTTGGGTAAAGTTGCGCTTTAAGTAGAACTATGGCCATTATAAAGATCAGAGGAGAAGACTATGGGCTAATGTAATATAGAACGGTATCCAAGATATTGACAATATTATACACAACTATGGGCAATATAAAAAATTACATAAATGCTGTATTTTGTCACTATCAAGTTTTTTGTTTGTCTGAGTCCCTTGCAACATTTTTGTTTACTAGTTGGTCCTGCCAATTGATTCATTTAATATCCACTTCCTGTAACAGACTGACAACACAGTTTTTGACAATGGAATTTTGACCATGGTGCACCAAGTGGACAGGGTTGTTTTAGATGGACTAATCGTTTTAGATGGACTTTAAGTAAGTGACAAAGAAAACTAGGGATGCACCAATATAATTTTGGCTGACTGGAAGTGTTGTAAAGGAATGATTTCAGCTCCGAGGAGGAGGAGCAGTATAGACTGCTTGAATGGGAAAGGAGCTCAGCAGCCAGGCATAGCATCCAGAGCGGAGGGGGTGGTCAGGGGGCTTTGGGGCAGGTGCAACTTAGATCTGGGGAGGGCAAAGCCATGTGACACAAAATCTGGAGCCTGCAGCCCTTCAGGGGCCCCTCAGGAGATGTTAAGGGATTTGTTTTAGCAATTTCTGAGGGTTTCTTTGTCAGTGTTGGCAGGTGTTGGGGGAAGGTCACCTCCAAGAGGTGTGTGTCTTTTCCCCAATTGTTAGGGAAGTGGGGTATAAGTAAACATCCCTGGGTGGGGGGTTGTAGAGAATCCCAGCTGGTGACTAGGAGACACTGAGCAGTGTCATACCTCACCAGTAACATCGTCCCATTGTGGCTACAGGACGGCACTCTTCTCCTCTTAACTCGCTGAGCTCGGTTACCATTCCATGTTGCGAGCACACAGCACAGACACTTCCCCATCCTGGGCTGTTCTCACCTCATGCTCCTCTCCATTCAGGAAATGACTCACAGCTTCCTCCCCAGCCAATGAGAACAGAGGGGTGTGGACTGTGAAAGGCAAAGTAGAAGCCCAGTACTGGAGTATGGCTGTGGGGCCCTAGGGCAGAGCGGACCTGGACTTTGTGGAGGATATGATAATATGACGGGGAGGCTACAGGGGCCCCCTGGAGCTAGGGGCTGGGTTGCGATTGTGACCCCTGCAATTCCTTATGCTACGCCCATGCCAATTAGCGATACCTATTACCTAGGAAGAGTAGGTAGAGGGGAAGTTTGGGAGGTGAGTGTGGGCAGGTTGGGAGGGGGAAGTAGAGAGGTAAATGAGGGCAGGGTAGTTGAGGATGGGGTGAAATAGGGGTTGTGGTGTGGTAGAGTTGGGATGGAAAAGGCTGTGCTCACTGGGGGGAAGAGGAAGGGGATGGGAGGGTCATTGGGAGACTTGGGGGGAGAGGTGACAGCTGGTGGAGGGCAGGAGGATAAAACACAGGGAGGGCACAGTACAGGGGGTTAGGAGGACACAGTACAGAGGGTTAGGAGTTCATAGTACAGGGTGGGTAGGAAGTTACAGTACAGGGGATTAGGAGGGCACAGTCCAGGGAGGGTAGGAGGGCACAGTACAGGGGGTTAGGAGGGCATAGTACAGGGGGTTAGGAGGGGCATATTAAGGGAGTTTGGAGGGCACTGTACAGGGAGTTAGGGGGGCACAGTACAGGGGGTTAGGAGGGCACAGTAAGGGAGTTAGGAGGGCACAGTGAGAAAGTTAGGAGGGCACAGTGAGAAAGTTAGGAGGGCACAGTAAGGGAGTTAGGAGGGCACAGTACAGGGGTCACTGCTGGCAGAGCTCTGTTTACCATCCCTGCATTGTACACAGCCTGAAGATAGACCATAGCCATGCACAGCCCACTGCATTAGGGTGTGCACCCCAAAGCCGTGACTGGTGGGTGTGGCCAAATCGTGTTTACAGTGGGAGGGACTTAAAGGGGCAGAGTTAAATAAAGAAAAAGCCTTCCTGTACCCATAAAATGTTCTTCCCTCCTCCAATAGGTCACTTTCAAACTGATGCAGTGTAGAGTACCCACAGTTTTCATGTTAGTTAGCTACACTTTGCCATACACTTCTATTATGTCCCATGGTTTTGGTGAGCTTTCTGAAACCAACAATTGAAAGTGCAGTTTTGGTGCGCTTTTTGTAAAGCACATTAAAACCATGGGACATAATGAAAGTCTATGGCAAAGCGCAACTAACCACTCACAAAAAAAAAACGCACACTGCGCTGCATCCATGGTGTATAAAAACCACACCACTTTACCTGTCAGACGGTCATGTTAGGGCTGATTGGCATACAGTGCAGTGATTCACAGGTACTATAGCTGTATGACTTTAGACAGAGTTTGATAGGAGTAGTAACAGTATAGTAGCAGTTCATAGAGATACTGTTAGATATTTGTTTATCTTCCCAGAAAAAAAACTGTGCACAATTTTCTAATGATGCCAGCTGCATGCCAGCCCTCCGCCGCTTGATGGGATTACATTCGATCTGAGCATAGCCATTCTCAGCACAGCTCTGCCCCCAGGATTTACTGAGAGCATATTACTCTACTAGCCAGGGCTGCCAGTGGCTGCAGGTGGCAACGGCAGGGACTATAATTATTAGTATCAGCAAATGAAGCCCAGCCACTGCCTGTGCCCCAAAAATTAAGAAAAAATTCCATGGATGATGGTACCGCCACTCAAATGTGGTTGACTTATTGTGGTTTACTCTATGTGGGCAGTGTGTGTCGGGCACAGTGGGCCCCCTTTCCCTTGGGGCCCGTGTGCCCCCCACACACTGCATACTTGAGGTGTTTCAGAACTATTGTGGACTTCCTTGTACCTATATAATATACTTTAATTACTGTGCCACAAGCAAGAGTCTCAAATACACGTATAAACCTCACCACAATCATTGAAAAAAAAAAAAAAAAAGCTTCCATTACACGTTTTATGTCTATTGCACACACCGAAAAAAGACAGAGAGCTAATGCTTTGTCTGAGCCTACCTTAAAGAAGAACTTCATTAAAATAGGGATTGCTTAGCAACCAACAACTGTTAAAACAATGAACACTTTGTATGTAAAATTCTGCGCTCTGTGACCCAACAGCGGCACTCATATGTATGTACACACCATAAAACAGATAAAATAAGCAAAATGTTGCTCTGTCATTATTGTGATAATAAAATCAATATGAAAATAAACAGATATTTAAACAATGAAAGTTCATTCATGTGATCCACAAAACGTAGAAAGTGAAAAAGGAGATTCCAAAACACCAAAAAGTCCTTGTTGTGAAAGAAAAATAGTGATGTTCTTCCAAATCAACTGTAGGTGTTAAACCTCGTGCTCCCCAGGAGAGCGTTTGGGTCTGTACATCCACACGAATGTCAAATTGGGAGCAGCAACTGTGTCTTTGCGGCCCCTGCATGAATGCAACTGCCTGCACAGGGATACACTGAACAGGCAAACATGTGAACAAAGCCATAATTAATCCCCTTTTTTATAGTTTCTACCTTTATGTACAGGGAAAGCAGTGTGGCAAAAGTGACAGCTGAACAAAATATATCAAATCCTCTGTGGTACTTAAAATGTTCTGAATTTTTCATATGGTTTAAACTAGGGTCGCACTGATACCGGTATCAGTGCCGATACTAGGCATTTTCACGAGTATAGGTACTCGCGAAAATGCTCCAATACCCGAAACCAATACAGGAAGTGACGTCAGCTTGGGAATGGAACGCCTTCTCCTCCCCTCCGGCCAGCTGTCTCCTCTGGTCCAGGGCCATCTTAATGCACTGGCCAACCTGGGCACTGCCTATGTGGGCAGGATCTGTAGTGCTCCAATCACAGGGCATGGAGGTTTTAAGTAACTTTCTAGCAAAAAAAACTGTTTTTAACTTGTAAACAACAAATCTCTGAAAGAGGCTTGGTCCTTAAGTGGTTAATGTGACAGGCGGGGGTGCTTTAACACGGGCACTCCCTGTATCTCTCAGTTGACCTGAGCACTGAGTCCAGCGGTAACAGAGATGATTGGTGGGATTGCAGATATCTGACGTTCTTGGGCTGGCCTTGGCTGAGTCCCGGTGAAGTGGTTGGGCAGGACTGCAGGTGCTGGGACTGGGCGGAGTACGGCGCTTGTAACAGAGACACGCGGGGTCAGCTGGAGGAGAGGAGACCCGGAGACGGCTGATGTCATTTTGGAGATCAGATGAAAAGTTTAGCACTGGAACACTTTTTGAATGATACAAAGTGCATTTTATATACAAATTTATAGATCAGACCAAAATGAGAGACAAATGAGGGGGAAAGAGGGACAGAGGGACTTTATTCCAAATCAGGGAGAGTTGGGAGCTATGACAGAGTAATCGAGTAACAGCTTCGCGTAGCAGTGACGGTCTCCATACAGGAGCAGAGCGTGGGACTGATGTATATTCCGATATGTCTGTATACTAATCCTTGTTGTACAGCCCCAAATGCACATTGTCTGCCACAGATCACCTGTGCATCCCTGTGCTGGCAAACATGCTATAGTACGCCCGTGTGAATGAGGCCTTATTCAGTATTATAGTTAACAATAGTTTCCACTATTTGGGGTCTTTATTGTAAATCATCCATCATTGCATGTTTATGTGTTAAAATACTTGTTTCTTTGTATAGTTTCTAATTATATATTTGCATGGGGGCAGCCACGTTTTGCTTTCATTTCATGCAGGCTTTGTGTAATGCTTAGTAGTCCTACACAGTGATTGTAACTTGCTGATCTTTTCTCACAATGCAAATGTGCCAGTCAGGTCTTACCAGTTAAAAGCAATAGACTGGGGCTGAGGTTGATTTGCTAAAAGAGTTGATTATCTAATCACGAGAAAGCAAAATTCTGTTTATTTTATCTGCTCATGATTGGGTATTTAAAGAGAACATAGCTGCAATTTACTGAGCAAAGACTTTTAACTCCTTTACTACTTATGTGAGAAGAAGTTGGTGATCAGTGACTGCATTAAACTATGCATAGACACTAGGTAGAGAAAGCATAAGAATGTATAATCGATCAGTTACACCTTTATGACCATCTGCCTAATATTGAGTGGTTCCCCATTTGCCACCAAAAAAGCCCCTTTTTCCAACAAAATAGCCCTGACTCATTGAGATATGGACGCCACTAGACCTCTGAAGGTGTATTGTGGTATCTGGCACCAATCGGCCAGTGTATATGTACACAATAATTCTGCGCTACCTAGAAGGGGGGATAGAAAGCAGCTAACACAACCAACAAGTGTAAAGAATAACAAAGAGACAAAATAAGTGTAGCGCTAAGGGAAGGGATATAAAAAATGAAGTCTAAGAACTAGCAGTCCAAAGTTCGAGTGCTGAAAGAAACATCCTTGGAGAAAAGATGAAATAAAAAGTCCTCTGGAACGGGTCTCAACAAGGGTACAAATCCTCTGTAGAAGAAGCCCACACACCACCAATGAAAATGAAGAGGCTTACCAGACTTGGTGGACCCGACAAGGCATACGCCAGGTGGGGTCAATCAGGCTTAGGTGGTGCTGGGCTGGTGTAGGTCCAGAAGAGCAGGGATGGTGGAGTGACTTCCACGTGGCTGTGTTCCTCAAACGTGATCAGGCCCGAAGGTCGTGTCCCTCGAATCCGTGTTGGAACAAGCAATGACAACAGCAAATGGAGGAAGAGAAGGATTGGCCAGATAGTGTAAATCCGTTTAAATGAAGATTTATTAAATAATAGTATACACTCACATGAAAAGTATCTAAAAAACAGCGCTGTGAAGAAGTGGCGACAGTGGGGTCCTACCCGGCCCGTTTCGTCTGCATAGACGTCATCTGTCCCCCCAGATGACGTCTATGCAGACGAAACGCGTCGGGAAGGACCCCACTGTCGCCACTTATTTTTTAATAAATCTTCATTTAAATGGATTTACACTATCTGGCCAATCCTTCTCTTCCTCCATTTGCTGTTGTCATTGCTTGTTCCAACACGGATTCGAGGGACACGACCTTCGGGCCTGATCACGTTTGAGGAACACAGCCACGTGGAAGTCACTCCACCATCCCTGCTCTTCTGGACCTACACCAGCCCAGCACCACCTAAGCCTGATTGACCCCACCGGGCGTATGCCTTGTCGGGTCCACCAAGTCTGGTAAGCCTCTTCATTTTCATTGGTGGTGTGTGGGCTTCTTCTACAGAGGATTTGTACCCTTGTTGAGACCCGTTCCAGAGGACTTTTTATTTCATCTTTTCTCCAAGGATGTTTCTTTCAGCACTCGAACTTTGGACTGCTAGTTCTTAGACTTCATTTTTTATATCCCTTCCCTTAGCGCTACACTTATTTTGTCTCTTTACCAATCGGCCAGTGGCAGATCCTTTAAGTCTTGTAAGTTGCGAGGTGGGGTCTCCTTGGATCGGACTAGTTTTTCCAGAACATCCCATAATGCTTGATGAATTGAGATCTGGAGAATTTGGAGGCCAATCAACACCTCCAACTCGTTGTTGTGTTCCTAAAACCATTCTTGAATCATTTTTGCAGTGTGACAGTGCACATTATCCTGCTGAAAGAGGCCATTGCCATCAGGGAATACCATTTCAATGAAGGGGTGTACTTGATCAGCAACAATCAGGGCCGGGACAAGGGGTGGGCAGAAGGGATGGCTGCCCTGGGCGCTGTGGTATCATGTGAGGTGGGGGGGGCATTGAGAGTTCCTACCTACAAGCTGGCAGAAGTACTAGAAGAGGGAAAATTTTGTTTGGGGAGAATTTTGGTTTGCAAAGGGAATTTATGCTTGCGGGTAAACGTGCAGATTAGTGCTCAATGTAATTTGGAGGGAAGGGAGGGGATATTTGCTGACACACGATTTGCTCCTACATTTTGTGGAGGGGGTGCCTTTTGACATCTGTGCCCTGGGCGCTAGATGATCTTGTCCTGGCATTGGCAACAATGTTTAGGTAGGTAGTACGTGTCAAGTAATATCTGCATGAATGGCAGGACCAAAGGTTTTCCAGCCAAACATTGCCCCAAGCATCACACTGCCTCTGCTAGCTTGGCTTCTTCCCATAGTGTATGCTGGTGCAATCCATTCCCCTACACGCACGCGGCTATCTGCATGATGTATAAAAAACCTTGATTCCTCAGAGCAGGCCACCTTCTTCCACTGGGAAAGAAAACATGATTCCTCAGACCAGGCCACCTTCTTCCATTGCAAAAGAAAACATGATTCCTCAGACCAGGCCACCTTCTTCCATTGCGAAAAAAACCTGATTCCTCAGACTAGTCTGCCTTCTTCCATTGCGAAAGAAAACGTGATTCCTCAGACCAGGCCACCTTCTTCCATTGCGAAAGAAAACATGATTCCTCAGACCAGGCCACCTTCTTCCATTGCGAAAGAAAACATGATTCCTCAGACCAGGCCACCTTCTTCCATTGCGAAAGAAAACGTGATTCCTCAGACTAGTCTGCCTTCTTCCATTGCGAAAGAAAACGTGATGCCTCAGACCAGGCCACCTTCTTCCATTACTCCGTCATCCAGGTCTGATGTTCACGTGCCCATTGTAGACGCTTTTGGCTGTGAACATGGGTCAAGATGGGTACTCTGACCAGATGCATCTAAGCAGCTCTATACAAAACATACTGTGATGCCCAATTTTTCTTCTTTCAACACATCAACTTCAGAAACAACATGTTTACTTGCTGCCTAATATATCCCACTGACTTTCAGATGCCATTGTAAAAAGGTAATCAATGTTACTTTACCTGTTAGTGGTCATAAAGTTATGGCTGGTCAATGTATATGCAATATAAAAATGTAAATAACAAGAATTGAAAATCGAGAATTACAACACAATCACTCTATTGCCCTGTACACACGATAGGATTTTCCAACAACAAAACCGTGGATTTTTTTCTGAAGGATGTTGGCTCAAACTTGCGTTGCATATACACGGTCACACAAATGTTGTCAAAAATTCTGAACGTCAAGAACGCGGTGATGTACAACATGTACGACGAGCCAAGAAAAATGAAGTTCAATAGCCAAGTGTGGCTCTCCTGCTTGATTCCAAGCATGCGTGGACTTTTATGCGTCGGACTTATGTACACACGCTTTGTTTGAATTTGAGACAACAAGTTTTGTTGTTGGGAATTTTGAGAACCTGCTCTCAAACATTTGTTGGCAGAAATTCCGACAGCAAATGTTCTATGGAGCATACACACGGTCGGACTTTCCGACAACAAGCTCACATCCAAAATTTGTTGTCAGAAAATCCTATCGTGTGTACGGGGCATATATGTTCACCGAGAACACAGTGTGATACATCATCAGCCTCCTAATCACAGCCCGATTCATTTATTCTCAGGGAATACAATCATTGTTACTGAAAATGGGGATGTTTCAATAGCTAGAGCGTCCTATTTTATATCACATATACCTGTGTACTGTCTTCTGTTCTGCTTTGGAAGAATGTCTCTATACTCTGAAATTTTGTCAGCCACATTGCACAACTTTGTACAATATCTGTGACATTTTGTATGCAATCTGTGTGAACACCAATGAAATCATGTTTAATGGAGTGCAAGACAATAGAAAACTTACATTCGTGAACACAACACATACAAAGTCACGTGTGTCACGTGTGCATCTTCTGATCTGTTTAAAGCAGAGGCTGGCTGAGTGGGAGTACAATGTATTCCTTTATCTCCCTACTACTGAGTGGGTTGGCTGACACTTCTGCCTTGTCTAGTAAGCATATAGTAAATCTGGGCTGTAAGTTGGTTTTGGCAGCTGGTAGTTCTTGATGTGTAGATGCTGGGGAGGAAACAGGGGTGCTGCTGAAAATTAGCCCATCCTATACCTTCTTAGCCCTAACTTAAACTAAACCCCTAAAATATAACAATCACAAAACTTATTGTTTTCTCATAACTATACATGGTTAAATATAATAAACTAATAAATGTATGCAGTTTCATTATTATTTTTTCACTTACCTGCCTAAGCATTAGGATTTTTTTATAACTAACTTTACAGTGCCTTGAAAAAGTATTCATACCACCTGAAATTTTCCACATTTTATCATGTTACACCAAAAATGTAAATGTATTTTATTGGGATATTATGTGATAGACCAACACAAAGTGGCATATAATTGTGAATTGGAAGGAAAATGATAAATGTGTTTCAATTTTTTTTACAAATAAATATGTGAAATGTGTGGTGTACATTTGTATTCAGCCCCTCTGAGTCAATACTTTGAGGAACGACCTTTCGCTGCAAACTTTTTCAAGGCACTGTAAACTACTGAAATAACATGTGACCATTGTAGGATCCATCACCAATTTTGCTGGATGGCTTTGCCTGTATAAAAATGTGTTAATGTGTTTGCGGGTAACTCCACAGGGTTGCCTGAGAGTAGTTTGTGGGCGCAGCATGGTGCGGCGGCAATAACTCATACACAGTCCAAGTGCAATTAGTAGAACTTGTATCAGTGGGAGAAGGTACAAACGGGGAACACTCACGAAAGCCAACAGCATGTAGCAGAGCAGGCATCAGCCGATCTGACAGCGTCTGTCTGGAGAGGCAGAATGTGGCCTGGCCATCTCATACCCAAATTTGTCCCCATTCGCAAATGTGCACCAAACCTGGGAGCCAGCGCCTTAAATAGGCTCTGCCTGACCCAAGAGGGCTGCTAGAGTCACATGGGGCGGCAGCATCCAATTAGATAACTTCCCTAGTGACCCTGGAAACCATAGAGGAACCATGTTTCTCTTGACTTCCTCTCCCCCCTGCTATGCTCCTGCAGTTGACCTCCTGCAGTGTTGAAAGTAGACTGCATCTGCCATCTAGTGCTGAGGTTCCTGGGAGGGTCAAGGGAAAGAAAAAAGGACCCATCCCATCCAGCAGCTCCTACTAAGGTTGTACTACATTAGTGAGTAGGAATGATCACAAAATTTTACTGAACTTTCCTTCCAAAATAAAAGGGTAATTTGTAAAATTTTGGAATTTTGGAAGTTCATCTTGCAGTTGGAAAAAAAAAGAAATGGTAGTTTAAAGTTTCCTGTGTCCTACATTATGACTGCCTATCAAATTTCTTGAGGTACTAAAATGCCAAGGTAGTACAGCCCCCCCCCCCCCCCCCCCCCCCATGACCCATGACCATGACTTTTTGGAAAGTAGAAAGCCCAAGGAATTTGCTGAGAGGCATTTTGAGCCCACTGAAGACTGCTGGTGCTAATTATGGGCAATGGAGTCTTTCTCTGTGAAAAGCTATTGCTGGTGTTGTTTAGGATGGTGATTATAGCATTATTTTATAGATTATAGATTATAGTATCAGTTTACTATCTGGCATCAGGGATAAGCAGTGCTTCCTATTACAATCAGTAAATTGAGCTATTCTCCCTTCCTGGAACAGATACAGAGACATATTTTGTCAAAGTATACCTCTGTTTAAAAAAAAAAAAATGTAGCTTTTGCTATACTGGGGGGGATATATTGTCAGCTTTTTGAGCAATACTACAGTTTGGTTCTAAAATACTTCTGTATTGACCAGAGATAATGCAAACTCCCAGCTGTCTGGTTCTTGTTCCCTTACCCCCTCTGTTCCATCCACCTGTACATCCAGTGCCATCTTTGACCATTTTCTCCCCAGACAGAGCTGCACCTGCCCCATCTAGAGTCGGGCCGTGCGCGTCCTTTAATACCAGCTTATTTTTACCATAAGAATAAGATTGTCCAAACTGTTCAAATTGTTCAAACCTACTGATAAATCAGTAGGTGATCAGCATCCATCATCAGCTGCTACAGGCTAAAAACAGTACACATGTCTGGGGTTGCTGTTC
This sequence comes from Aquarana catesbeiana, assembly GCF_042186555.1. NCBI lineage: Eukaryota > Metazoa > Chordata > Amphibia > Anura > Ranidae > Aquarana > Aquarana catesbeiana. The sequence goes on from NC_133326.1 coordinate 107,649,091, forward strand.
TAGGGTCAGGTGGCCAAGCATTGCTAGGGTTGATCCTCTGATTCTTTCTAAAGCTTCCCTTGAAAAAAAAATGCCCATATATTGAGCACTTCTTCAAAAAATAACTCAATTTAAAATGAATGAGCCAAACATATGATATACACCATGTCTACTGGTGAGTTCTTTTATGGTTTTGTCGTAAAATAACATTTTTAATAATATGGTTATTTTTTTCAGTCACTACCTAAACAGTTTGTCTCATAACTGATAGAAAATAAGCATTTTATCTTTGCTAGATTGAGCTGTGTTCACTGGCTGCATCACAGATTTGTAGACAGAACACTGTACTGTGTGCAGAGACCACATTTTCTGGTAATCCATCCATGATTTTTGATAAGCAACTTAATTTGCGGTGAGTGATACAAAGTGCACTGGTAAATACAACCTTTTTATATGGCTAGGACAAGCCATTATTCATTTTCTGATATTGTACAGGGTAAGCTTCATTAAAGCGGTAGTAAACCACAGTTGATGAAGAATAAAAAAAAACCCCTGCAAGGCAATGGCATAATGTGCTAGTAAGCATTGCATACTAGCATATTATGAGAGACTTACCTTAGTACAAAGCCCTCCAGTGCACTGACACCGCCGAGAGGGCTGAAATCTTCTCCTGGTCTTCCTTCAGGGTGTCCTCCAGCTACATGAGCGGCCGGAAACGCGATGACGCATGTGCGCGGGAGCCGCCGTTTACGGCACAGGCTCTGAAGATCCGGCACTGTATGCCAGACCTTCAGGTCGCATACGCCGGTAACGTCACCAGCTGCATGTACTCTGAATATCTCTGAATATCTCCTAAACTGTGAAAGTTTAGGAGATATTCACAGTACCTACAAGTAAGCCTTATTATACGCTTGCCTGTAGGTACAAGTGGTAGGACAGACTTTACTACAGTGGAAACTTGGATTACGAGCATTCCGTAATCCGGTCCAGGATTCTGTTCCAGGAGAATGCTTGTAATCCAAAGTACTCGCATATCAAAGCGAGTTTCCCCATAGAAGTCAATGGAAACTCAGATAATTAGTTCCACATTGACTTCTATTGCATGCAATACTGCATGTGGCCAGAGGTGGGGGGCACCAGAGAGCCTCGGAAATACTCAGGGACAGCTCGGCTGGACTCAGAAACCCACGGAAAGGCTCGAAAACACTCTGGAACGGAGTAGTTTCCGAGTATTTCTGAGTGGTTCCGAGTATTTCCGAATGGCCCGAATGGTTCTGAACCATTCCGAGTGTCACCGGTGCCCCCGCACCTCTGGCCAAATGCGGTACTGCACACCCCATTGCTTGAATCCTGCTCATTTTGCGAGACAACACTCGCAAACCGAGTCAGGATTTTTTTTTAAAAGTTGCTCGTCTTTCAAATGCTCGTTAACAGCCTTACTCGTAAACCAAGGTTCCACTGTACCACTTTAAGAAGGCAATATCATGTACAATACTACCAGAGCCTCCAAACACATATATGGCATTGGAAATTGATAGGAATCCTAAAACTAAACTCCAGGTACAAAAATGTTTTTTGTTTTTTTTTTAACATCAACACTGAGTTTCACAGGGGGACGTCCCCCTGCCAGAACACAATAGCTCAGCAGGGAAGAGTGCTGTCCTAACATTGGATTGTTAGTACAGGGGTTCCTTCTGAGCTCTTCAGTTTTTTTCCGTTTAGCCCGCTGGATTGAACGAAAAAAAAAACTATTAGTGTGTGCTAGGCTTTAAAGTGTACTTCCACTTTTGAAGACAATTGGGATAACACCTACTTTATATTTGTTACATGTCCCCATTCACATAGCATGACTTAAAAAAAAAAAATAATATTGCAGCTTACCATTTTTTTAGATGCTCTACTATGGACCCTCCAAGCAAGGAAAAATCATAGGTAGCTTTCTTTGTTTATGAGGGGGCTGGGCATTTGTGTTTGCCCTAATTGACCCTGTCTGTACTGTGCAAGCAGATCATCATTATCAATTATAACTAAATTTGAAGATTGTCTCTCCAAATAAAGTGTTAAAGATGTAGAGGCTGGGCTTCTTGCATATTCTAACTAGGACAGACTTGGGACAGGCTCTCTCTACGATTGTTCAAAAAACCTTGCATTTGGTCATGACGCCTTGTCCCGAGAAACATCTAAAAGTAAAAAAAAATTGAAAAACAACAAACAAACACAAAAAAAATAGGCATGCTGTGTGAATGGGAACACATAAAAAACATATATCATACATATGTTGCTGCTCTAACATAGTGAAAAAAGATTGCTAAAAACAAGTCCATATCAAAATTAAATCTGGCAAAAATAATGAAAAAGTTAAAATCCAATATGTGTCTTGAGGAAAACACCATTGATATTGTGTGGAGGTCATGCTACTCCATAAATGTAGTCACCATGTGAGCCATCACCATTGTAAGAAATGCACTCTTACCAGACTGAAATGACCACACTAGTCTGATTTGCCTGTTGTAAACACTTTCACTGGGAACATTCATTTCACACCCATTGGTTCCAATATGTCAGGATGGTTTTCTCTCCAAGATTAGTAGAGACAATGATAACCATATACACTATATTACCAAAAATATTGGGATGCCTGCCTTTACACGCACATGAACTTTAATGGAATCCCAGTCTTAGTCCGTAGGGTTCAATATCGTGTTGGCCCACCCTTTGCACCTATAACAGTTTCAACTCTTCTGGGAAGGCTGTCCACAAGGTTTAGGAGTGTGTCTCACAGTCTCAGCTCTAATTCATCCCAAAGGTGTTCTATTGGGTTGAAGTCAGGGCCAGACAAGTTCCTCCACCCCAAATTTGTTCATCCATGTCTTTATGGACCTTGCTTTATGCACTGGTCCAAATCATTTGGTGGAGACGGGAATATGGTGTGGGGTTGTTTTTTAGGGGTTGGACAGCCTTCCCAGAAGAGTTGAAGCTGTTATGGCTGCAAAGGGTGGGTCTACTCAATATTGAACCCAACGGACTAAGACTGGGATGCCATTAAAGTCATGTGTGTAAAGGCAGGCATCCCAATACTTGGTAATATAGTGTATATAATCGAATATCCACATGTAATCAAAGCAAGGAGAGCCACATAGTGTAAATTGGCTAAAAACTTTAATGCAAACACATGATACACATTCTACTCACATGATAAAAAGCGGGTAAGCACATAAAATGTCACATTTTACAGCAAAGGTTCCAACTCGAAAAAAGTGTGTCAGTGTCACGTGCGTAGGCTCGGTCCAACGTGTTTCATCCCATATGACATCATCTTGGACATAAAAAACAGAGTGGGGCTTTCTCAACTTTGACTGCAAAACTGGAAATACATTTTACTGTTGTTGCAGAAAGTTTCAATCTTTTTAAAATGCAGCTCACATTAAAACAATACCTGGCGATCCTGCCATGTAGGTTCTACTGCAGGCACTTCCCGCTATGTGGTGACGATCGGTCTCCCAACTGTGCTCCTCCATTGTTACCATGTTCATGTCGCAAAAAGACAGGAAGAGGCTGAAAGAGACTAGAGGAGATCAGCAGCACTAAGATGCAAAAAAGATAAAAAATGGTTAAACAGTATTGCCTTCAAGGAAATACTATGGAAAAAATCTCGACAGTGTATGGCTGGCTACAAACCTCTTATGCCCCGTACACACGGTCAGATTTTCTGACGGAAAATGTGTGATAGGACCTTGTTGTGGGAAATTCCGACCGCGTGTAGGCTCCATCACACATTTTCCATCGGATTTTCCGACACGCAAAGTTTGAGAGCAGGCTATAAAATTTTCCGACAACAAAATCCGTTGTCGGAATTTCCGATCGTGTGCATACAAATCCGACGCACAAAGTGCCACGCATGCTCAGAATAAATAAAGAGATGAAAGCTATTGGCTACTGCCCCGTTTATAGTCCCGATGTACGTGTTTTACGTCACCGCGTTCAGAATGATCGGATTTTCCGACAACTTTGTGTGACCGTGTGTATGCAAGACAAGTTTGAGCCAACATCCGTCGGAAAAAATCCTAAGATTTTGTTGTCGGAATGTCCAATCAATGTCCGACCGTGTGTACGGGGCATAACACTTACAGCACGGTCAAATTTAAAGCACTCTGGGAATCAACTCTTAATACAACATTTCATGATGAACAATGGCAACATGCATGCATCTTTGCACACAAATGCACCATTAGCTCCCGTTTTCAGGAACTTTCATATAAACTACTATCACATTGGTATATAACTCCTGATAAGTTGAAACAATGGTTCCCACAGTCCTCTGATTTGTGTTGGCGTTGTAATCAAGAGATGGGTTCTCTGGTACACATTTGGTGGAAATGCCCTCTAATAACCCCATTTTGGCAAAGATTTTGTGCATTGATAAAAAGTATTACTGATACTAATATTAAATTGACACCAGCCTGTTGCTTACTTCATATTTCCAACTGCACTATGAAAAAATTAAAAAAATCTTGAACAAGATACCTGTTGATAGCAGCTAAAGTCCTAATACCACGATATTGGAAATCTACCTGCATTCCATCAATTAAACAATGGATTAATACAATTCAGGAACTTTACGACATGGAGGAATTAGTAGCAACAGCTAATGGATCAATAGCAGTGGCGGCTGGTGCTCAAAATTTTTGGGGGGGCGCAAACAAACTGAAATTTTTTTAAATTGCAGCCTTACTGTGCCCATCAATTGCAGCCACTGTGCCATCAAACGCAGCCACTGTGCCCATCAATTGCAGCCACTGTGCCATCAAACGCAGCCACTGTGCCCATCAATTGCCGCCACTGTGCCATCAAACGCAGCCACTGTGCCAATCAATTGCCGCCACTTTGCCCATCAAACGCAACCACTGTGCCATCAAATGCAGCCACTGTGCCCAAACGCAGCCACTGTGCCCATCAAATGCAGCCACCGTGCCCCATAAAATGCAGCCACTGTGCCCCATAAAGTGCAGCCACTGTGCCATCAAATGCAGCCAATGTGCCCCATCAATTGCCGCCACTATGCCTATCAATTTCTGCCACTGTGTCCATCAATTGCTCCCACTGTACCCATGAATTGCCGCCACTGTGTCCATCAATTGCTCCCACTGTGCCCAACAAATGCAGCCACTGTGCCATATCAAATGCTGCGTTTGTTGGGCACTCTTATTTAAACATTAATTTTAGAGTTTACACTACATCGCTTACGGTTATGCTTATTATTTTAACTCAGATCTTTTTTTTTTTTCTTTTTACTTCTATATCCTAAATGGTTCATATTAATATGCTTTTATATTATTAGTATTCACATTAATATACTTTGATTACTAAATGTTAATTTGGCATTAAATAATATGACAACAATGTCCAATCAGATGTATACATGTTATAAAATATTTGCGATTGTATGTGAAATACAAAACCTCAAGTATGTTTAATCAATTTAAAAAAAATTAATAAAAATGTATTGTACATAAAAAAAACTATGGCAGTTGTTTAAAATATCCAGAACTTTTGCAAACGAAATGTTGTCCAGTTTGGGTTTAGATTTAATTTAATTGAAATCTTTTTGACATAAGTAATATAATGTGCCAGCTAATAACAGTGTGGTATAATCTGTGCAATGCAGCAGCAATCCTAGAAGTACAGCTGGCTTCAAGCAGGAATTATTTGAATATTCCCCTTCATAAATCCAGATATTAGCAATAAATTCTTCATTTCAGCCTTTACACCATGGGATCCCAAGTTCTATAAATTTCTTGATGATTTTCATCAGCTTGATGAACCTAAATGAGAAGTGGATAAATGGCGGTATATTTTAGCCACATAGAACATATGAACCCCGCGCTCGGGATCCAAAGATAATTTGTTTATCACTTCTCTAAAATAAACATACTTATGAAGGAAGTGGCGAGGTATAAATATCTCTTATTTAAAAATGCCATTAGCTGTAGTTAGTCATAGTCCAATCTGTAACTTAGAGTGTGTTATTGTAAACAGGTAATAAACGTATCATCTCGGAGTAAACAAGGGTGAGATTATTGTGAATTGCCGGTAACTATCAGCTCACAGCCAACATAGCTAATTCCAACACGTTCTGACTTGATAGAAAGTAAATATGAGAGCGATCTGTGGCTTGAGGTTCAATGATCCCGTGGCTTGTTTCCCAATGAAAAATATTAATAATAAACTGAACTCCACATGCAGAATCCCTTGCTGCCCCTCTGAAAAGCACTGCGTGGTGGATCGCTTTTCAGAGAGCATTTGACAAGCAGAGAGGAAGCGCGTAGTGCCAAAGAGGAGGCAAAGTGGACCAGGACCCAGCGCTAGTGCCGGATTTAGACCTTGGGGCCCCCTCCCCCCCGGGTACTTCAAGTTTGGGGGCCCCTCAACATAGAAATTAACCACTTGCCGACCATATAACTTACATAAATGATGGCAAAGTGGCACTGCTGTGCAGGATCACGTACCTAGTACGTGATCCTGCACTTTGGGGTCTTGGGCGCTCATGGGCACTGCTAGTGGGCCGCCCTGGCTGTGAATATACACAGCGGGTATCGTGGACTCGATGTCCACCGGCGCCCGCCGATCCTTTGGTACTAAGTGATGGGGATATAAACAAGGCAGACCACTGTTCTGTCACTAGGTAAGGCATGGATCATGTGTTCCCTTAAGCACCTCCCATAGTACACAGCAACACCAGCTATGCACATAGTTAACCCTTTGATCCCCCTGATGTTAACCCCCTCCCAGTTAGTGTCATTAGTACAGTGACAGTACATATTTTTTAGCATTTAGTATTAGTGTCACTGGTCCCCAATTAGTGTCAGTTAGTGTCCGACTGTCCGCCGCAATATTGCAGTTCTGCTATAAGTCACTGATCGGCGCTAATTACTAGTAAAAAAATATATATCTTTTTTTTAAATAAATAAATATATCCCATAGTTTGTAGACGCTATAACTTTTGCACAAACCAATCAATATACACTTATTGGGATTTTTTTTTACCAAAAATATGTAGCAGAATACATATTGGCCTAAATGTATAAAAAAAAATTTGTTTTTTTTTTATTATTATTATTATTGGATGTGTTTTATAGCAGAAAGTAAAAAATTTTGTTTTTTTTTTCAAAATTGTCAGTCTTTTTTTTGTTTATAGCACAAAAAATAAAAACCACAGATTTGATCAAATACCATGAAACAGACAGCTCTCTTTGTGGGAAAAAATGAAATGTTATTTGGGTACAGTATCACACGACTGCGCAATTGACAGTTTAAGTAACGCAGTGCACTATCGCAAAAAATGCCCTGGTCAGAGGGAAAGTGGTTAAAATATATTAAAAATAAAAAAGTGAACTGAAATGACCCACCTGTGTCCCAAATTCGAACAAACTTGCTTACAAAATTCTACCCTATTTTTTACCCTATTAACCCAAGTTCGCAGTGTCAGATTCAGTCTTTGACCCAATCAGGGTAAAGCAGGGAGGAGTGAGCCTTTCTCTCATGTTTCTCACTACGATGAATCAATGCTGGTCATTAACTTCACTCCCATAACAATGGGGTTGGGGCTGTTGATGGCACTTACCAACAGTTTTCTAACTTTTACCTTGTCCCTCTCACTTGTCTCTCATAAACCAGCCACCAGTGACACAGTCATGTTACAACAAACATCTTAAATAGTAAAATAATATGAGAAGTTGAAATGTAAAACATCTGCCAGAAGTCCTCACCCCTTTCTTTGCTTCTGAAGTCAGGCTTAATTGCTTCGTATCCTGACACCCAAACACTTTGTTATTTTTTTTTTTAATAATGAAACTCATTTTATAATTACATTTTTCATAAAGAAAGTTTAGGGCCCCCTCTGGCAGTGTGGATCGGGACAATTGCCCCTTTTGCCCCCTTATAAATCCAGCATGCCAGCGCATCACATGGCTGGCATGTAGACTACTGAACAAGGTAGAAGCCTGCTGTCAGCTGACATCACAGAGCCAATCCAGGCCCTGCAGGAGTCCTAACAATAATGTTAAGGTCCACCCAGATGCCTGACCAGGACCTGGCTTAGCTAAACCAGCCAGTCCCGCCCCCTCCACAGCCCGGTGCTCCAGTGAGCACTGGAGGGGCACAGTACTGAGTGGTGACTGACAGTCACTGGCTCTCTGCTCACTGAAGACCGAGGACTGAGCGATCGGCGGTCTTTGATTGCTGAGTTCTTGGTGTACAGGTGGCAGGGGACAGATGTAGCATCATATTGATGCTGCATCTACATGAGTAAGTATGAATTAATTTTTTTAGAAACCCGCACTTCTCTTTTAAATCATTCTCCTGTTCTCGTCCTCTTCTCATGAAAGACTCTTCATTTCATAGGGAAGCAGAACCGCAGCCATGTGCACCAAAAGAGCTCTGCCCATACGTCGCCTTTAAATGACATCTTACAGTTTTTGAGAAGAAACTATACTATAAAATTTAACAAAGGCAGAAGAGTTAGCTTTTTGGGTTACATACTGAAGTGTAAATTAGTTGTGTCTGCATGATCTTGTCTCTTGTTGTACTTTTTTTTTTTTCTTTATTGGTTGTCCTCATGCCCCGGGGATTACCCAGTAGGTGTCATACTTACCTTCAGCCTATATGACTTTGAGGCTCTGCTTGGACCTGCTCAGCCTTTTTTCTCTGAAAATGGCCATTTAGTACTGTATAGGCACATTCATATGAGAAAGCTATACTCATGGCAACCTCAAGCAGTTGCTCAGAGTATGATTTTGGGCCCTTTCACATTAATGCGCTTTTAATGCGTTCCTATTAACTGGAAGGTGCCCTTTTGGTGCGCTTTTGAAAAACTTCACCAAAGATGCAGCATGCACGACTTTTTGAAGCACGGTGTACATACAGTGTGAATAGCTAAATAAGATTAAATGGGGAATAGTTTTCATGTGCTTTTGTTTTCCCGAAAAAGTGCAGCAAAACACCAGTGTGAAAGAGGCCTTTCTAATATGAATGAATGGGGCCATGACATGCATGTATATTATGGAGTGACTATTTATGAAGGAAAGGACTTGCAGCTCCAAGTGGGGCCACACAGCGCAGAACGCTGGATCAGGGCTGATGGTTTTTATAACATCTAAGAGGGTAGGGACAACTAATAAAGAAAAACAAAGGACCACAAAAGTCCAGTTGACCTTTAAGAGCATGGAGTTCTTTTAGGAACTAATGTAAAGAGAGTAACCTGAGTAGGAGCCAATTTTCAAGGACTGCTTTCCTACTTATAACTGATTGAGTGCCAATCTCTGAACATCTTTAGAGAATCTCTGGTTCTTTTAACCAGTTCAATACCGGGCACTTTCACCCCCTTCCTGCCCTGGCCAATTTTCAAGTGTCACACTTTCACCGCTGTCACACTTTGAATGACAATTGCGCAGTCATGTAACAATGTATCCATATGAAATTTAGATAATTTTTTTCACATTAATAGAGATTTCTTTCAGAGATATTTAATCACAGCTGTTTTTTTTTTGCCAAATAAAAAAAAGACAAACTTTTGAAACTTTTTTTCATTTCTATTATAACATTTTGCGAATAAATAATCTTTTTTCATAAATTTAGACATAAATGTTTTCTTTAGTGAAAATAACCGAAATCAGTATATATTATTTAGTCTGTAGGAAAGTTATAGAGTCCACAAACTATGGTATATATCTGAAATTCGATCATTCCTGATGTACCAATGGCCTGTCTCATTTCTTGAGGCCCACAAAATGCCAGGACAGTACAAATATCCCCCACACTACCTCATTTTGGAAAGTAGACAGTCGAGGGTATTTAGCAAGAGGCATGGCGATTTTTTAAAAATGTTTTTAAAGTTTTTGAAGTATATTTTTTGTCACAATTATTTTGAAAATGAAGAAATTCAAAAAAATGTTTTCTTACTATTTTGCATTTTTTACACATTGTCACCAGTGCAGTACAGTGTCATCATATAACCGGTGTGGTGGTGGTCAGAGACACTGGTGACAGTATGTAAAAATAATAAAAAGTGATAATTTTTTTCAATTTTCTAAAATATTTTTTTATTTTTTTACATACAGTTGTAAACAACCATTTTTTTTGAATGAAAACTATTCATTCATTGTTTACTATTGTGATTAGTTGTGATTGACCACAGTTAATCACATGGTACAGATGGGCTGATTGGCCTTGTCTATGCCATGTGATCACTGTAAGCAAACACAGAGCTCATCACAATAGTACACAATGAAAGGCATGAATCAAAGCCTTTCATTGTGTACAATTGTCATGTGATCTGCTGTGATTGGCCACAGCGATCACATGGTACTGACAGCGGGTTGGTACAGTGATCTGTCATTCACCATGTCCAGTAGACACAGCGGGTGACAGATTGCTTTAGAGCATGGGCCACGGGGCGTGCGCGAGGCGCGATCCTAGGAGAGCATCAAATGACATCCTCGTAGGACAATTGAGCTCCAGCCCCGTCCTAATGTAATATCATTAAGGGGTTAAAGTCCTTTAATAAACTTCCTACCCCTTACACAGCCATTCTCAGCCAGGGTTGCATGGAACCCTAGGGTTCCTCCAGAGGTTTCTAGGGGTTCCTTGAGCTGCGGCTGATGGACCTCCCATCTGATGGTGTCTGCATAATTCTGGGTCCAACAGCACTTGGTAGAGCCAGCAGCATGGCACCAATGATATTTTTAGCAATCTGTATGGATGGCAATTTTATTACCACTGTAAGGGGATCATTCTTTCCACTAACCACCAACCCAAGAGGCATTTTCCCAATGGCCACAGATGGATGCATTCATCTTAGCAGAGGTTCCCTGAAACCTGAACATTATTTAAAGACTTCTTCAGGGTTAAAAAGGTTAAGAAAAACCGCCTTAACAGATGGGAGAATAGTCATTAGTAGGATAAGTGGTAAATGACAGAGAGGAGTATAAAAGGATCAGGGAGAATCCATAAACTATGATAAGCTTTGACTTTGAACCTGTCACATTGCCCGCAACACACTTTTTCCAAGCATCACATATTTTTTCAAATTGAATGTATTTATTATACAAATCAATAAAACTCTGGCTTTACATTTATAAATATCCAAGTAATGTACTTTTTAACCAAGTTCTATCAGAATTTTATTTTCAAAAAAGAATGATGAATGTAGTAATATTTTTGTAAACGATATAATTATTTTCCTCTTGTTTTTAGTGAGTTTGCTTTTCCATGGACCTTGTCACAGTAAATTCATTCTAAAGAAGCATCAAGACATTCCCAGATTTGGTAAGACAATTTGTGGAAGAGAATAATCACAGTGGAGAGGACATTACAGGACATTTTCCAACATTACAGTGCTAGGTGAAAAATTGAAAGTGCAGATCACAGCACATAGTCTACAGCAAAGAGCTTGGGAGAAGATTGCAGCATAAAGCTAGGGAGAAGAGAAGCCATAGTGAAGGAAATGGAGCAATGTAGATGGCAATACATAGCTTGCAACACATAGGCGGGGCGGTGAAGGTATAGGACATTATAGATGACAGCAGGCCACCTGCACCACAATGAAAAGATTGAAAGGTGTTACAGAACAGTGCAATTTATTCAGACAGTGTACTCTAGAAATGCATATTTGGCTATGGAATTTATTGTTTTCTTTTATAAAGTAGCTTATATATAGTAGCAACACCCCATTATGATTAAAGTGGATGTAAACCCTCTCCTATACCCAGTGAAGTGAACAGCCTCAGATGATACACAGACATTAAACAAATCTCCCTACATAAGTTTTACATGTATATCTAGCTTGCTGTATTCTTTAGAAAGTGCACATTGTGTTAGAATATTTTCTTCCTGTTCAGCACTGGGAGTGGAGTCTTGGCATACACTGTGTGACAGCTGATTGGAGGAAAGGCACCCCCCCCCCTCCACATAGACAGAGAAAGGAAGGAATGTGCAGAGCTGTGCTGCGAATAGACCAGCTATCTGCTAATCTATAGCACCGGCCCCGACACAAATTTCAGGCTGGTTTTATCTCGGTTGTCAGAGAACTTGTTAGAATTTATCATACTGATAACAGAAGAACGGAGCAGCAAAAAGACACGGGACTTAAGGCTTTGGAGAGAGATAGGTAAACACTGCAGATATGTGTGCTTAGGTCAAATTTCATGAATCAGGTTTACATCCACTTTAATTTCAGTTAGAATTATGCTTTTTTCAGGTAGTGTTATCAGCCTACTGTTTTCAATATTATTATTAAGTTATTTTTTGAAATTATTATTATCATGGAAACACAAGTCATAAAGGGGAAGATTGCAACCAACTTCAAGCTATTTTTTAGGATCCTTGGTTCTTTTCAAGAGAGTGTAGCGTTTATTGAATCCCAGCAACAAATGACAAGTCCAACAGAGTACATACAAAATAATGCAGTAATCTGAAACCATCAGTCCCCTTTAAAATCCTTAGTCCTTCTATTCTTGTAGACACTCCACACAAACAGCATATATGTCCAATCTACAGTGCCTTGAAAAAGTATTCATACCCCTTGCAATTTTCCACATTTTGTCATGTTACAACCAAAAACATCAATGTATTTTATTGGGATTTTATGTGATAGACCAACACAAAGTGGCACATAATTGTGAAGTGGAAGGAAAACGTTAAATGGTTTTCAACATTTTTTTACAAATAAATACCTTATGTGAAAAGTGTGGTGCACATTTGTATTCAGCCCCCTTAGTCAATACTTTGTAGAACAACCTTTCACTGCAATTACAGCTGCAAGTCTTTTTGAGGATGTCTCTACCAGCTTTGCACATCTAGAGAGTGACATTTTTGCCCATTCTTCTTTGCAAAATAGCTCAAGCTCTGTCAGATTGGATGGAGAGCGTCTGAACAGCAACAGATTTTGCCACAGATTTTGGGTGAAATGTGCAGCGCTTATGTGATCATATAAACCATAACAAATAATATGAGTACAAAAAACTTGAATAATAAATGATGTGCTCAAAAATACTCCAAGCAGTCCTCTATTATGACATGTGATGTCTATAAACAGAGGAACTTGCACGTGTGATGTCCAAAAAAAAGTCAGTGACAAGCTTTAATCATGTGTGATGATAATCCTCAACCACATGTGGATATAATATAGTGACAGTCTTTAACTTCAAATATGTATGATGTAATAACAATTGATAGTAGATCCACCACCAAAGACAGCAGACGCTGCTTACCAGAGGGATTGACCAGAGGGCTTACCAGAGGGATAAAAGAAGACAGTGGTCTCAGTATATCCTACCGACGCGTTTCAACTTAGAAGTCATCTGATGTCTTCTTTTATACAAGCGCTTGATTTTACTGCTAAACACGTGAGTGTATTTCCTTTGCTTTTCATGTATTAAAATTTCCATACGGTGTTATGCTATATGCCTTCCTCTTTCTTTTAATGGTGGGGCTGACTGCCTATATCTACTGAGTCCATCCATACCTTACACCTGTTTGGAGGTCCATCTGGAGGTCATATCTGGATAGAGCATCTGATCCCCTTGGTATATTATATCACAAAGCTTGATTGACTCACTAGGTGTACACCTATTTGAGTTCAATCCCTCTGGTAAGCAGCTTCTGGTGTCTTTGGTGGTGGATCTACTATCAACTGTTATTACATCATACATATTTGAAGTTAAAGACTGTCACTATATTATATCCACATGTGGTTGAGGATTATCATGACACATGATTGAAGCTTGTCACTGACTTTTTTTTGGACATCACACGTCCAAGTTCCTCTGTTTATAGACATCACATGTCATAATAGAGGACTGCTTGGAGTATTTTTGAGCACATGATTTATTATTCACGTTTTTTGTACTCATATTATTTGTTATGGTTTATATGATCACATAAGCGCTGCACATTTCACCCAATTTGTCATTTTTGCAATTTTATCCACTGCTGTGCTGGCTGCTTTATTTTTTAAATTTTTTTTCAATTTTTGTTTGATTTCTTTTACAGGACAGCGCAGTATATGTTTATAATTGCCACAGATTTTCAATTGGACTTAGATCTGGACTTTGACTGGGCCATTCTAATGCCGCGTACACACGAGCGGACTTTTCCACCGGACTGGTCCGACAGACTATCTGACGGACTTCCAATGGACTTTCCTAACTAACGGACTTGCCTACACACGATCACACCAAAGTCCGACGGATTCGTATGTGATGACGTACGACCGGACTAAAATAAGGAAGTTGATAGCCAGTAGCCAATAGCTGCCCTAGCGTTGTTTTTTGTCCGTCGGACTAGCATACAGACGAACGGATTTTTCCATAGGAACTGGGTCCAGCAGAGTTCCGACGTAAAGATTTGAAACATGTTCCAAATCTAAAGTCCGTCAGATTTTCGACCGAATAAGTCCGCTGCAGGTCCGATGAAGCCCACACATGGTCGAATTGTCCACCGGACCAGTCCGGTCGAAAAGTCCGCTCATGTGTACGCGGCATAACACATGAATATGCATTGATCAAAACCATTCCATTGTAGCTCTGGCTGTATGTTTAGGGTCGTTGTCCTGCTGGAAGGTGAACCTCCACCCCAGTCTCAAGTATTTTGCAGACTTTAACAGGTTTTCTTCTAAGATTGCGCTGTATTTGGCTCCATCCATCTTCCCATCAGCTCTGACCAGCTTCCCTGTCCCCGCTGAAGAAAAGCATCCCCACAACATGATGCTGCCAACACCATGTTTCATGGTGGGGATGGTGTGTTCAGGGTGATGTGCAGTCCACAAGTTTGCTGTGTCCCAACAAGGCTTCTCGTAAACTGCAAACAGGACTTCTTTCGTCTTTCTTTTAACAATGGCTTTCTACTTGCCACTCTTCCATAAAGGCCAGATTTGTAAAGTGCACAACTACCGTATTTATTAGCATACAACACGCACTTTTCCCCCCTGAAAATCGGGGGCAAATCATGTGTGCGTATTATACGCCAATTCCTGGCTGCCTCAGAGTGGAAGGAGGGGGTGAGCGCCGTTGGATTACACAGAGCCACAATCTCCTGTGTACCAGGCACTCAGTCACACACAGCCCGGCCTCCTGGCCCAGCATTGGACCACTGTCATATAAGCTGGGCCAAGAGGCCGGACTGTGAGTGACTGTGAGCACTGGGTACACAGGAGATCGTGGCTCTGTGTAATCCGGCACTGGTGAGGCTGCAATGATGGGCAAAAGTGAGGCTGCAGATGGGCACTGAGCAGGTTTCGGATTGGCACTGAGCAGGCTGCAATGGAGAGGCTGCAGATGGGCACTGAGCATATTGCATTAATGGGCAATGGAGAGGCTGCAGATGGGCACTGCGCAGATTGCATTAATGGGCAATGGAGAGGCTGCAGATGGGCACTGAGCAGACTGCATTAATGGGCAATGGAGAGGCTGCAGATGGGCACAGAGCAGGCTGCATTAATGGGCAATGGTGAGGCTGCAAATGGGCACTGATCAGGCTGCAATGATGAGGCTGTAGATGGGCACTGAGCAGGCTGCAATGATGAGGCTGTAGATGGGCACTGAGCAGGCTGCATTGATGGACACTGCTCAGGCTACATTAATGGGCAATGGTGAGGCGGCATTGATGGGCAATGGTGAGACGGCATTTATGGGCACTGATAAGGCTGCATTGATGGGCTGTGACCTTTATTTTGCTTCAAAGTTCTTTATTCCCTCCTAAAATTAAGGTGCGTGTTATATGCCGATAAATACGATAATAGTTGTCCTGTGGACAGATTCTCCCACCTGAGCTGTGGATCTCTACAGCTCCTCCAGTATTATCATAGGCCTCTTGGCTGCTTCTCTGATTAATTCTCTTTTTGTCTGGCCTGTCAGTTTAGGTGAACGGCCATGTCTTGGTAGGTTTGCAATTGTGCCATTCTCTTTTCATTTTTCGGATGATGGATTGAACAGTGCTCCGTGAGATGTTCAAAGCTTGGGACATTTCTTATAACCTAACCCTGCTTTAAACTTCTCCACAACTTTATCCCTGACCTGTCTGGTGTGTTCCTTGGCCTTCATGATGCTGTTTGTTCACTAAGGCTCTCCAACAAACCTCTGAGGGCTTCACAGAACAGCTGTATTGCTAATGAGATTAAATTACACAAAGGTGGACTCTATTTACTAATTAGGAGACTTCTGAAGGCAATTGGTTTACTAGATTTTAGTTAGGGGTATCAGAGTAAAGGGAGCTGAATACAAATGCACACCACACTTTTCAGATATTTATTTGTAAAAAAAATTGAAAAACAATTTATCATTTTCCTTTCACTACACAATTATGTGCAACTTTGTGTTGGTTTATCACATAAAATCCCAATAAACTATATTTACGTTTTGGGTTGTAACATGACAAAATATGGAAAATTTCAAGGGGTATGAATACTTTTTCAAGGCACTGTGTATGTATATATATATATATATATATATATATATATACACACCTACTGTGTGTGTTTTACATGCATGTGCATGAATTCCTGTTCCCTCTATCGTAGGCATTGCCTTCCATCATACTCTTCTTTTGTAGTAGCGCTGCACGATTCTGGATAAAATGAGAGTCACAATTTTTTTGCTTAGAATAAAGATCACAATTCTCTCACAATTCTCAGGCTAACATCATCTTTCACATTATACAAAAATATTGGACTAACTTTACTGTTTAACAGAAAGAGCAATCAGCACAATAAATTGATAAAAACAATTGTTTGGCAGTTGAACACTTATAAGGTAATCACAACAGCTGAAGGTAAATCAAAGATAAAAAGAAGTGCAGCGCAAAAAATTAATCAAATTATAGAAATCAGATAAATAATAAAAGTCCAGATATTCAGTGAGATGAACTATAAAGCCCAGACAGCAGCAGCATGGACCATCCAAGTTTGGGAACAGACCGTTTAGTTTTTTTTAATTAATTGAAAGATTGCTGCACAAATATAATGTGACATAAAATATTGCAATGACCGCCATTTTATTCTCTATGGTCTCTAAAATAATATATATAATGTTTGGGGGTTTTAAGTAATTTTCTAGCAAAAAATACTGATTTTAACTTGTAAGCAACAAATGTCAGAAAAGGGCTTAGTCTTTAAGGCTCCGTTCACATCTCCGCATTCTTAATCGTGGGCGGAATTGGCGCAATTCCACCCGCGATTCAAAATAGCGGCAAATCGTGGGATGCCCGTGTGTCCCAATGGCACCCCAATCGTGGCGTGATTTTACAGCGACTTGGCGGGTGACAATCGTGCAAACAGAATTGCGGGATGCCTGTCGCCCAAAAAAACAAGAGCTTCTTTTGGGCGACAGGCATCCTGCGATTCTGTTTGCGCAATTTCACCACGATTGTTGCCTGCCGAATCGTGGTAAAATCACGCCGCGATTGGTTTGCCATTGGTAGTCACAGGCAACACACAGGCGTCCCGCGATTTGCTGCTATTTCAAATCAATTCCACCTGCAATTCAGAATGATGATGTGAGTGGAGCCTAAGTGGTTAAACTGACCTCATTTACAGACTGAAGTTCATCACTTTGATCTAAAAGAACCAAAAGATACCATTGTTTCTCTTTATCTTGCACTGAGCGATGTGGTGATAAACTTGGCAGGCTGCTTTTTTTTTTTTTGACAGCTGTCAGCTGTGAGCAGAGAACGGCTCTTCACTGAATCGTGGAAATGCCGGATTAAGATCGTGAGGGTGATTGAATTGAGATTGCGATTTTTTAATGATTAATTGTGCAGCTCAACTTTCTAGCAATCAAATCTTCCCTCTGTTTCTTCAATTCAGCCAAATCAACCTCCACTAATATACATCTACTCCTCATTGACTAGAATCGGATCAGTTAATCATACAGTCATTTTTAATCTTGTTGAGATAAGAGACCCTACCTGCAGTTACTGAAAATAAATGTAGTTAAGGCCAACTGTAGTGTTTACAAACCCTTGTCTCTTAGCACAGTAAACAATTAGCATAATGTACCTATTGAATAGTATTGGCAAAGGAAGAGGCAGCCAATTCCATTCTATCAGTCTTTAGGCTTATGTGAGGCAATGGGAACTAGGTTTGGGCAAAATAGTTATTCTAAAAGTCATTTGACCAAATATATGTAGAGCTCCCCCCCCCCCCAAAGCAGCCACTGGTGATTGGGTTCCCCACTCCTGCGCAGCCAGGCAACAAGTATTCTCCCCACTTTCTCCAGATACAAGGAACAGTCTTTGAGCTTGGTTGTTATGTTTCATTAGGGGTAATAATTTGGATGGGTAATGGGAATTATGGGATGTTCAAGTTGATAGCAACAAAACCAGGGGCAACTTCCTCCCTATGCACAGGAATAACTCTGATTTGTCTCCTCGTCTTCTCTATGTAAAACTCTAATTGATCTCACTCCTGACTGCTGCCAGTCTCTGATAGAAAAGCAAAAGGACTAGGTCCTCTGATTCCTACTGTATTAGAGTGTATTATATTGGTACTGTCTACCCTCAAGTTGTAAAGCGCTGCGTAAACTGTCAGCGCTAAATAAATAAAGTTGAAGGTTGCATACAGGAGTAACTCCAACTCCACTGTAGACACTGGTCCCAGTTCCACCAACTGCAGGAACTACTACCCCCCTGGCTGCTTCTTCATTAGCCCACCTGGCTGCTACTGAAGATTTCCCAGGCCATGGTAAAGATAATGCCAAAATCCTCCCAGACCAGCCTGAGCCCCAGGCCGAGGTAGAGCCCCCCCCCAAGAGGGGTTCTCCTCAAGGAGCACCGACAGTCTCCACAGCACTCCATCTTCTACCTGACTCCCTTCCAGCATGCATATTTAAGGGCTGGCTCAGACATCACACCAGACCCACTGCCTGGGTATTGGCTGAGCTCCCCTAAGTATGCAGATCAACCCTCCTGGCCTCCGCCCTCCAGTTTCCAGAAAGTTCTCCAACCTTCCAGATCCAGGGGTAGGCACGAGAGTCCAGCCCTTAACTGTAGTAATCTTTTGACCCAGATTCAGAGACTAATTTTACCATGAGCCAAAATATAAATTTGCCTGCACTGCCACTAATAGCACACTAGAGGGTGCTACATATGGATATACATTTCCAATGTTTCAGTTACTGGGCTAGGGTTATATGTACAGTATAACCTGAGTGAATGTAATTTTTTTTAAGCCTAATAATTGTTGGGTACATAAAGCATTTGTAGATTTGTAAGTTACTTTTTTAAAAAACAATCTTTATTTCCTTTCATCAAAAATACAAACATATCTCTTCAAGTCTGGGTGAGACATAGATGACAGTCAGCAAAAATTATCTACATTTATAGTGTATTCTTACATGAAGAACCCCTGTCAGATTTTTATTCGCCATCTGTGTCCCATTGTGGAGATTTCCTTTAACTTCCTGTCCTATAGCCAAACAGGACGTGAAAGGAAATCCCTGCAAATAAAGGGAATAATACCTTGGAGACCCCCAGGTCACCAGAACTAGGAATTTCACGGGAAGATTTCCCCTTTGTTGCTTTTCTGGGGACAACTTAAAATTTGTTATTTTCTTTTACTTTCATTTTTAGGGCTAGTTTACACTTGCTTCAAAACATGGCTTCAGACAGGCTTTGTTAAAGCTCTTTGAATGCCAATCAAAGCTCCTGTCACTAAATAAAATGGTTAGCTTATAGTCCTGTTTACACCTGCTATTGCTTGGTGCTTCGATGAGGCTTCGGTGGGGCTTTGGTGGAGCTTCAATGGGGCCTTCGATGAGGCCTTGTGGGGCTTCGATGAGGCTTCGGTGGGGCTTTGGTGGAGCTTCAATGGGGCCTTCGATGAGGCCTTGTGGGGCTTCGATGAGGCTTTGGTGGAGCTTCAATGGGGCCTTCGATGAGGCCTTGTGGGGCTTCGATGAGGCTTCAAGCCAGCTTTACCATAGACTTCAATAGAGGCTTTGAAGATGCTTTGAAGCACCACTGAAGTTACATGGGGTATAACTTTTGAAGCGAAGCTGAAGCACAGCAAAGCAAAAGCAGGTGTAAACAGGACTGTAAGCTAACCATTTTATTTAGTGACAGGAGCTTTAACTGGCGTTCAGAGAGCTTTAACAAAGCCTGTCAGAAGACTTGTTGAAGCCGAAGCAAGTTTAAATGAGCCCTTAATGATAAATGGTAAACAGGACAAATAGAGAGGATGAACTTTCTTAATGGGAGGTACAGACAGCAAAAAAAAAAAACTGGCAGTTTTTCTAATCCCTCTCCACTCAGAAAAGTTTTGCCTTTAGTTATACTTTTACATAAAAAGGAAAGGGATGAACAGAATTAACCAAAATGTCTGGGAACAAGGCTAGGTGAGTGTGGGACACTCCTACCAAATATGTAAGAAGGTGTTTGGCCACAGCCTCTCAAGGCTCCAGTGTAGGTCTGAATGTGGGCATATCTTCTTTATTTTAGTGGGGTCATTAATATATAACAAGATTGCTGAGTTCTTGTACTAATAAATCTATCCATTGAGGTTGTTAGATATGTATCAAGGTGTAATTTTCTACAACGTTCTTATTTTCCTGTATTTAAATGTTACTTACTTTTGCCAGCTCACAGCTGTTATATGTAGTGACAAAGACATACTTGTACTAAGGCTGGATATACATTATCCACTTCAGGCCCGGAAGATTTGGCTGCTCAATGACCAGGCCATTATTTGCGATATGGCACTGCATCGCTTTAACTGACAATTGCGCGGTCGTGTGACGCTGTACCCAAACAAAATTTACGTCCTTTTTTTCTCACAATTACAGCTTTCTTTTGGTGGTATTTGATCATCTCAAAAAAAGAGCGACAATTTTGAAAAAAAAAACAATATTTTGTACTTTTTGCTATAATAAATATCCCCAATTTTTTTTAAAAAAAAAGCTATTTTTTTTCTCAGTTTAGACTGATATGTATTCTTCTACATATTTTTGGTAATAAAAATCGCAATAAGTGTATATTGATTGGTTTGCGCAAAAGTTATGGCGTCTACAAAATAGGGGATAGATTTATGCCATTTTATTTATACTAGTAATTGCGGCGATCTGCGTTTTTTATCGAGACTGCGACATTATGGCGGACACATTGGACACTTTTGACACATTGTTGGGACCATTGACAATTATACAGCGATCATTGCTATAAAAATGCACTGATTACTGTATAAATGTCACTGGCAGGGAAGGGGTTAACACTAGGGGGCGATCAAGGGGTTAACTGTGACTGACTGTGCGTTCTAACTGTGGGGGGGGGGGGACTGACTATAGGAGATGACAGATCGTGGTTCCTAGCTATTAGGAACTTACGATCTGCATCTCCTCTCCTCACAGAACAAGGATTTGTGTGTTTACACACACACCTCCCTATTCTGCCTCTCATGCCCGCGATCGCGCATGGCAGGCGGTCATCGCAGCCGCCGGTCACGAGCATTGGCACCCCCGCAGTGCAGCGTGCGTGCGCGCATCTGCTATCCTGCTTAAAGGAGCTGACGTACAGCTACGACGGTGCGCGGGATCGTGGCGACCTGCCGTAGTATAATGACGCCGGCTGGTCGGCAAGGGGTTATACAATTTTCCTTTAGATTTACCAAAACCATATAATATGAGGTCAAACCTAAACACTTTCAATTGGTATGCACTCAGGCAGGCTTTTCAACTACATAGTTGAAGGTAAATGTAAAGGCAATTGAATAAGAAATGTGTATAATGTATGGCCAGCTCAAGTCAGCTTTTTGTCTTTCATATATGGACAAGAATTCATTGCTGTATAGCAGAATGAGACACTTTTCCTTTTTTTTTTCTTTTTTTTTTTTTTGTAATTTTTAAAGCTGAACTCTCAGCAGATATAAAAGACAAAAATAATGCATTTTTTAAATCATTAATACATCATGAAATGTATTTTCTTAAACACATGCAGTATAAGTACCTGAATTTCCTAGTACCTGAAATCTACCAGCGTCTACCAGTTCCCTGACTGTGTGTTCTAACTGTGGGGGGAAATGTACAGCAGGGATTTAGAAGTGGGAAGAACGAGCAAAAACAGGGAGTTAGTCAGTTCATGTGCAGACAAGAAGCATGCTAATAGGAAGATAAAGCAGAGTAATGGAGAGATAGGCTCTTCATAGCCTGATCACAGGCTGCAACTACCGATCATGAGGCCCCATAGCAAAATAGGGATCCTGGTCTCTTTCTGAAGCACCTGGCAAGATCAACTATAACAATTCTAAAACTTAAAGTATGCCTAAGGCTAGGTTTACACTTACGCAGTGCGGGAAACGATCCTTGCACATTTTCCCCACCGAATGCAAATTGCACTGGCCTTGCGCACTGCTGCGAGTGTCAATACAAAGTTAATGACACCCCAAACGCAGGCTGTAAGCGCAGTGTGTTTGCCTGCACTGGATGGCATGGTAAAAAACAACTTCTTTGGTGAAATGCAGTGCGATTTGGGTCCATTCAAAATGAATGGACTCAAATCGCACCGCACTGAATCGCATGTGAATCCTTTGCGATTCACACGTGGTTTATCCGAGCCTAAATAGAAAACGGTAGGAGAATTGTCAGGCTAGTCAGTACAAATGTGTGAAACAATCAGCATCACCCTAAATGAATCAAGTGCAAAGTTGCAGCCGCTATACACTTATAAGGCCCATAAACACGATAGGACTTTGTACAAACTTTCCTGTGGATTTTTGTACAAAGGGCGTTGGCCGTAAACTAATTAAGCATACACACGGCAGGACTTTTTCAGCCAACTTTCAGCAAATCACATGGTTTTTCAGCTCTTTACCGCCACCCTTTGGTCAACTTCTGTATTGTTGTCTGATCTTTTGCATTGGTTCTGAGCATGCGTGTTTGTACTTTGGACTAAAGTCCTATGGACTTGTGTACACACAATAGGATTTTGCACCATAGGACTTTTGTTGCCGGAAAGTTTGTCTGTTTGCACAGCCAACATTTGTCCGATGAAAACCGAAAAAGTTTGTCCAATGGAGCGTACACAAGGTAGGATGTTGCCTTAAAACAGCTAATTTGCGTATGGGCCTTAAGATACACACAGTGATAATTCAATGCTATACTTAGTGCTACGTATACATGCAATAACATTCAAATTCATTAAAAAATCATAATAAATGTCCCATAAATCAATATGAATCTTGATAGTAGTGCTTCAGTGTTATTATCATATCACCGCGCTTCTCGATGATTCTTATTGCTTGTGCATACTACCACCAGCTATTTAATCTGCTCACCTCAAGGATGAGTCAGGAAAACTCAAATGAACTCGTTATTTGCACTTCCCAAACGTCTTTTCTTTCTATCTGATTACATGATACATGAGTCTCTTGAAGTGGAGGAACAGCTGAAAAATCTTGGAGATCCACTCCCTATCTGTGGGGGACACATTGGGTGGAGGGGAGATTGTGAAAGGGAGAAATTGAACAGCTGAGTCCTGAGAGAAAGAAAAGACGTTTGGGAAGTGAAAATAACGAGTTCATTTGAGTCTTCCTGACTCATCCTTGAGGTGAGCAGATTAAATAGCTGGTGGTGGATTTCACAAGCAATAAGAATCATTGAGAAGCACGGTGATATTATAACACTGAAGCACTACTATCAAGAGATTGATATTGATTTATGGGACATTTATTATGAATTTTTTATGAACTTGAATTTTCTGCATGTAGTATACATAGCACTAAGTATAGCATTGAATTATCACTGTAGTAGCGCTGCACTATGAGTATGTCTTTTGGTACATACATATATATATATATATACATATACACAGTATCTCACAAAAGTGACACCTCTAACATTTTTGTTAATGTTTTATTATATCTTTTCATGTGACAACACTGAAGAAATGACACTTTGCTACAATGTAAAGTAGTGAGTGTACAGCTTGTATAACAGTGTAAATTTGCTGTCCCCTCAAAATAACTCAACACACAGCCATTAATGTCTACACCACTGGCAACAAAACGTGAGTAAACCCCTAAGTGAAAATGTCCAAAATGGGCCCAATTAGCCATTTTCCCTCCCTGGTGTCATGTGACTAGTTAGTGTTACAGGTGTGAATGGGGAGCAGGTGGGTTAAATTTGGTGCTATCGCTCTCACTCCCTCATACTGTTCACTGGAAGTTCAACATGGCACCTCATGGCAAAGAACTCTCTGAGGATCTGAAAAAAAGAATTGTTGCTCTACATAAAGATGGCCTAGGCTATAAGAAGATTGCCAAGACCCTGAAAATAAGCTGCAGCACAGTGGCCAAGACAATGAAGCAGTTTAACAGGACAGGTTCCACTTAGAACAGGCCTCGCCATGGTCAACCAAAGAGGTTGAGTGCACGTGCTCAGCGTCATATCCAGAGGTTGTCTTTGGGAAATATATGTATGAGTGCTGCCAGCATTACTGCAGAGGTTGAAGGGGTGGTGGGGGGTCAGCCTGTCAGTGCTCAGACCATACGCCGCACACTGCATCAAATTGGTCTGCATGGCTGTTGTCCCAGGAGGAAGCTTCTTCTAAAGATGATGCACAAGAAATGCCGCAAACAGTTTGCTGAAGACAAGCAGACTAAGAACATTGATTATGTGAACCATGTCCTGTGGTCTGATGAGATCAAGATAAACTTATTTGGTTCAGATGGTGTCAAGCGCGTGTGGTGGTAACCAGGTGAGGAGTACAAAGATAAGTTTGTCTTGCCTACAGTCAAGCATGGTGGTGGGAGTATCATGGTCTGGGGCTGCATGAGTGCTGCTAGCACTGGGGAGCTACAGTTCATTGACGGGACCATGAATGCCAACATGTACTGTGACATACTGAAGCAGAGCATGATCCCCTCCATTCAGAGACTGGGCCGCAGGGCAGTATTCCAACATGATAACGACCCCAAACACACATCTAAGATGACCACTGCCTTGCTAAAGAAGCTGAGGGTAAAGGTGATGGACTGGCCAAGCATGTCTCCAGACCTAAACCCTATTGATCATCTGTGGGGCATCCTCAAACGGAAAGGTGGAGGAGTGCAAGGTCTCTAACATCCACCAGCTCTGTGGTGTTGTCATGGAGGAGTGGAAGAGGATTACAGTTGCAAGCTCTTGTGAACTCCATGCCCAAGAGGGTTAAGGCAGTGCTGGAGAATAATGGTGGCCACACAAAATATTGACACTTTGGGCCCAATTTGGACATTTTCCCTTTCCCTGCTCACTTTTGTTGCCAGTGGTTTAGACATTAATGGCTGTGTGTTGAGTTATTTTGAGGGGACAGTAAATTTACACTGTTATACAAGCTGTACACTCACTACTTTACATTGTAGCGAAGTGTCATTTCTTCAGTGTTGTCACATGAAAAGATGTAATAAAATATTTACAAAAATGTGAGGGGTGTAGTCACTTTTGTAGATTATATATATATATATATATATATATATATATATATATATATATATATATATATATATATATATATGCTAGTCAGTACACTTCTAGGGACCAGTGCTGTGGATAAGATTTGCCAGCGAAGAGGAGGCAGCAGTGCAGGGAATTAAAGTGTTACTAAATCCAGGACTCGACATTCACTATTTTTGGTCTCCCACAGTACACAGAACATGGACATGCAATAGTTTTTGTAAAAAAATAAACTGCTAAATACCATTTCTCATCAGCAGTTGGAGATGTCTTGTGACTTATATCAGTGTCTGGGTAAAGCTTGTAGGAGGAGTTTTCATTCTGCTCTGACTGTCCTATAAGGCTGCAGGACCCAGTGGCGTCTCCAACTTTCATATTTAGGGGGGGCACATGGGGGGCAGGGACAAAAGTAGGGGGGCAACTATAAAATGCAATTATATATATATATCCTGGGGCCCTTTACTACGATCCCACAACAGGCCCTTTCACATGTTCTGCAGTGAGCTCCCTTCCTACTGTATTGGGGCCCCCCAGGGTGGCAGAAAACAAGAGATATATGTCACCAGCATACCAAGAAAATATAAGGGTCCAAAGCAGTGGGAGAACTATCAGGGTTGCAAATGTTGTCTTGCCACCAGGGCCCTGGTGTTCTGCTACTGTGGGGTTCCCCAGCCTCCTCTTGCCGTCCTGCATCTGCTATTGACAGCGCTGGTCTGGCATCTCTTGGAATTTATAGGCTGGTTCTCCTGTCCTAAGGACGGGAGAAATCAGTCTGTTTTTTCAGTAACTGAGAGTCCTGGTGGAGTCCTTCCTGCAACTCGCTTTTCTCCCTGCCAATGAGGATGCAGGAGAAGGAGCAGATCAAGAGGCCGTGGTTGTGTGAGCACTCACATTATGCAGTGTCAGCGAGCTGGGGCGGAGGAATCACCTGCAGGAGCTGACTGGGGACGCTCTCCCTCTCAATAGAGACTGTGTTACTCCAGCGGCAGCCCGAGTAAGATGTGGCGCATCTGCTACGAATGCATTGCCTTTTTGTAAAAAAAAAAATATATATATTTTTTTTAATTGGGGGGGGGGACACATGGTGGGGCACAGCATAATGTTGGGGGGGGTCAGGGCCCCCTCTGCTCCCCCCTAGGGATGCCATTGGCAGGACCCCTGACCCTCTATCTGGACAGTGCTGATTGGCCCTGTGCTGATCACATGCACCTTCCCAAGAAAATAAAAACTCTCTAGCAATACACACCAAACTGAGCACTGAGCATATGCAGTTGTCCCCAAGGCTCTGTTCTATAAGGAGATGGTTTTGGGACAGTGGAAGAAGGGGAGGATCAGAGAAGAAACGATCAAACAGTCTTTTTACACAATGTGCAGGATTAACCCCTTAGATTCCACAGTGAGTATAACAAGCATGCTTTACTGCATATACAGACTGATTTTACTGTTGTGGGTTTAGTAACACTTTAATGTGAGCCTTCATTTTCCATCTAACTGCTCTGTCCTCAGTAGCTGAACAGCCTTTTTTTTGTTTACCAAGCAACTGCTAAAGTAGATCACCTGGTAGTAAGTCAGTAAATGAGAAAACAAGATGACAAAAAGTTGGAGCAGCAATAATAACAATATTTTATATAATGAGATACTGTAATCGTTAATGCTCCTGCACATAATTACTCTATACCTTGATATACACATTTTTAAACAGTGGTATTATTTTGTAGAACTACAAACCTCAGCTGTGTTGTCAGTTTTAAGCTGGGATAAGGTGGATGCGCTGGGATTTTCTTTACAGCCAGAAAAAGACTGCATTAGGCATACAGGGTTCATTTCAGAATGAGGGCAATAAATCTACACTGCTAAGACAGCCACACAAATAGGTCTTTCTGCTCAGTAAAAGCAAGGGGAATTTTCATACTAGGTACTATCCTGCAGTCTTGAAGACTCCTATCACATCAGTGTTTCTTTTTACTTGTTGACTTCACAGTGGCTCCGGATCTGCTTTAACAGTAACCTCTGCAACTTTTAGGGGTCTGTTTATAAAAAAAATGTTGCTATTCAAATACATTCGTTATAGGGCTATTTCCTGTGCTGGCTGGATGTTTTTTTATTTAAAATGGAAAATACCACATTTGGCCACAAGATGGTGAGAAAAAGCCACAATGTGGTTGTTATGCGTTTTCATTCACACAACATACCTAAACCAAAATTTTTTAAAAAAATGTTTTTTACCTTTTGGACTTTTCTTAGGCGAATGGGATCATGGCTGTCTACAAGCATTTCTCAAAAAGTTCAAGGCAATTTGTCCCAATAGAAAGCATTAGGAGAGGATGACGTCCCCCTCATTACATTTAATGGAGAAGTCACATTTTAAAACTTTTAGGCCGGCCATAGATGGTGCGATTTTCTTTCCTGTAACCAATTTATATAGTATCGGATCCGTGTTTTCTTTTTATGCGCACATATTTGTGTTTACAGAAAATAACCTCCTTAACAGAGCTTCATTCACACCCCAAGGCTCCATAGTATCTGTGTAGATCCGTGTTATGTCCAGCTCAGCGGAAGTAGGCCAAATAATGATGGATGTCAAACTGAGGACATCTAGTGGCAGACATCTAGTGCGGGGAAAAAAAACCCAGACCTAGTGGGTTTTGAGAGGAGTTTTTCAGTGGTAAAAATGCTCTAACTCTGAAAAAAGCTGAAACAGCTTAAAAAAGCCAAAAAAACGCAGCTATTCAGCATTTATCAGCGTTTTTTGAGCCATAAGCTTTTGTGGAAGTATAATTTTGTTAAAAAACACTACAACGCTGAAAAACGCTACTGCAAAAGCGCTGAAAAACTCATTCTACAGCTACAGCTTTCGCTACTGGCTTTTTTATAACATCCAGTGTGCGTGAGGCCTAAAGCTGGTTTTGTTATGTTATCGTTTGATGAGCTATTTATTTTTATCATGTTATTTTTGACTGAATGTTTCCTTTAAATACTGTACCAGAAAATTTGTTAAGCTGCATTGAGTTGGGAACTTTGAACACATGTATGTTTCTACAAACTGCAGCTTGGCTTTAGCTAAACAAAAGGGTTAGAACTTTTGGCAAATTTTTATTGCTGGCACTTTCACCCTTTCTGTTACTTTGATGATCATTGTTACTGAGACAGAAAGTGAGGGGAACAAGAGGGGGTTGGGGGGGGTCCAAATGAGGACACGTCTTCCTGCTTGGGAAGTAGATTCTCTCACTTTTTAGAAATTACTTCTCACCATCTGGCCTCTCCAAGACAGGAAGTAAAGAAAAATCTTCCTACCAGGATACAACAGCAAAGTAAAATTGACTTCTGTTTTAAAGCAATATTAAACTCAAAAGCAAGCATTTATTACATTGCAGCTTACTAATTCTTAGATGTTATGGCTGCATTTGTTTTATTTTTTCAGGCTTTCTTTCTTCTATTGTCACTTGGTGATCCTGCCAGTATGTCTCTCAGTTTTCAAAAGAACAAGCTCTCTTGCAGATGTATCCATTTACTATGGACAAGGGTGCTTACAATGATCAGCTTTTATTTATTTATGTAAAACTTTCATTCGAAACGGAGAAAAAAAAACAGTTTGTTGTAACTGCTTATAAAATATTAGCTGGAGACTGGCTTCAGTTTGTTAGTGTATTTAAATTTGCTAGTGCACCTAACACTCCCCCCAGACTGACAATGCTGCTGTCCAAATGCGCCCCCTGTTCTCCTTCATCCAGAGTGGAGGCACTCTAATATAGGAGGTGTGTTACTGGCCAGATCACCAGGTGAAAACAGAGGGGGAAAAAAAAAGGAATGCAGCCACCACATCTAACGATTGATAAGCCGCAGTATATTATATTGTTGGCTGGGTGTTTGATACACTTTAACCCAAACCTACTCATCAAAATCTGATTAAAAATGTTTGTCTATACATGCACTTTAGGTGTGTCTTCTAATCAATAATTGAACCAACTTGTTTCTTTTATAGGAGTGACAACCTTGAAGCAGAGAAAAACATACGTGTTGCTTGTGGAAGAATTTCTTCTGTGAATCTAGCCATTATGGCCCAAGTGGAAAACAGCTCATCAAACAGCAGCAACTCACCTGATACAAGTATCCTAGTGACGTATTCCATTGTCGCCAGTTTTGCTGCTCTTTTCTGCTTGTTTGGATTGTTAGGAAATGCAGTTGTTATCTGGATCCTTTCATTTAAGATAAAGAGGACCAAGTACACTGTGTATATTCTCAACCTCGCCATTGCTGACTTCATTTACCTTCTCTTTGTTGCCGTTGTGATGCTCTTAATGGTTTCCCAAATGGTGAGTCGCCATTCCCAAAGTCCTACAGTGATCTTTGCTCTAGAAGTGATGTATGACTTTGGATATGCAGCAAGTATGCTCTTCCTGACCTCAATAAGTGTTGAGAGATGCCTTTCTGTCCTTTTCCCCATATGGTATAAATGTTACCGGCCCAAGCATTTATCATCCTTCACCTGTGGCTTTATCTGGCTATTGGGTGGCCTCTTCTCCCTTCTTGATAATTTTGTTTGTCCTCCAGATTCTTTTCAAAGCATGTCTAAGGAATGCATCGGAGTCCAAGTCTTTTCTACCGTTGTTACATTTGTTTTCATCATTCCTTTGATGCTCTTGTCTAGTTTTATCTTAATCTATATTGTCAAATCCACATCTAAAAAATCAAGACCTCCAAAAATTTACATCGCCATAATACTCACTGTTATGGTTTTTCTCATCTCTGTGGCACCAATCAGATTGCTATGGTCTTTACTCTTCTTTAAGTCATTTACAAACAAAATGTCTGCCTTGGCCTTCTTCTTCACTAGTACATACTGTACTGTTTTCAATAGCGGTGCCAATCCTTTCATATATTTTTTTGTGGGTAGGCACAAGAAAAAGAGGTTTGGGGGTTCAGTCAATGAAGCCCTTACTAGAGTGTTTAAGGATGATGACACTGAACAGTCATCTCTCGGGACTAGCACTAGCATGAAATAGAGCCATAACAAAGTCTATTTCTGGCCAATATTAGGAGGATTGTCCTCAACATTTTGGAATTTATCCTGCAAGAACTCAGAAATCCCTTATTTGTCTCGATTAACAAATATAAATGATATAAGAGATCTATGTAAGGGAGATATATGATCTTTTATAAAAATATTTTCCTTGGAACATGATTATTAACATAAGCTGGGCTGTTCATTAACTTGATCCTTTAAGAAATTCTTGTGGTTATTATCATTCTTTAAATCTAGATAATGACTGCAGCTTAGCAGTTTGCTCACAATAGTGGCACCTATGATACTTATAGACCTAAATCACATAACATAAAAAAAAGTTTGAGATACACAACGGCAGTGCCCCAGGTTGGAAACTCCACATGCCTCTCCAGTGTGCCTATTGCAAAACTCTGCTTTTTCTGACATTTTACTTGAAGAAAATAAGCCCAGCCAATCTAAAGCAAGACGGTACACTTCTCAGGCAACACTCTGCTTGGCTTCTACAAAGTTTTACATTTGTTGAAATGTTTGACTAAAGCTTTAAGAGCTGATCACAATTTACAACTCTGTGGATATTAAGGAGGGGACTAGATTAAAATACTCAAAGTAGGACTCTTCAGATCTCAACTGAGAATCTTTGTTATCTTATTCAAGTAAATAAGTTTGTTTTATAGGTTTGATGGACCTGAAATACAAATAATGGATAGCAGGAGTCCCAAGTCATCATAAAATGTCCAGCTAT
This sequence comes from Aquarana catesbeiana, assembly GCF_042186555.1. Lineage (NCBI taxonomy): Eukaryota > Metazoa > Chordata > Amphibia > Anura > Ranidae > Aquarana > Aquarana catesbeiana. The sequence goes on from NC_133326.1 coordinate 107,680,283, forward strand.
CAGTAAACGTTGAGTGGTCATGGAGTAGTGGAAGTAAATGGCATTATAGTACTGTACTAGAATACATAAAGTATGTACAGAAGTATATTTATGGTGCAAGAAATGGATTATAGACCCTGTTCACATATTTAGCCCCAGCAGTGCAAAGTCCAAGAATATACGGATCCACTTATTATATATCTCAAGTTCATAGAATTCCACAAATTAGTATAAGTAGTGCTTCAGTAGGCAGGTCCACCTGAGACAGGAACAAATCTCTAGAAACACAAGAAAAGTCACAAGGGGGCACCAACTAAGTGCAATATTAGACCTGGTCGGACAGGCTGCATGGAGCTGTAGAGAGGTCACCCGGGATAGTTTTTCAGTTTTACATGGACTGTAAGCTCTGAAACACGCTACCATGGCAAGCGGCCAGCCTGCCACGTGACGTCACATCTGGGTACTGTGCTCCAGGGTGGTTTTTCCTACCTCTAAGATCGCCATACGCCAGCTTCTCTATTGACAGACATGCTGTTGGATGTTACATCCAGGCAGACCAGCCACACTCCACCTATATGGTTCCAGATAAGCTTTTCTTGATTTTACCTTTTGTCTGTTCCTTTTTCTTAGAAATTATGTTTTTTATTAAAGTTTTACATCAAAATTAACACAAACACATCATTCACATAATCATGTAAAAAAAAACGAGTCTCTATTCCTGAGTACCCCAGCCCGCCTATATACTTAAAATCTCAAATAAAGAGATTTCTTGTGACAACTCTCCCTACTTAAAACAAACCCCTGACCAACCACCAGGGAGGGGGAAGAAAAAACCCAAAAGAAAAGATATCACTCTCTCTCTTTTCCCTCCCTCCCGACTTTTGAGGAAATATTCTGTGCAATCTAACTGGGTGTTGATACCATCTTGTTATTAGTTAAAAAAAAAATCTTGTGCCCTACTGGCTGTGGACATTTTATGTGTCCACATAAATGCTTTCATAATGTCTTTTGACTTTGACTGGAATTTGACTCCCCAACTTTCCCACATATAATATGGCACTCTTGGAGTTGAGGAAGACAGCAAAAGTAAGAGTATGGATCAGGGGTCTTCAAACTACGGCCCTCCAGTTGTTCAGGAACTACAATTCCCATCATGCCTAGTCATGTCTGTGAATGTCAAAGTTTTGCAATGCCTCATGGGACGTGGAGTTCAGCAACAGCTGGAGGGCTGGAGTTTGAGGATCCCTGGTATAGATGATTGAAATTAGACGAGATGGAGCATGCATCTTTAAACATAATTTTCCGAAAGGTGTAAAGGGTCTGTGTACTGGGCCTTTCTGTTCATTTTATTTTATTAAATACCCACTAATATTGCACTTAGTTGGCACCCCCTTGTATCTTTTCTTGTAGTACTAGAATACATACCTATGCTCAGGCAGAGATATGTCAGATGGTAGCTTTGTCTACACTATAAATCAGAAATGAACTGTCTACTTATGGCTCACAGGCCAATCACAACAAAGCAACTATGACATAGAAATATCACCTCCATTTTTACAATTAATAACAATATAGGAATGAATGAAGTGGTGACTAGACCTGCTAACATCTTCATTTTCTTTAAGGTTAGTTATATTTGTTTATTTCCTCTCCTAAAAAAAAAAAAACTACAGTACATAAGCCTTGGAAGTCAAATCAAGAACCATTGGGATGGTCTGTAAAGTCTGTATTGGCTGTTGGTAGCATTGAAGAGGCTTGTCCCCCCTGAGTACTGGTACACATTTGTATAACAAAGAAAGGCCCAAAGAAAGGTAGACATTTGTCCCTTGTAATCTACTGTATATTAGCAATCTTCTCAATATCTCTATTTATATCATAACACTGTCCCTAACATATGGAGTCCTACAGTCAGGGCACCAGATCTCCCAGACACACATGCCAGCTATGACCATTTGCTTCCTTGCTTGGACAGTATTCAAGAGCAACCAAAGTAGCACCAGAAGTTCTAATAATTCTACAAACCTCCCAACTTGAAGGATTTTTTTTTAACTAGGCATACTTTTTTGTCACACTCTCTTCTTATACCAAATCATTTCTTTGGTTGTACAATGTTATTTTTAAAAAATATTTTTTTTCTTTTATTATTTAATGTTTGTAATGAAGCAGATTTCTCTTGTATTTATGAATGTAAATATACTGTAAATGAAAATAAAGCCTCATATGCATACATGTTAAAGAAATAATCAACCAAATCTAAAAAGCATGGAATGGTTGCTGGTGAGCTCAGCCATGCTGGCTTCTTATATTTCTGAGCATAGAATTCCCAACCAAAAACGTAAATGTATTTTATTGGGATTCTATGTGATAGACCAACACAAAGTGGTACATAATTGTGAAGTGGAAGGAAAATGATAAATGGTTTTCAAAATTGTTTAGAAAAAAAAATGTGAAAAGTGTGGCGTGCATTTGTATTCAGCCCCCTTTACTCTGATACCCCTAACTAAAATCTAGAGGAACCAATTGCCTTCAGAAGTCACCTGATTAGTAAATAGAGTCCATCTGTGTGCAAATTAATCTCAGTATAAATACAGCTGTTCTGTGAAGCCCTCAGAGGTTTGTTAGAGAACATTAGTGAACAAACAGCATCATGAAGGCCAAGGAACACACCAGGCATGTCAGGGATAAAGTTGTGGAGAAGTTTAAAGCAGGGTTAGGTTATAAAATACTATCCCAAGCTTTGAACGTCTCACGGAGCACTGTTCAAGCCATCATTCGAAAATGGAAAGTGTATGATACAACTGCAAACTTACAATGACATGGCCGTCCACTGTCCACTGACAGGCTGGGCAAGAAGAGCATTAATCAGAGAAGCAGCCAAGAGGCCCATGGTAACTCTGGAGGAGCTGCAGAGATCCACAGCTCAGATGGGAGAATCTGTCCACAGGACAACTATTAATCATGCATTCCACAAATCTTGCCTTTATGAAAGAAAGCCATAAAAAGTCCCGTTTGCAGTTTGTGAGAAGCTATGTGGGGGTCGCAGCAAACATGTGGAATAAGGTGCTCTGGTCAGATGAGACCAAAATTTAACGTTTTGGCCTAAAAGCAAAGCGCTATGTGTGGCGGAAAACTAACACTGCACATCACCCTGAATACACCATCACCACCATGAAACATGGTGGTGTCAACATCATGTTGTGGGGATGCTTTTCTTCAGCAGGGACGGGAAAGCCGGTCAGAGTTGATGGGAAGATGGATGGAGCCAAATACAGGACAATCTTATGCCGTGTACACACGAGCGGACTTTACGGCAGACTTTGCCCGGCGGACGGGATTTCGTCGGACAATTCGATCGTGTGTGGGCTCCAGCAGACTTTGTTTTCTCAAAAGTTGGACGGACTTAGATTTGAAACATGTTTCAAATCTATCCCACGGACTCGAGTCCGGTCGAAAAGTCCGCTCGTCTGTATGCTAGTTAGACGGACAAAAAGCCACGCTAGGGCAGCTATTGGCTACTGGCTATGAACTTCCTTATTTTAGTCCGGTTGTACGTCATCACGTACAAATTCGACGGACGTTGATTGTGTGTAGGCAAGTCCGTTCATTCAGAAAGTCCGTCGTAAAGTCCGTCGGCCAAAGTCTGCCGTAAAGTCCGCTCGTGTGTACACGGCATTAGAAGAAAACCTGTTAAGAGTCTTCAAAAGACTTGAGACTGGGGCAGAGGTTCACCTTCCAGCAGGACAATGACCCTAAACGTACAACCAGAGCTACAATGGAATGGTTTAGAGCAAGGCATATTCATGTGTTAGAATGGCCCAGTCAAAGTCCAGACCTAAATCCAATTGAGAATCTGTGGCAAGACTAAAAAATTGCTGTGCACAGATGCTCTCCATCCAATCTGACAGAGCTTGAGCTATTTGGCAAAGAAGAATGGGCAAAAATTTCACTCTCTAGATGTGCAAAGCTGGTAGAGACATCCCCAAAAGGGGCTGAATACAAGTGCACACAACACTTTTCACATTTTTATTTATAAAAAGTTTTGAAAAACATTTATCATTTTCCTTCCACTTCACAATTATGTGCCACTTTGTGTTGGTCTATCAAATAAAATTCCAATAAAATAGATTTATGTTTTTGGTTGTAACAAAATGTAGAAAATTTCAAGGGGTGTGAATACTTTTTCAAGGCACTTTAAGCCTATTTTCCAGGGATATCTCATATCTAAACCCTGGTGTTATGTTCCCATGATAGATCCTTCATAACGTAGAATCAGTTACTGTGCAATCCAGGTGGTAGAGGGTGAAAAAGTCAATAAAGTGGCTGCAAACCTCTGAAATGAAAAATGAACAAAGCATATACCTGTATATTGTATACTTTCCTCCACCAAAAGCACATAGTGTGATTCCTCTCTGCTGTTTCTTTCCACTGCTATCTTCATGAAATAAGGGGTTTGGGAGCCTGGTCCCCAACCAGGGCTCAACAAAGAAAGAAGGGGAGCAAGTGGACTATCTTGGTACAATGCAAAAATGATACAATTGAATATGTAGACAATCATATAAAATTTAGAAAAGTTTATTAATACATAATACATGACAAAGAAAGTCAGTCGTAAATTAAAAACATAGGTGACTTGGTCATGGACAGTGTTTCAACTAGTTTTGCGGACTGGGCCGCCTCATCGGGAAAAACATCTGCAATTTAATCAACACAAGATCAATGGCAATATAGTCAATCATATACACACATTATATATATATATATATATATATACATACAGTTCAGCAAAATATATGTTTACACAAGGGGAGAAAATGGATGTAAGGCTGCTTACCCAAGTCCTGGTGTGCACACAGCACAAGGCGTCACCAGTAGAGTCTCCCGCTGCGAATGGGGGAGATTAATGCACTTTATTTCACCCAGACTCCAGCCCCTTGACTTGTTAATCTCCCCCTTATTTCAACCCCTCATTTCATTAAGTCTTGGATGATGGTACAACCCTCGTTTTAACATACATACTTATTGACACTGCTCTTAGAGGCCACCCATATTTTTCTGCTATCTTCATGAGTTTGACAGGTTGTGTCATATCTGGGGTATCCATGAGTATGGGGGAGGGGAGCTCCAGCCTACGTTGTTCATGTTTCTCTATCAGATTGTGATGATTGGGGGTGTCCATTCCCTCCACTCAGATATCAGATTACACTCAGCTCCCTGCTCTATACTGTGCAGTGTGTGACATCAGATCCCCAACCCCTGCCTTTTGACGATCAGAAATGCTGTGTAAACTGTACACTTGGAAAACATGTAGAGGAGGGATGGCTGCAGATAAACTTATATAGGTGGATTTGTTTTAGCTCTGTGTCTTGTTATTAGACCAGTTGCTTCACTGTGTATATGTAAGGGTTTACAACAGCTTTAAGATCTGGAAGGAAGGGATCGATGCATAAATGATTGCAGAATAATGTTTTATAGGTGTCTAAGAAGCCAGCAGACCATTGAGCGTACCAATACCCATTCAGAATTACAAATGTCGGGTTATGTTCACATTTTACAGTTGTCTGATCACAATGGGAATCACTTATCTCTGTACATTTAATGTTTAATATTTATGATATATTTTCTTTACTCTGTTAACTGAAGAAAATGATCACAAAATTATTTTTAGGTAACCTATACGGATAGAAAAGCTGCCATTACTCAGATATTTTCAAAGCTGCAGGCCCCGGCACTGTCCCCTGATCCTAGCAAACCTGCACTTACACTGCAAGAGACCTGAGACTTGTTCCTGGTTAGTGACTCACTGGATCGCAAAGCCGGGCTCAAGATCTCAGTGCCGAAGCTTGTAGCTTTAAAAATAACAAGTGAGGTTTGGTAGTAGCTCTCCTATTTTCCACTCTCAGGTTAAAGCTAAAGCTTAGTTAAAAACAAAATCTTTACAGCATTAGTTACAATACTTACTTGCAATGAAGTAGGTCTCAGAATTTACAGGCTGCTGAAGAAATCTTCACTGCAGGGCTGCCCTGTCCTCTTCCTGCTGCTGAAGTTCCAGCACTCTGGGGGTTACCAGCTTCGGGTCACCAGGTTCCAGCTTCAGGTCTCCAGGCTCTGCTGCACTAAAGAAGATGACAGGGACACATCCCCTCCTTCCTCCTCCACTGAGAAAAAAAAATGTGATCTGTGACCGGGAGAGAGTCAGAGCCCTGAGACCTGAAGCTGTTAACAATTGCAGGGCTGGAAGTTCAGCAGCAGGAAGAGGACAGGGCAGCCCTGCAGTGAAGATTTCTACAGAATCCAGCAACCTGCACACAGTGGGGCATACTTCATTATAGTGTGCAGCCTGCACACCATGACACATATTTCATTAGTTCATTACATAAGTAATGTAACTAAAGTGGTAGAGAATTTTTTTTTTTTGGCTAAACTTTAGCATTAAAGTGGATGTAAATCCAATGTTATCCTTTCTAAACTACTGCCATAGGGGTTATCTATAAGGATATACATGCCTCCTGCATGTATCTTTACCTGTCGAATGTCTCCCCTCTGTCTGTTATTAGACCCGAAAAACTGCATATTCTGTGGGCGGGTCTGTTGTCTGAAGCTCGGTGGGTGGAGTCGTGATATCAGTAGACTCCCCGCCCACCTCTAAACTCCCCTTGTCAATATTCATTTTCTCCTGTGTATTTCTTACACTGAACTTCTGCTGAACTTCTGCTATGATCTCTAACATCCAGTGAAAAGACAGGAAAGTAACCACATGACTTCAGCATGCCATCATGGTGAGGTGTGGAACAGCCAATCCTTGCAGAGCTGCTGTAGAAAGGAGTGGGGGAGAGAATTAAAAAATAATGCATGTGTCTTAGGCTGTCACTCACAGCAAGGGGGGGATTTGACAAAGTTTTTCTCATTTTGTCAAGATTTTTCTCACTGAACAATAAGAGGATTGCTCAGAGATGGATTAACTCTGTGTGGCAAGACTGGGCTCAAATGATAGGAAATCTTATACTCTACAGTATGATATATATATAAAAAAAAAAAGGTAGATAAATACTAACTGAATAGCTTTAAGTTTGCCAGAATACCAGGTATCATAAACACTTTGTTTATTTGTAAATTTTCAACTTTTCTCATAACTTTTTGCATCTATGTGCTGCTGATCCCCTGTAGCCTCTTTGCACGCACGTCCTGTCTACATGCATGCACCTCAGTAAAGACGCATGACTTTTCTCAGGTTTATTTATGGTGACATTGTACAATGTCTGCATAACGTGTATTAAAAAAGAGACTTTTAGCTTCCATTTGAAGCCTCTGTGACATGGTGGCAATGCAAGAACACAACAGGTAGAAAGAGACAGAGCACTGTCATCCTATAATAGAACGTGCCTGAACAAGGACCATTATGGCAGGATCACCAACTTTTATTTTGATGAAAGGTGTAATTTAAAAATATTGAAAATTACTACTGAAATGATATTAACATGTTAAACATGTGAGATTTTAACGATTGTGTTTACATATACTTAGGGGTTAATTAATAAAACAGTTGCAGTAACTTACAAGAACCAATCAGCTTTCGCATTTCATTATTCATTTGATTCAAAACAGCAAGAACAATAACAGATGATGGATGTTCGGTGTCATAGAATAATCGACAACTACGCACACTATTCTTTGTTTTTTAACTGTTGAAAAAGACTGTCTTGACAATAATGGTAAAACAATGCAATAAAACATGTTATTCCACAGGGTGGCGCACAAATCACCTTTCACTGGTGAGACATAGTGATAATGATCATGTTTCCTGTACATGACATTTTCTGTATCACTGAAGATATAACAATGAAATGCTAAACAGCTAAACATTTATTTGCAGTCATGGCAAATAAAACAAGTTGTTCATGTCAGATATACTCATTCAGGCCGGGGCGTTGCTAGGTCTACAAAAGATCTAGGGCTATAGCCCACAACAGTGAAGTAAAGAAAGTCATAAACTTGGATGGGCATACACAAGTATACATCAGGGTCCCCAGAGAACCCCCCACTTAAATCAGGGTCCCCAGAGCCCTCCTCATTACATCAGGGTCCCCAGAGAGCCTCCCTACTTACATCAGGGTCTCCAGAGAGCCCCCCCTTTAGATCAGGGTCCCCAGGAAGCCCCCCCACTTACATTAGGATCCACAGAGAACCTCCCCCTTACATGAGGATCCCCATAGAGCTCCCCCTACTTACATCAGGGTCCCCAGAGAGCTCCCCAACTTACATCAGGGTCCCCAGAGAGCCCCCCCCTTACATTGGGGTCCCCAGAGAGCCCCCCCTTACATCAGGTTCTACAGCAGCAGTTCCCAACCTTTTTGGCATGGCCCATGGTTGGTATCACGTCACCATGGTTGTTATAGTATCAGGATGATTAAAGTGCATTATTTCTATGAATACACTGTAATATAAAATGAAATAGTTCAACTCACCAATGGGAGCCCTGAGTGTGCCAATTTCCACTGTCACATGCCACCAAATGCAGCTTGTCACTTGCCATGTCACCTGCCACCAGATGCAGCTTGTCACTTGCCACTGTCACCTGCCACCAGATGCAGCTTGTCACTTGCCATGTTACTTGCCACAAGATGCGGATTGTCATTTGCCATGTCACCTGCCACCAGATGCGGATTGTAACTTGCCATGTCACCTGCCGCAACATGCGGATTGTCACTTGCCACAAGATGCAGAAAGTCACTTGTCACAGGATGCGGATTGTCACTTGCCACAAGATGCAGATTGTCACTTGCCATGTCACTTGCCACAAGATGCAGATTGTCACTTGCCACAAGATGCAGATTGTCACTTGCCACGTCACTTGCCACAAGAGGCAGATTGTCACTTGACACAAGATGCAGATTGTCACTTGCCAGCGATTGTGTCCCTGGTGTCCCAGAGTGATCTTCAGTTATTTATTCGTAAAGTGATTCTTAAAAAACTTTATCAAAAACAGGACACTACATCCAAATACACTCTCCAAGAAAATCAAGCTTTGGACCAATTAATCACCCTCCTTGAGGAGAGTGATACAACTGATCTAATCGATCGAATAGATCTTCCTCAAATTTTGGAATCAGTAGAAAAACTAGATATGGCCGATTGTTCCTATCCAATAATATCTAAACTTAAGAAAAAATCCGATATGTGTCCGCCACCGAGTACGTGCCCGAATGCAGCAGCCTTTCTGAAACTCGTCAATGGTGATTTAGATAAACTCAAAGTACAGATGAAGGGACCCCTTAATCTAAGGCCAGAAGAATCTGAGGCACTAATCTCCCTAGCTAACAATACTAAAATCACGATTAAATCATCAGACAAGGGAGGAAATATAGTTGTCCTAAATAATGACCACTATGTTAAGATTTGTAACAAAATCCTCAACAATGCAGACTGGTATCGTCGTATGCCGGCCTCCATTGCTGAGAAGTATAATAGAGAATTCTACACCTTAATAGACTCGGCGTATTTGAACAATACAATCAATAAATCCACCTGGACATTTATAAGAAATAATTTTCCCAGGATCCCAACATTTTACATACTCCCGAAAGTACATAAGAGCCTGACAGATCCACCTGGCAGGCCTATCATTTCAGGCATTGGTTCGATTAGCGACAATGCTAGTAAGCTGGTCGATGAATACCTGAGACCTTTCGTAGTTGCTCTAACATCATATATAAGGGACACGACTCATCTTCTACAAATTTTGGATCTCCTATATGTACCAGACCAAGCTCTCCTAGTTACAATCGACGTAGAAACTCTCTACAGTTCGATACCACATGAACGTGGACTCGCAGCAATCAGACACATACTACAACAAAATCCACAGTTAGACCCTATTTATAATGAATTCATTGTCGCACTGCTCGAGCACATCCTTACCCATAACATCTTCACCTTTAATGGCTCCCACTACCTCCAGGTGCAGGGGGTTGCGATGGGGACATGTTGTGCCCCGTCGTATGCCAACCTGTACCTGGGGGAGTGGGAGAAAGCCTTCCTCTCTGATGATGGCCTTACCCAATATACCAGCCACATTGTGGGCTGGTATCGATATATAGACGATATCTTGATCATTTGGGACGGCCCCCAGGATGTGCTCGAGCAGTGCTTGTTAAGAATGAATAAAAACGACTTCAATCTAACATTCACTATGTCCTTCGATCAAAATCAAATTACTTTTTTGGACATAGAAATCTATAGAAAAGAACAAGGGAAACTGTCCACTAAACTGTTTAGAAAAAGCACTGCAGGAAACACTATACTGCATGCTGCGAGTTTCCATCCACAGCCTCTCATAGACTCTATACCGTACTCACAATTTCTTCGAATCAAACGAAATTGTACTGATAATGATACATTCCTGAAAGAAGCGGCGAACTTACGAAATAGATTACTAGCAAGAGGATATACACATAAATCCCTGAAAAAATCTTTTAAAAGAGTAATGAGTAAACCCAGAGATACGCTCTTTCAGGCCCCTAGACAAAAAGATACCAATCCACTTCGTATTATAACCACATACAATCAACAACACCGTCAAGTACAAAAAATAGTTGAGAAATATTGGCACCTACTGACCCATGATCCATCTTTGGGCCACCTGGTGCCAAGTAAACCCCAGTTTACATTTAGGAGAGCGACATCTATTGGCGATAAGATAACAAACAGTGAGTTCAGAAATGAATCAACAAAGGTACACTGTAAATATAAAGGAACATTCATGTGCGGCTCTTGCCGTTATTGTACATATATGTTCACACAGAAGAACCCTATCCTCCCCAATGGAAGGAAATTATATCCGAAACATTTTGCTAACTGCAGAACCACTGGAGTGGTTTATCTACTCCAGTGCAACTGCGGTTGTTTTTATATAGGGAAAACAAAACAAGAATTTTGGAAAAGAGCATACAGACACATAGTGTCCATGCAAACTTCCGATCCTGAGCTTCCCCTGGGTCGCCATGTTGCCCTAGTACATGGGGGCAAATTTCCCAAAGTCAGATTTTTAATCTTAGATCGGGTGCACCCGAGCCCTAGGGGGGGCGACTGGAACAAGATCTTGCTCCAGAAAGAGCTTAAATGGATCTATTTATTAAAAGCTACCTCGCCTCCAGGCCTTAATGAGGCTATATGTTTTAAACCATTTCTAGAAGGGTTTAACTCCGGTGGAATGGAAAAATAAGATATAATTTACTCTAATAGAGGATTTCTCACAATCTTTTAGGAATGATATATGAAACATTTGATATGTATCGGGGTCTTGTTCTAGTCGTCCCCTCAGATGCTTAGGTCTCTCGTAATATGATTTCATGTGAGTACCATGTAATAATATGTATCTAACACCTATGCTGTAAACTCGTGAGATGACCCTTGAGCTGTATCAGTTTACTTACTAACATTAATTGTCTATTACTGTTATGTAGAATTCGAATTAGCAATTACATCTGTATCACTCATTATATACTGTTTAATATCTAATCAAGCATAGTCTGTTGCAATCAACAGAGATTTATGGAATGTATTTTCCTTCTATATCTATTACCTCATGTTCTTTTAGAAACAAATATCTGTAGTGCCAGTCTTTTGCCCACCTCATAATGTCACTTTATGAATATATGATGATTTCTAACTGAAAAATATGTGTCGTGCTGATATCTCTGTTGCTCCTTGTTTATTACATCGAAATATTTATACTTTATTTTATACCATAAGATACACATATTATTTTGGAAATGATGACAAATATGCCCCTTTATGTCTGCCCTCTACTGTCCGGCTTTGGGTGCGTGTTGCTTCGGCGGTCACCCGGCACGGAAAGCCGCCCAGAATGTTGGTCTGGGCGGCGCTTTGGGAGGTTATCAGGGCGACTTAACATCACGCCCTCTCTCCTCCATATTGCCACTCCGGCGGACATGCGCAGTCCGCCGGTGAGGCATTCCGTGCCGGTGGGATGGAGGTGCGTGACGCCGTCCCAACGTAGCTGCGCTCGCGCGTGCGCGGTAGGGGCAGCGCCGCGCATCCCTGTCCCAGGGAGCAATAGGAAGGCTCTCCAGCTGATGAGTTCCACTTATCAGCTGGGCGCGATTATCGCGCCAGCTGATGGGAGCTCATCTTACTTTAAAAGCCAGCTTCATTCATTCCCAGCCCAGACACCGTGTCTGTCGGATGCTGGGATCTGTGGCTGGCTAAAACTCTAAAACACTCAACTACAGGTATTATTATTTTTTACTATTCTACTGCAATGAATTATTTTATTTATTTTTCTTCATCTACAACCATATACTTAAGCTTTGCTTCCTACTAACATTGACTGCTCCCTGATTCATTTAGGTATATTTTTAGGTGCAATTTAGGTGCACATTGTGGAACGATATGTTAATTATCTCTACAAGCTATGCAAGGCAATCGTTTTGTCTATACTGCTTCTGCTATTGAACAATCTTTACATATGGATATACTTTATTACTATATTTACACATTGTTTTGCCCTAATTATAATTATGTAATAACGCCCTTAAAACATTTAGAAGACCTATGTGTAGGAATACCATAGGTAATACTACTATTTGTTTTTAGGACAATAAAAAAGACTTCAATGCAGCAACACTCTAGAGGTCTTTCCTCTTTATTAGTTCTTATTATTATCTTTTACATTTCCACTCCTAGGATGCAACAACAATGGCCCATTTGAATTTTTTGTGCGTATACGCCTTTGTGCATACTATGCATTCATGCATATATGTTCATACAATATTATATATTTTTTTATTTTTTTTTTTTTTTTTTTTCTCTTCACAATCAGCTACTCTGAATAAATTTTTATTTTTAAAGAGAATCTATATTTAAATTCTATCCATAGGTTTGCCTTCTTCCCTGTTTTTGCTCCAGTGTACCGCTGCGGCCAGCACGCATCCAGGACGGACAGGGTAGGTGTAAAGTTAACTTTGCATATCCACAATTTGAGGGATTGAAACATATCGATGAACTATCCAGAGAACAGCACTTCATATATATAAAAATCATAACCATCTGTTATCATATTTTCAAATACTTCCGTTCTTCCTTTTTATCATTGGTTCTAAAACAAGCAACGTCAACATCACAGGTAGGTGATCAATTGATCAACCTATACAGTTAGATATTGACACAAAAATATATATGGTAATTTACCTATTACATTTTCTTAATTAATTCAGATGAATTCCTCTTTCCAATTAAGCCCCTGAAGAAGGACTGAATTTTAATATATCCCGAAACGCGTTGGGCTGGCAAAGAGTTTCCATCGTCTAAATACCACCGTGTAGTGGAATATAATTAATGGGCCTAAAAAGCCCCGACTGTAGGAATATCATTGTCTAGTTGAATAGAATCAGTACTGTTTTTGAATTATATGTATTATATATGTTTCCGTTGCTTGGAATGTCTTGTTTTTATAATCTTTAAATAAAAATATTGTTTTTACTCTTATATGAGATCACAATCTATACAATTTCTTGTGCAAGTGCCGGAAAAATCCAATTAGGGGAATTTCCTTTTTTAATTAAGGTGTCCCAGAGTGAGGGCGGGCAGTGAGAGATGATGTAATCTCTCTGCTGCCCGCGGCTGCACAGTGAGGGTGGAACTGCAGTGATGCAGGGCAGGCGGTGAGAGATTATGTCATATCTGTCAGAAACCATGAAATCAGAACGAGACAGAAGTACAGTTAAATCACACTTGTTTAATAATAAAAGTAAAAAGAAGAAATGTAGTCAAAACATAGCCAGGTCAGGGATCAATGTAGTGGAACAGCAAGCAGGATCTGGAGCCAGAAGGGATGTCAGCAAAGACAGTCTTTAAACAGGAACGCAGGAGATAGTTTCTTGTGATGTGAAGGCGAAGGCAGAGCTCCTCTGGACTGGATGGCTTAAGTAGGTAGGACTGACGAGCAGGATCATCAACAGCTGAGTAACTGTGGAGAGAGATGGGAGCTGGCAATTAGTCGACAGCTGAGCGGCCAGCTCAGAGAAGGAAGGGCTGAGCCCAGCCCTGACAATATCTCTTCTCGCCTGCCAGTCTGCTCACTGGATTGCCCGCCCGCTGGGCCCGCTCACTGTCCTGCCCACATGCTACTTTCTTGGGTACCTAGACTGTCTGCCCATCTGCTCACCTGCCGAGCCCTCTCACCGTCCTGCTAATTTCAATTGCCCCATTCCCCCCCTGAATCCGCCCCCTGTAAGAGACTCTGGGCTATGGGCCCCAGATTCGGGGCTATAGTCCCAGAAGCCACCCCCTATGGACGCCACTGCATCCAGGCATATTTAATAAACAGTGCAAATCATAATATAGAAAGTGCGGTAACCAATTAGGTATCAGCTTATGGTAGTGAAATGCATGAAAGACACTGAGAATCCTGTAAATCAATTTACTTTATATCTGGTGATTTTGCTTTCTTAAGTATGTCTGTTAATGTGACAATAAATTCTGGTTCAAAAAGAACAAAATCTATTCAACTACACTATATTGTCAAAAGTATTGGGACACCTGCCTTTACATGCACATGAACTTTAATGGCATCCCAGTCTTAGTCCGTAGGGTTCAATATTGAGTTGGCCCACCCTTTGCAGCTATACCAGCTTCAACTCTTCTGGGTGTCTACAAGGTTTATGAGTGTGTCTATGGGAATGTTAGACCGTTCTTCCAGAAGAGCATTTGTGAGGTCAGGCACTTATGTTGGATGAGAAGGCCTGGCTCGCAGTCTCCGCTTTAATGCATCCCAAAGGTGTTCTATCTGGTTGAGGTCAGGACTCTGTGCAGGCCAGTCTAGTTCCTCCTTCCCAAACTCACTCATTCATGTCTTTATGGGCCTTGCTTTGTGCACTGGTCCAAATAATTTGGTGGATGGGGGATTATGGTGCGGGGGTTGGGCTTGGCCCCTTAGTTGTAGTGAAGGGAACTCTTAAGGCGTCAGTATACCAAGACATTTTGGACAATTTCATGCTCCCAACTTTGTGGGAACAGTTTGGGGATGACCCCTTCCTGTTTCAACATGACTGTGCACCAGTGCACAAAGCAAGGTCCATAAAGACATGGATGAGCGAGTTCACAAATGGGCTTTTGGAAGAATGGTCAAACATTTCCATAGACACACTCCTAAACCTTGTGGACAGCCTTCCCAGAAGAGTTGAAGCTGTTATAGCTGCAAAGGGTGGGCCTTCCATCCATCCTGACAGCATCCCACCACAGCAGCTGGCGGGAGAAGGGAGGGGAGAAACCGGCAGTGCTGCAGGGGGTGAGGGGGGCTGGGAGAGCACACAGGTGCCCAGGGACAGCATGACCTGGATAGAAGGGGGGCGGGGGGCGGCATATAGAAGAACTAAGTCCCTCCATTTTACTCCTGCAGCCGCTGAATGCCTATGGGAGGGAGAAAAGGAGAAGCAGACTTTCAGCGTCTGCAGGAGGAACATGGATGGGATCGGTTTCTCTATATGCTACCCCTACTTTCCAGGTGTACAGGGGGCAATTACGACTCCTATAGGTGCCCCCCTGCTATGTCAGATTCCTTTTGGTCAGCATCTAGAGTTCCAGAGACAAGGGATTTTCACAGAGGCTTGGAGCAATGACATCAAAATCAAATAATTGAGCTTTCATTCCATTTTTACACACAGTCAAATCTGAAAGGCTTAAGCTCTTGGCACTTACATTGGTGATGAGTTGTGAAATGCCACATTACATTGGTAGTCAGTAGAAATGTGTCCCCTTTAATCAGTAGTGTAGTGTCCGGTAACATTTCTGGTCATTTGAAACAATGCCTCATTTTTGTTGATCAGTGGGAAGAATGCCCCAGTACATTGGTAGTTAGTGGAAGAAATACCACTTACATTGGTGATCAACGGGAAGAACGATTCCCTCGCAGACAGCAAAAAAGATTATTGGTATTGATTGTTACTTACCTGAGAAACAAGATACGCCACTGCTCCTTCTTGCACCACTGCCTCTGCCAGAACTATTAAGGCAGCATTGGCAGAGAGATCCATCTACCCAAAATGGCCACATACAGAAGTCGCACTCTCCTATCGCCTGCACAGAGAAAATGTTTCTTATAATACGGTATGAACCAGCCTTGCCCATTGCTTTATAAAACAAACCATATAAAACGAAATGGTGTGCTCTTTTGACGGATTTTAACTAAAAAAAACTGATAGCTAATTTCTGATTGGTTACTATGCAATGCTACATTTCAACAAATATATATATATATATATATATGTCTATATTAAAAGAGGCTATATAATAAAAATATGTTTATTGATTTGTAAAAAGAAAGCATATTGAGAAAATTTTACTAAAAACCCAAAGTGGAACTAAACCCATCGATTTAACAGTTTCAAAAAAAGAGTTAGGGCTCTTTCACACGGGCGGATCAGTGATGATCCGCCCCGTGAACACCCGCTTGCTCAGCGGGGATCGCTCCGCCGATCCCCGCTGAGCAGGAAAATGACAGGTCGGTCTCTACACACTGTGCAGCGATGGACCTGTCAGAGCGCCTCTCTCCCCTATGGGGGATCGGATGATGACGGACCGTAGAGTCCGTCGTCACCCGATCCGATCTGAAAACGGATGGAAAAGTAGGGTTTTCCTCCGTTACACTTTTTGGATCGGAGCGGGTCGGATGTCAGCGGACATGTCACCGCTGACATCCGACGCTCCATAGGGATACATGTATGTCCGTTTTTCATCCGAAAACGGAAGGATGAAAAACGGACATACAGATCCCCCGTGTGAAAGAGCCCTTACTGTCACAAACCGTCAAATGGCCAGTGTCATAACTGATCACATGTGCAGCATCAAGGCAGTTGAAGATCAAAGAGGCCAAGCTTCCTTAGCTGAAACAATAGGAGGGTTTAGTTCCACCAAATCTGGAGCGCTGTACAAAGTAACCAATCAGCTTCTTAGTTAAGCTTTGAAAACGAAAACTAGAAGCTGATTGGTTGCCATGCACAGCTGCTTCAGTCTTAATAAATTCCCCTCATTGTTCTTACAGAAAAACATGAAACTAAAATTAAAAAAAAATTTTTTTAATGTTATCATCACTTCAAGCTGTGGTAATATTATGAATTTTCTATGTAAAGTATATCTTTTATGACAGTGAGTACTACAAATAGCCAGTGGACATGCCATTGATAATTTACAGCTACTTGAATATATAATGGTATCTTTCTCTCCCAGCACAGTAGCTTAAGGTACTGGAATTTAGTTTCTGCACTTCAGAAAACGAATGTCTCCCATGAAGAGGGGAAGTGTGATGCAGAAGGCTCACTTATTCTTAATGATTATTAGTGATCCTAATGATGATTCATTTTGGTTAAGGTGGGTACACCATGGACCAGACACATTTTGAGCTGTGTGTGGCCCTCCCTGTTTGACAGAAGTCGATCAGTAGATCTTACATAAGTGGTTGTAGTGTCAAGAGCTGAGGACACACTTTCGGTACAAGGTTATGCTTTGGGGTTTAGGGTTAAGGGATGTCAAATGCTAAGGGTCAGGTTAAGGGTTGTATGCCTGAAGGTGTTAAAGCCTAGTTTTAGAGGTTTAGGTGAACAAGTTAAGTGTTAGTAGGGTGCGATAGAGCAGGTAGAAATTTTATGACACTTTAGGCAGCACTGAACTGGACTTCTAGAAAGTGGCAGCTTTGAAACCAGGGGAACAGTATAACGCAAATAGCAACTTCCTACTTGAGAAAGCAACACTTGTGCCCCACTACTGATCATCCCTTTTAGCAGCCAATAGTGTGGATTAGGAGAGAGTAGCGGGTGCTTCAAAGTGCTAGCTTTCTAGTAAGGTGTCAATGATTACATATTAGAACCCCTGGGGTTTGATGTTCCCGGGGGCCCGTAACCGATTTCACATACAGACATAGGGATTGATCTTCTAAAACTGAAGAGTGCAAAATCTGGTGCAGCTCTGCATAGAAACCAATCAGTTTCCATTTTTATTTTTATTTTCAAAGCCTAATTGAACAAGCTGAAGTTAGAAGCTGATTGGCTATCATGCACACCTGCACCAGATTTTGCACCCTCCAGTTTTAAGTTTAGGACACAATTTATAATACTCATTTCAAATACAGGTTGCTTTAATCTCTGATAATCATGGCATTCCAGTACTTTCAAACTCATAAAAATAAAAATAAATTCTTTCTGAGAATATTTTTTTTCTCTTTCTATCATCTTATGCAGAAACATCAGTGCTTAGAATATCACATTTCCTGCAAATAATCTTATAATCATTGAGTATCTTAACGACTTTGTAATTATCTGAGTTACTGATTTATGATAAGGGCACACTGTTTGTTCAACTGAAATGAACAAAACATGATAAAGAATGTAAACCCAATAAAATTCTGATTTTATTTTCAAAAGATTCAAAAGTTGCAATTTATTCTATAATAAAGGGTCTTATTAAAATAAGCTGAACAACAAACCATTTCTCTTAGTCAGAGTTGGATACATGTATGAAATAATATTCCTACCAACTGAAGGCAAGACTGTCAGTTCTAATGTTTGCTTCACACATATGTTGTACAAGATAACCATATACACCTATCTCAACAAATTGGTAAGTGATAAGAATCTTCATGGAATATGAATGGGCTTCATAGATACTTCAATTTCAACACGTCATGTGTGCCAAGCAGTAAAGCTGTGCATGCATCCTTTGTACATGTTGGCCATTATAGCTAGTCACAGATGAACAGACATCTTATCAAAAATGACAAGAGGGTTGTCCTATAATTACTACACTCACCAGAACATGGAACCTTCCATCAATTTGTGAACCAGCACACATATAACAATATTTACTAATGAAAGTATTGCTATTTTTATCTATGAGGAATGAAATCAATCTTTTATTGATATCAGAGATTTTCATTTATTTCACAGAAAATAAATGGCACACCTCAATATTGATGCCCTTTAGTATAGGCTTCTTGTGTTATGTTATTATTTCTGATTGGACAGGGCCAATTATTTAAAATTAAAAACATTTGTTACCTTATTGGAAAAGTCTTTACGTGTCAAATTAAAAACATTAGCAGTGGACCCCTTCCCCAGCATTGGACCTCTCCCTTGTCATTATACACCCTTTCCCAGCATTAGGCTCTTCCCTAGCTATAGCCCACCTTCTCCAGCATTGGACCCCCAACATTACACTCCCTTCCCCAGCATTAGATCTCCCCTCATTGCTAGACCCCTTTTCCCAGTGTTGGGCTCTTCTCTTGCTTTAGCCCCCTTCTCCAGCATGGGACCCCTCAACATTATACTCCCTTCCTCAGCATTGGATCCCTGCCAGCACTAAACCCTTTACTCTGTAAAAGATCTCTTCCTCAGCATTAAACCATTTACCCAATATTATAACCCCTTATCTAATGCTGTCGTCCCCCCAGCATTATCCCACTTTCACAGCATTAGTATACAGCCCACACTTACCTGTGTGTCTTTCTCTGTATCCAGCACCTCTACTTGGATGACGTCACTGCCAGAAACTAAGATGGTAATGTGGGAAAGGAGATCACTCCACCTCCACCACTTCCTGCATAGAGGTTGTACCTGGTCCTCAAAGTTGTTTTTCAGCACCTGGCAGGAGCATAGTGCAGTGTTGTGCGGCTCTGGCAAAACCTCAGTACAGTACCTACAGTAGGTCTGCCAGCAGCAGAGGAGGGTTGGGTAAAATATCACAATATAATATTGTTAAAGGGTAATCAACCTTTACGGACTTACCAAAAACATCCCCAAGCATTACAGTGTGCTAAGTACATCAACATGCAGTGCCCAGCTGAGCCGTGCCCAGTACAGGAGGGCTGGTGATACCCCCTTATCAGCCGCCCTGATCAGAGGTCTCCAGGTAACCTATCATCCCCTTGGTAACAGTAATTAAAGGGTAACTCCACTTTAGTAGAAAAAACAAGTAAATAAAAAAATAAACAAATAATAATAATAAAAAAAATATTGCATGTACAGTACAAACCATATTGTGATTAAATGGTATTAAAAATTCTGAATTGGAGAGGAACGTTTCCCCGCTTCAGCCCCCTTCCTCCACCCCCCCCCCCCCCCCTCCGTGCTCTTGGCTCCTAATTTCTCTTTCTCAATTTTTAATAAATTCCCTGTTTTTTTTTTCTGATTTCCTTTCAGTATCCTAGTATAGTGAGCTGGGTGTTTATATTTATAGAGTACTTTTTTGGTGACAGGGCACTGGTGAATAAAATACACTCTTCAAATGTGCTTTAAAATGCATGGTTTGCTTTTAAGGTGGGCTCAGACAAAGTGACAGCTATTGTCTTGTCTGTTTTCAGTGTGAGCAAAACCATATGTAATGGAAGCTTGTTTCAATTTTTTTGTAATGATTGTGCTGAGGTTTATATGTGTCTGTGAGACTCTTGCTTGTGGCACAGCAATCAAAGCATATTTTGTAGGTACAAGGAGGACCAGGTTTTGTTCAACCATGCCCCATAAGCCCCTCCTACTGTTAACCTTTGTGGCGTTGTCTGGCCAAATCTACTCTGTTGGGTTGGTTTTTCCTCTGCCTCCTCAGCTCCTGAGCCAGACGCTCGTTACTGCCGCCTCTGGGTATTCTGCATTTGGTAGTCTGATCCAGCCCCCGGTGAGTATAGGGCCATGCGTTTTGGACACTCTTGACTAATTTTTACGATAGCATCTCTGTTGATACTTATTTGGTTCATTATACCCCCTACAGATGTACTATACACGCATCTACCCCTGATGAAGCGAGCATGGTCTTGTGAAACACGTTGGATTACTTTTCATGTTTGTGTACTTTGCAATTTACATTCTCTACCATGATACGTGTAATGACATTTTTTTACTGTATGTATAATTTCAGTGGCTTGGCTATGATTCATGTTGTTTATGTTTGCATGGCAATTTTAATAAATTTTGAGACTGCATTTACTCTGTCAATTGTTGGCTAACCGCATTCACCTCATTTAAAGTCCTGTATTTTGTTGCATATATTGGGATGAGGTGGTTTGCGGATAACATCAGACCTTTTCCTTTTTGTCTATTGAACCCGGGTGGAAGACACCCATTTAGCCCAAACCTGGTCTGTTGCCACCATTAGCCAATCATTCATTAAATACAATTATTCTACTCCATAGCACTTTCAGCCATTTCATCCAGCACTCAGGTACCATATCTCCCATGGGCTGATCTAGGTTCTTGGTGCTGTTTTATGTTGGTGGCGTTGGTCATCATCCGGCTGCGATGTGTACAAGGGAGGTTTTCTTACCTCCTGCTGTCCCCCCTGCCCTGTCCGGATGGGCGGGGCCACCCACACATCGGCGCCATGCAAACACGCCCACCAGGCGACTTCGGCTAGCTATTGTGTGATATGTCAGCATGTGTGACTGGGGGCGTCTGCGCAGGCACGTCGCTATCTGGCGGCGAATGTCATCCACATGCGCGTTAGGGTTGCCACATCATCACTTTAATCTAGGACACACATTAATTACACATGTTCTGTGGCTGATTAAGGTGGTAATTAAACTCACTTGGTGCCTTAATCAGCCTCAGAACTTGTGTAATTAATATGTGTCCTGGATTAAAGGGATGGTGTGGCAACCCTAGTTCGCATGCCTTGTCACCCATACATGGTGTTGGAGGCGGAGCTCACTGGGCCCTCTGGGATATAAATTGGGGCTAGCCATGGCTTGGATCTTTTTGTCACTTCCTATTTTCTGTTTCACTCACACGCGGCAGTATTACTTCATTCAAGGCGAGTCCACACTCCTTGATGGATGCTAATCATCCATTCACTCCCTTCACAATTGAGCACTTAATATTAGCATGGTTTGCCATATACATTGTCTCACACATCATTATATTCACTCACATGCAGGGCTTTTTTTCAGCAGGAACTAGGGGGAACTCTGTTCCACCACCTCTGGCTCAGGTCTTCTTCTCCCTGCTCACCACTATCACTTGGTAACACTGAAGTCCAGCTTCTGCATTTAGAAGTGATAGCTTATCTCCCAGTAGCTCCCACAGGTCAGATCTCCTGCGCAGATCCCACTGAGTGCCGGACAGGGACAAGGGAGATACAGAACAGGTGCCCAGGGTTCAGTGCAGTCATGAGCAGGAGAGGGTGCATGGTAGGCTGCACCCTCTGTGGTCTCCATTTTTTCCCTGGTGACCAGTTGTTGATGCTCCTACTGCATGTTCTCCCTTGCAAGTGACTGTAGTATAGTATAGTATGCTGGGAGGTACTACAGCCGGATAGGTGTTTCAGCTTAATATTGCAACAAAGGTATGACAGATGGTGGAGCTTTTAAGGGGGGGGAGATTAGGGCAGTGGAGGGAGGGGGTTGTATGCAGAGGGAAGAGCTACTATTTGTTGCCATTTGGCAGGTATGTGTGTGTGGCGGGCATGGTTGAGTTCCTGCACCTATTCTCTGAGAAAAAAATCCCTGCTCACATGGTTCATTCATGCACACACCATTACACTCCCATCTCATTTATTTCACTGCCTCCGAGTTTCCAAGTCCATCTAGCTTTGAACAACTTTGGTTCATATGTATATATATATATATATATATATATATATATATATATATATAATTTTTTTTTCATTACATTGCATACTTCATGGTTACTCTGTTGGTATAGTACCAACTGCTATATATATATATATATATATATATATATATATATATATATATATATATATTCTTATTTTAGCTGAAATTTACAGTGGACCAGGGACATGCAGTGTGGTCAGTGGCTGGTGAGGCACTGGCTAGTATAAGAGCCAAATACACACAGGTTACATACGTTGTGGTCATTAGAGCGAGAGCAAACGCGGTAAAACGCCGCTAAACCTGGCTAACCGCGGCATGCAAACGCCGCAAAACAGGCATTTCTAAACGACGGTTTCAAGTTCGTTCAGAGGAGTTTGCCCCAGCGTCCCGTGTACATGGAGCCTAAATCTTATACCATACACACATGTTTTTTTCCTTCTAGTTAAGAGGGCTGGGCTGGAAGGGAGCATTTGTCTTTTAGACACATGCCCCTTCTATGACACTGCAGTGAAAGGCATGCCTCCTCTGTAGCCTTTTTATTGGACAGATGGGACCAATGGTACTTTACCATTGGTCCAAGACTCCAAGCTGTTCATTGAGCTCAGTGCCTCTGACAAGAAGTGAGAGGCACTATGAGCTCATCCTCTCAGCCTGCTGAAAACAGAGTGTGTCAGCTTGTATTTAACCACTTTAGGTCCGGGCCATAGCTGAATGATGGCCACAGCGCGGACCTCAATTTCCAGGAGGCCGTCATGGGACGTCCTCCCCTGTGCACGCACACCGCGCGCACCCAGCAGGGCGCGCGGTGTGCATGCTGTGATCACAGATCCAGATGATCACAGATCCAATTAAGGGGCCAGTCCCGGCCCCTTACCATGTGATCAGCTGTCAGCCAATGACAGCTGATCACATGATGTAAACAAAAGCTCGGTGATCGGTTTAGTTTTCTCCTCGCGCTAACAGCGTGAGGAGCAAAAAAAAGCCGCTCACCAGCTTATGTCAAAGGGACATCGGTCCCAAAGAGGAAGGAGGCACATATGCCTCATCTGTGCCTGCAAGTGCCATCTGTCATTGCCACCTGCCAGTGCCCAGCAGTGCCACCTATCAATGCCCACAAGTGCCACCTATCAATGCCCACAAGTGCCACCTATCAATGCCCACCAGTGGTGCCAATCAGTGCCACCTAACAGTGCTGCCATCAATCAGTGCCCAATCAGTGCCCATCACTGCCACCCACCAGTGCCCATCACTACCACCTATCGGTGCCCATCAGTGCCGCCTCATCAGCGTACATCAACGAAGGAGAAAAATTACCTATTTGAAAAATTTTATAACAAAATATAAAAAAAAATATAATTTAAAAAAAAAAAAAAAAATTCTGTCTTTTTCAATTTTTTTAACAAAAACTAAAAACCGCAGAGGTGATCAAATACCATCAAAAAAAAGCTCTATTTGTGGGGAAAAAATGATAAAAATTTCATTAGGGTACAGTGTTGTATGCCATTCAAAATGCGACAGCGCTAAAAGCTAAAACTTGGTCTGGACAGGAGGGGGGTTTAAGTGCCCAGTAAGCAAGTGGTTAAAGTGGCTGCTCTGTATTTTGCTTCTTACAGGCTGCGCAAGGAGCCCCATATCTCTGGAACCATAGGAAGTAGAAGCCCCACATTTTTACCAGTGGTGGGGTAGGACTTAGGCTACATATCCCAGGTCGCTGAGCTATGACCCTCGAAGCTCAATTTTTTATTTTTTTGTGCTCTTTTGGGATGGTTTTTCCTCTGCCTCCTCAGCTCCTGAGCCGAACGCTCATTACTGCCGCCTCTGGGTATTCAGCATTTGGTAGTCTGATCCAGCCTTTGGTGAGTATAGGGCCATGTGTTTTGGACCCTCTTGACTAGGGATGAGCCGAACACCCCCCCCCCCCCCCCCCCCCGGTTCGGTTCGCGCCAGAACCTGCGAACGGACCGAAAATTCGCATGAACGTTAGAACCCCATTGACGTCTATGGGACTCGAACGTTCGAAATCAAAAGTGCTCATTTTAAAGGTTAATTTGCATGGTATTGTCCTAAAAAGGGTTTTAATGATGCTTAAAGTAAAATAAGTGAAATATTCCTTTAAATATCGTACCTGGGGGATGTCTATAGTATGCCTGTAAATTGGCGCGTGTTTCCCGTGCTTAGAACAGTCCCTGCACAAAATGTAATTTTTAAAGGAAAAAAAGTCATTTAAAACTGCTTGCGGCTTTAATGTAATGTCGGGTCCTGGCAATATGAATGAAAATCAGTGAGACAAACGGCATGGGTACCCCCCAGTCCATTACCAGGCCATTTGGGTCTTGTATGGATATTAAGGGGAACCCCGCACCCAAATTATAAAAGGAAATAGCAGTATACAGGCTCTGTACTCTGAGTGCAAACAAGACAGATTTGTTGTTAAGTAGAATCTGTTTGTAATTTTGAACTGGTACATTTTTAACGTGTTTAGTTCCAGCCAAAAAATCTATTTTAAGCTTTTTGGAAAACATAGGGAAGGGTTATCACCCCTGTGACATTTGTTTTGCTGTCTGTGCTCCTCTTCAGAAGATTTCATCTCACTTTTTGTCCCAATGACAAATGTTTTTTGAAAATTTGGGTTTTTTTGTGAAACAAGGATTGGTGATAAAGCATCAGTGGAAAGGAGAAATGTTTTTCCCATATTAACTCTTCCAGGAGAGAATTTTCCTTCCTAGGGGTAGATTTCATCTCACTTCCTGTTGTCTCCTTCCGTTTGCAAGTAGGAGTCATTTGTAAGTTGGATGTTTGAAAGTAGGGGCCTGCCCTATATACTCACCAGAAATTTGGGCCTTAGGTGTTGTTGTGGCCACAACACTGTAAGCCCTCACAGGGCCCTGCTGTGAAATATTAGATCAAGAATTGTAATTACATGCCCCTGTTAAACAGGGGCTGAAAAATTGGGCCTTAGGCACTGGTGCTGGTGCCACAACACTGCAACCCCTCACAGATACTCTAGTTGGAACGCAGAAATGAGTCCTGCTGCAAAGTATTGCATCAAAAATTGTAATTACACTCCCCTGTTAAACAGGGGCTGAAAAATTAGGCCTAATGCCGCGTACACACGAGCGGACTTTACGGCAGACTTTGCCCGGCGGACGGGATTTCGGCGGACAATTCGATCGTGTGTGGGCTCCAGCGGACTTTGTTTTCTCAAAAGTTGGACGGACTTAGATTTGAAACATGTTTTAAATCTATCCGTCGAACTCGAGTCCGGTTGAAAAGTCTGCTCGTCTGTATGCTAGTTCTACGGACAAAAAGCCACGCTAGGGCAGCTATTGGCTACTGTCTATGAACTTCCTTGTTTTAGTCCGGTCGTACGTTATCACGTACGAATTTGACAGACTTTGGTGGATTGTGTGTAGGCAAGTCCGTCCATTCGGAAAGTCCGTCATAAAGTCCGTTGAAAAGTCTGCCGGGCAAAATCTGCCATAAAGTCCACTCGTGTGTATGCGGCATTAGGCACTAGTGCTGGTGCCACAACACTGCAACCCCTCACAGATACTCTAGTTGGAATGCAGGAACGAGCCCTGCTGCAAAGTATTGCATCAAAAATTGTAATTACACGCCCCTGTTAAACAGGGGCTGAAAAATTGGGCCTTAGGCACTGGTGGCGGCGCCCAGAACCAAAAATGTTCTTACAAGCTATCAGCGTGATCATTGAGGAGCAAGAGGATAATTACTCAGGATAGTCACTCAGCATCAGCATAGGCAATCTTTGAAGGGATCTGAGATTTCAAAAAAAATTATTCGGTTACATCAGCATCAGGTGCTTGGTAGCTGGTGGTGATCCAAGACTGATTGATTTTTATGGAGGTCAGTCAATCGACCGAGTCGGTGGACAGCACCCTGTGATCCGTATACAAAGCCTCCAGCAGCACTGAATGTGCGTTCCGAAAGAATGCTGGATGCAGGACAGGCCAGTAGCTCAATTGCATGCTGTGCAAGCTCTGGCCAGTGATCCATCCTCAAGACCCAGTAACCCAGAGGATTTTCGGTGGGAAAGGTGTCCAAGTCAGATCTTGCCCCTAGGTATTCCTGCACCATGTAAAACGGACGCTGGCGATGGTTGCTGGAACAGATCATACCTTGGGGCTGCGGACTAAAAAACTGTCTGAACGCATCGGTCAGACGGCCACCTTCTCCACGGCTCCTTCTTTGACTGACCGAAGCCTCAGCAACACGTTGTCCAGAAACAGGAGTTTGTTTCATCCTCTGCTCCCTCTGCGACGGCAAGATAAGGTCCGCAACCTTACCCTTGTAACGTGGATCAAGGAGGGTTGCCAGCCAGTATTGGTCCTTCTCCTTGATACCATGAATACGAGGATCCTTACGCAGGCTTTGCAGGATCAAGGAGGCCATGCAGCGTAGGTTTGCTGAGGCATTCGGTCCGGAGTCCTCTGGGTCACTAAGGACGACATGGTCCGCAGCCACCTCCTTCCAGCCACGTACAAGTCCATGTGTTTCTTGGGACTGATCCCTTAAAGACTGCTGCTGATGCTGAGTGCCAGGCTCCACCTCCATACTGACACAATCCTCTTCCTCCTCCTCGTCCTCTTCCTGTGTTTGATCGGCGAGCACGCAGGAACACTGTCTGGATAAAGGGGGCCTTGAAAGCTAAGGAAGTCCTCCTCTTCCTGCCTCTGTTCTGCCTCAAGTGCCCTGTCCATTATTCCACGCAGCGTGTGCTCCAACAGGTGGACAAGGGGGACAGTGTCACTGATGCATGCACTGTCACTGCTCACCATCCTCGTGGTCTCCTCAAATGGTGACAGGACAGTGCATGCATCCCTGATCATGGCCCACTGGCGTGGGGAAAAAAAAACAAGCTCCCCTTACCCTGTCCTGGTGCCATAGTCACACAGGTACTCATTGATGGCCCTCTGCTGCGTGTGCAGCCGCTGCAGCTTGGCCAACGTTGAGTTCCACCTGGTGGGCATGTCACAGATTAGGCGGTTCTTGGGCAGGTTAAAATCCTTTTGGAGGTCAGCCAGCTGAGCACTGGCATTATATAACCAGCGGAAATGCACACAGACTTTCCTGGCCTGCCTCAGGACATCCTGTAAGCCCGGGTACCTGCCCAAGAACCGCTGCACCACCAAGTTAAGGACGTGAGCCAAACAGGGCACATGGGTCATTTGTCCCTGTCGGAGGGCAGAGAGGAGGTTGGTGCCATTGTCGCAAACCACCATTCGTGCCTTAAGTTGGCATGGCGTCAACCACCTCTGAACCTGCCCCTGCAGAGCTGACAGAACCTCTGCCCCAGTGTGGCTCCTGTCCCCCAAGCACACCAGCTCAAGCACCGCATGGCATCTTTTGGCCTGCATACTTGCGTAGCCCCTTGAATGGCTACGGAGCACCGCTGGTTCCGAGGACAAAGCACAGGAAGAGGCCATGGAGGAAGAAGAAGAGGAGGGGGTGGAGGAGAGAGGTGTGTCACAATCATTAGTAGTGGCATTTTGGAGGCGTGGTGGCGGAACAACCTCCAACACTACTGCACCTTGTCCTGCATCCTTCCCAGCTGCCAGCAGAGTCAACCAATGCGCGGTGAAACTTAGGTAACGTCCCTGTCCATGCCTGCTGGACCATGAGTCAGCGGCAATATGCACCTTACCGCTGACCACCCTGTCCAGCGAGGCATGGACATTGCCTTCCACATGCCGGTAGAGAATCACCTTCCGTGAGAAAAAGTGGCGTTTGGGTACCTGCCACTGAGGAACTGCACATTCCACAAACTCACGGAAGGGGGCAGAGTCTACCAACTGAAAAGGCAGCAGTTGAAGTGCTAGCAATTTTGCCAAGCTAGCATTCAACCGCTGGGCATGTGGATGGCTGGGAGCGAACTTCTTTCGGCGGCGCAGCAGCTGGGGCAGGGAAATTTGCCTGGTACAATCTGACGTCGGTGTACCGAAAGCAGATTGCCCACAAGTACTTGGCTGTGACACACCTAATTCTACACCTTCATTCCTCTCAGTGCAGGTCTCAGAGAGGACTGAAGGTATAGTGGGGTTGGAGATCTCAGCTGATGAGGAGCAAGGAGAGGTCCACTTTGTTCTTTGGTGTGGGTCTTTTAGATACGCTTGCCAACGAACTGCATGGCAGGTCAACATATATCTGGTCAAGCATGTGGTGCCCAAGCAGGAGATGTTTTGGCCACGCGAGATACGCTTGAGACATATGTTGCAAATAGCAGCGGTGCGATCTGATGCACTCATCTCAAAAAAGGCCCACACCAAAGAACTTTTGGAATAATGCGCAGAGACAGCAGCTCCCTGCACATGCGGAGCTTTGGGGTGTGATGCAGTCAGTGTGCTGCCCTTAGGCTGGCCCTTGGAGGGCATCCTGCCTCGTTGGTGATGTGCCTCCTCCTCCTCCTCCTCTCTCCTATCAGGCACCCACGTTGAGTCAGTGACCTCATCATCCCCTCCCTCCTCATCACTGGAGCAAACCTGGCAGTATGCTGCAGCAGGGGGAGCATGACTGCCAGATTGCTGTCCTTCTTGGGCACCCCCTCTGTCTGTGCTCATGTTACTGCCTTCATCTAGCTCAGTATCATCATCAGAGCCATCTAAACGCTGGGCATCCTCCTGGAGCATGTACCCAACACTGTGGTCAAACAGTTCGAGGGACTCCTCAGGAGGATGTGGTGGGGCTAGGGAAGGAGTCACTGATGCCATTGAGCCGAGGGAAGAGGCTGCGTTGGCAGCTGCTTTGCCAGACAAAGTACCCTGAGCATGGGTGAGAGAGGGTGAGGAGGATGAGGACGGCTTGGTCATCCACTCGACCAAGTCTTCCGCATGTTGCTGCTCAACACGGCCAGCTGACGAAAAAAGGCCAAGCATGTCCCACCGCCACGTGCTAATGAGGATGCACCGTCTCCACGACCAGCACTGTTGCCTCTAGACACAGAGCCTGCTTGCCCTCTTTTATTGGCTTGTGACTGTCTGCCTCTCCTTGTTGGCCTTCCAGACATACTAATGGCCTGTAGCTGCACTAAGCTGGGAGATATATATATATATATATATATATATATATATATATATATATATATATATATATATATATATTATGGCAGCTAGCAAAATCAACTGCCTGCCTGTAGTATGAGAACACCACCAACTTTCTACAGGTAGCTTTAGCTGAACACTGTGCAGAGCTCACAAAAAACTAACTTGTAGCTTATTTAGCTGCCTGCGGTAGTGATAGGATCAGGAAAACACCACCAACCTTCTACAGGTAGCTTTAGCTGAACACTGTGCAGAGCTCGCACTACACTAACTTGTAGTTTTAGCTGAACACTGTGCAGAGCTCGCAAAAAACTAACTTGTAGCTTATTTAGCTGCCTGCGGTAGTGATAGGATCAGGAAAACACCACCAACCTTCTACAGGTAGCTTTAGGTGAACACTGTGCAGAGCTTGCAAAAAAATAACTTGTAGCTTATTTAGCTGCCTGCGGTAGTGATAGGATCAGGAAAACACCACCAACCTTCGACAGGTAGCTTTAGGTGAACACTGTGCAGAGCTCGCAAAAAACAAACTTGTAGCTTATTTAGCTGCCTGCGGTAGTGATAGGATCAGGAAAACACCACCAACCTTCTACAGGTAGCTTTAGGTGAACACTGTGCAGAGCTCGCAAAAAAATAACTTGTAGCTTATTTAGCTGCCTGCGGTAGTGATAGGATCAGGAAAACACCACCAACCTTCGACAGGTAGCTTTAGGTGAATACTGTGCAGAGCTCGCAAAAAACTAACTTGTAGCTTATTTAGCTGCCTGCGCTAGTGATAGGATCAGGAAAACACCCCCAACCTTCTTACAGGTAGCTTTAGCTGAACACTGTGCAGAGCTTGCAAAAAACGAACTTGTAGTTTTAGCTGAACACTGTTCAGAGGATGCACTACACTAACTTGTAGCTTTAGCTGAACACTGTGCAGAGGTCGCACTACACTAACTTGTAGTTTTAGCTGAACACTGTTCAGAGGATGCACTACACTAACTTGTAGCTTTAGCTGAACACTGTGAGGAGGACGCACTACCCTAACTTGTAGCTTTAGCTGAACACTGTGCAGAGGTCACACTAAACTAACTTGTAGCTTTAGCTGAACACTGTGAGGAGGACGCACTACACTAACTTGTAGCTTTAGCTGAACACTGTGCAGAGGTCGTACTACACTAACTTGTAGTTTTAGCTGAACACTGTGAGGAGGACGCACTACACTAACTTGTAGCTTTAGCTGAACACTGTGCAGAGGTCACACTACATTAACTTGTAGTTTTAGCTGAACACTGTGAGGAGGACGCACTACCCTAACTTGTAGTTTTAGCTGAACACTGTGCAGAGGTCACACTAAACTAACTTGTAGCTTTAGCTGAACACTGTGAGGAGGACGCACTACACTAACTGTAAATAGTCTAGCTACCTGACTGTGGTACTAATAGGATCAAAAGAACACCAGCAATTTTCTTCAGATAGCTGTAAATACTGTAACAAGACAAGCCTGCCTGTCAGTAGGAAGATAACAGGAACGGATATAGCTAAACTGAATACAGTGTATATATATATATATATATATATATATATATATATACACAACACCTGGGGTGCATATATATACACAATACACTGTAAGTGCAGCTAACTCACTGACTGTCCTGTATAATCTAGCTAACTCAAATGAAATGACACTGTCTCTCTCTCTCTCTAAGCACGCCGGAACACACTACACAGGGTCGCCGTGTAGGCGGCCCTATATAGTGTGGGGCGTGTTCTAAACCCCCTGAGCCATAATTGGCCAAAGCCACCCTGGCTTTGGCCAATTACAGCTCTCTCTACTGACGGCGCTGTGATTGGCCAAGCATGCGGGTCATAGTGCATGCTTGGCCAATCATCAGCCAGCAATGCACTGCGATGCTGCAGTGAATTATGGGCCGTGACACGCCACACGAATTTGGCGCGTATGGCCCATATGGTTCGCAATTCGGCGAACGGGCGAACAGACGATGTTCGAGTCGAACATGGGTTCGACTCGAACACGAAGCTCATCCCTACTCTTGACTAATTGTCATGATAGCATCTCTGTGTTGATACTTATTTGGTACATTATAACCCCTACAGATTTACTACACACGCATCTACACGCATTCACGATAAAGCGAGCATGGTCTTGCGAAACGCGTTGGGTTACTTTTCATGCCTGTGTACTTTGCAATTTACATTTTCTACCATAATACATGTAAATGACATTTTTTACTGTATGTATCGTTTCAGTGGCTTGGCTATGATTCATGAAAAGAGAGGATTTTCCCCCATTTTTAGCAGCCAACAATATTAGAAAAAATACATGCTGAATACGTAGTAAATCATTTTTATTTTTCCAAATATCAAAAATTGTTATATTGCTCTGAATGTGAACAGTCAAAGCATGAACTGTGGTACAAAAGGTAATAGATAATAAAAACAGCACCAATGACATAACAATATACAGTTACCATATAGACTGGAGTATAAGTCGAGTTTTTCAGCACATTTTTTTGTGCTGAAAGTGCCCCCCTCGACTTATAGAGTCAAGCACTTTTCTGCAGCAAAAAATTTCATTTTCCGAACCGACTTTGAGGCCCCGTATCTCAGGGCCACTTGGTGCTAGGAACCCCATATTTGGCGTGCAAACCCAGTACCACAACATATCCAAAGCTGGAGTTCCTAGCACCAAGTGGCCCCGAGATACGGGGCCCCAAAATCGGTTCGGAAAATGTCATTCTCTGCTGCAGAAAAGTGCTTGACGTTTTCTGAACCGAATTTGGGGCCCCGTATCTCAGGGCCCCTTGGTGCTAGGAACCCCAAATTTGGTGTGCAAACCCAGTGGAACTGGTACCATAACTTACCCAAAGCTGGGGTTCCTAGCACCAAGTGGTCCCGAGATACGGGGCCCAAAGTCGGTCAACTGTGTCCATCTGCAGCAATGTCATTTCGGGACCCTTTGGGTTCAGAGACCCCAAATTTTGGCTGCTTCGGAAAATGTCATTCTCTGCTGCAGAAAAGTGCTTGACATTTTCTGAACCGATTTTTGGGGCCCTGTATCTCGGGGCCACTTGGTGCTAGAAACCCCATATTTTATATGATATTTTATGGTGCTAGTTCCACTGAGTTTGCACACCAAATTTGGGGTTCCTAGCACTAAGTGGCCCCGAGATACGGGGCCCAAAGTCGGTCAACTATGTCCATCTGCAGCAATGTCATTTCGGGACCCTTTGGGTTCAGAGACCCCAAATTTTGGCTGCTGCTACGGGGCATCTAGGAACCCTCAACTACCGAGTTTGAAGTTCGGGGGACCTATGGCTGCAAATGGGCACAGTGAGGCTGAAAATGGGCATTGATGACCCTCTTTTCCACTTACAGTAGCTGTGCATTTCTCACCCTTGTCTTATACTCGGGTCAATAAGTTTTTCCCATTTTTTTGTGGTAAATTAGGGCCTCGACTTATACTAGGATCGACTTATACTCGAGTATACGGTATATTATTATATTGTTATGTAATTGGTGCTGTTTTTATTATCTATTACCTTTTGTACCACAGTACAATATAACAATTTTTAATATTTTGTAAAAATAAAAATTATTTACTACATATTCAGCATGTATTTTTTCTAATATTGTTGGCTGCTAAAAAACTCTCTATGGGGGAAAATCCTCTCTTTTGATAATATACTGGGGTGTGCAGCTATTTTTTGTCTTCTCTTCCATGAGTGTTTTTCTTTCCTGGCTATGATTAATGTTGTTTATGTTTGCATGACAATTTTAATACAGTTTGAGACTGTATTTACTCGGTCAATTGTTGGCTAACTGCATTCACCTCATTTAAAGACCCGGGCGATTTCCTGTATTTTTTTTAACCAAACTGATAAGAGGCATGGAGGAGCTCAGCTATGAAGATAGATTAGAGGAACTGAAGTTATTCTCTCTTGAGAAGAGGAGATTAAAGTGTAACTAAAGGTAAAACTTTTTTTTAGTTTTGGATAGTGCGGAGATGGATTAAAACACCTGTCAATTTTTATTGCTGTCTGTACCCCAATTAGGGAGATTTACCCTCTCTGTTTGTCCTGTTTACCATTATCATTGAAAGTGAAAGTAAAAGAAAATCGCAAATTTTGGGTTGTCCCCAGAAAATTAATAGAGGGTAAATCTTCTAATAGAGACACTAGTTCTGGTGACCTGGGGGTCCCCAAGGAATTCCCTTTATTTTCACCGATTTTCTCTCACTTCCTGTTTGGCTATGGGACAGGAAGGGAAGGGAAATCTCCGCAGTGGGACCCAGAGAAAAAATCTGAGAGGGGTTATATTTAGGGTTAAACCGAAACCATTTTTTTGACACCGAGTACAAGTACCGATACTTTTTTTTAAGTACTTGCCGATACCGATTACCGATACCCAGGGGCGTTGCTAGGTCTACAAAAGATCTGGGGCTAGAGCCCAAAGTAGTGAAGTAAAGAAAGTCATACACATGTATATAATATACGTGTGGGTGTACAGTATATGTATCACTGAGTGTGGATTCCCCTTTACATCAGGGTCCCCAGAGAGCCCCCCCCACTTACATCAGGGTTCCTAGAGAGCCCATCCCCCTTACATCAGTGTCCCCAGAGCCCCCCCTTACATCAGGGTCTCTAGAGAGCCTTCCTACTTACACCAGGGTCCCAAGAGCCCCCCCTCATTACATCAGGGTCCCCAGAGCCCCCCTCATTACATCAGGGTCCCCAGAGAGCCCACCCCCTCTTACATCAGGGTCCCCAGAGCCCCCCTTACATCAGGGTCCCTAGAGAGCCTCCCTACTTACATCAGGGTCCCCAGAACCCCCCTCATTACATCAGGGTCCCGAGAGAGCCCACCCCCCTTACATCAGGGTCCCTAGAGAGCCCTCCTACTTACATCAGGGTCCCCAAAGCCCCCCATTACATCAGGGTCCCCAGAGATCCCACCCCCCCTTACATCAGGGTCCCCAGAGCCCCCCTTACATCAGGGTCCCCAGAGAGCCCCAGGGCTCAGAAGTTGGCTACATAAACAATGCAGGGCTCAGCTGTGCCCATCTATGCAGCCTCACCAGTGCCCAGCAATGCAGCCTCACCAGTGCCGAGCAATGCACCCCCCCCCCCCCCCCCACTGCAGTGCCCTCTGTCCTCTGCATCCCACCACACACACTGTGTAAGTAGAACTTTTACCTTACACAGGTGTACAGCAAGCAGAGCATCTGAGATCGGCATCACAGAGCTGGATGGGGGCGGGAACTACAGAAGTTAACTTTTCACATTAACAGGCTGGTGATTGGTTGCTAGGATTGTCCAGCAACCAATCACCTGCTGTTTAATGAAAAAGTTAACTCCTGCGGTTCCCGCCCCCATCCAGCCCTGTGATACTGGGCGCACGCCACTGTCCAATGAAGGGGACAGCAGCGAAAATTTCCACTGGCCAGTTGCCCGCATTCAGCCAACCCCTGCCCTAGAGACTCGGGGCTATGGGCCCCAGATTAGGGACTATAGCCTCAATAGCCACCCCCTAGCAACGCCTCTGCCGATACCTATAAAAGAATAGGTAAAGGGGTGGTTTGGGAGGTAGGGGGAGTTGGGTGAGGCTGGGGTGAAGATGTGCTAAATGAGAAAGGAGGGCTGATAAAGTGGGGAGGGGAGTCACAATCCTGGCTACTGCTGTCTATTCAAATAAAACAAAAACAAAAAACATATGTGCTGCCACTTACTGTAAATGAACATGATTGAATACATTCAGCTGGTGCAAACAACCACGCTGCTGTCTCAAATTCTAATTATCTATATAGTGTTAATAACATAAAACAAAAATTACTGGCAAAGAAAAGCGAACTCCAATATCAATGCCTAAATATATCTTGGTGTATTAATAATCTGAAAATTAGCATATATAGTGTCCATGCATAAAAGAAAATTCATACATAATACATATTGTTTAAACCCAACTTCCCACTGGTTGGTGAAACCAAAACTCCAGTACAAACAGTCCTATTTGCTGAAATTACATGGACACTATAGATGTAAATTTTCAGATTATAACACACCAAGATATATTTAGGCAACAAGGCTGAGCACGGACACACAGGGCACAGGGAGAAGCCTCTCTATGTGCAGAGCTGTGCAGCTGCCGAGGAAAGGACAGATCTGTGCGGGGGGCCACACGGGACTCACTCCTGCTCCCGACCAGACTGACAGAAATAGTGGAGCCGCGATGAGCAGATCTAAATGTGAGCGCTGCAACTGGCAGGAGGGGGAGGACAGTGGGATGGGGGGAGCCGGGCTTGCTCCCCTCTAATGCAGGCAGTTTACACGGACATGCGGCCCCGAGCCTGATGACAGCTGGCGAGAGGGGAGGAGGAGGCAGGGAGGGAAATTCCCAGGACATGTGATTGGTTGTTAAAGACGTGGCTGCCTCGTTCCTTAACAACCAATAATTACCATAATTTTTTTCTTTACATTTCAACTGTTAGCACAGAAT
Organism: Aquarana catesbeiana; assembly: GCF_042186555.1. Taxonomy (NCBI): domain Eukaryota; kingdom Metazoa; phylum Chordata; class Amphibia; order Anura; family Ranidae; genus Aquarana; species Aquarana catesbeiana. Next base: position 107,716,427 of record NC_133326.1, read on the forward strand.
TTCAGCTGAAAGTACCGAGCCCGAAGGTTTTGAGTATCGGGGCATTTGCACGAGTACTGATACTCGTGCAAATGCTTAGTATCGGCACTAGGTGCAACCCTAGTTATAACCCTTTCTTGCACTATCCAAAATGAAAAAAAAAGTTTTTCCTATAGTTCTACTTTAAGGGGGGATATGATCAGCATGTATAAATACATAAGGGGTCCATATAGTGAACTTGGTGTAGAGTTAATCACTTTAAAGGAGTTGTAAAGGCAAAAGGTTTTTTTTATCTTAATGCATTCTATGCATTAAGATAAAAAGCCTTCTGTGTGCAGCAGCCTCCCTCAGACCCTCTAATACTTATCTGAGCCCCATCTCTTTTCAGCGATGTCCACGGATGTCTAAGCCGCCTGGGATACTCCTCCTAATTGGCTGAGACACAGCAGCAGCGCCATTGGCTCCCGCAGCTGTCAATCAAAGCCAGTCAGCCAATCAGGGGAGTAAGGGGGCGGGGCCAGGTCTGGGCTCCGTGTGTGAATGGATACATGGAGCTCTGGCTCGGGTGCCCCCATAGAAAGCTTCTGGCTGAGGGGGCACTCGATAGAGGGGCCAGGAGCAGCAAAGAGGAACCCGAGAAGAGATGGATCCAGGCTGCTCTGTGCAAAACCAACTGCACAGAGGAGGTAAGTATAACATGAATCTTATTTTTTTTTAAAGTAGACTTTACAATCACTTTAAGGTCATCACATGGGATAAGGGGGCACTCTTTACATCTAGAGGAAAAGAGATTTACTCTCCGAATATGGAAAGGCTTTTTCAGTAAGAGCTGTGAAAATGTGGAATAGACTCCCTCAAGAGCTGGTTCTGTCTAGTTCATTATATTGTTTTAAAAAAGGCCTGGATTTTTTCTTAAATGCATATAATATAACTGGTTACTTATATTTATAGGTAAAGTTGATCCAGGGAACATCCATTTGCCTCTTGGGGGAATCAGGAAGGAATTTTTTTCCCTGTTGGAGCAATTTGGAACATGTTTTATTGGGGGTTTTTTCTGCTTTCCTCTTGATCAACTGCGTGTAAAGAATAGTGCATATGGAGGTTTTCTATTTGTGTGTGTTTTGTTTGTTTTGTTTGTTTTTTTTATATGTTGGTTGAACTGGATGGACTAGTGTCTTTTTTTCAACCAAATTAACTATGTAACTACACTCACTGGTTACTTTATTAGGTACACCTGTTCAATTGCTTTGTAACAAGAATTACTAATCAGCCAATAACATGGTGTGACAGACTCACCTGGGATAGAGGCTTTTGGAGGGGACTGAATGTGAGCCTCTTGCCTACAGATTATGGGCCTTGGCATTTGGGGTACCCTTGAGGTGTTGTTACTTTGGCTTCGGGTCCTTGTCCCCCAGGACACACAGACTCTGGGGACCCTGTATTTGCCATAGTAGCAATAGTGACTGAGTCATACTGTTGGGACTAATACTGTGAGAAGATGCTAGTGTCATCAACTTCACTCACCTGTCTGATGTCAGCTATAATGTGTTTAATGTAAATTAGTTTAGTCTGGCTTACCACAGGTTCTAAGGGTATTCAACCCATTGTTGTTTGTTCTAATTAACCCTGTGTTGATGTTTATGGTAATCTGTGTTGAATAGTCAATGAGCTAGGAGACGTAGTCATCTAGGCCAGTGTTTTTCAACTCCAGTCCTCAAGGCGCCCCAACAGGTCATGTTTTCAGGATTTCCCTCAGATGAAACGGCTGTGGTAATTACTAAGGCAGTGAAACTGGTCAAATCACCTGTGCAAAATAATGGTAAGCCTGAAAACATGACCTGTTGGGGCACCTTGAGGACTGGAGTTGAGAAACACTGATCTAGGCTGTATAAAGAATTAGATAATTAGCTCATGTTAATTAGATTACAGTTGTATTGTTAGAGGAGGTTCCAACGGCATATAAAGTCTTGTAATTTTGATTCTAAATAAAACAGTTCATGTTAGCATCTAAGCAAGTGTCACCTTGTTTTGTGCTTGGAAGCATTTGGAATATCTGATATCTTTATCCAGACTACAAGGAAGTGGTATACTGACGGAAGCACTCAAGTGGAGTGTGGGACGTTCCGTGACATTGGTGGCAAGCAGCGGGAAGCTTCCGGCAGTCTAGGAAATCTAAACCTCCACCTGGATCCAAGATCAGGATAGCAGACTTCAGTCACCCCAGCGGAGATATGGACCTGGCATCAGAGTTCCCGGGGCTGCTGCGGATCATCCTTTCAACATACACCAGGACTGTGTCTGAGGATGAATACCTGGAGCTCAGGCAACAGATTCGGGTGGAGCTCTGGATTGGAGCCCTCCAGCTTGCTGGTATAAAACAGGGCAAGTGCTTTCCGACCCAAGAGCAACGGGCCAGTGACCAACGGGCATTGCAGATGGCATTCCTGGGAAAGCAGCCCCAGGAGCAATGGGTGACTGAGTTGGACAGGCTGGTCCAGCAGGAGATAGAGCTGGACAATCGTTATCAGGCTCTGCAATGGCACGCAGAGCAGGGATATCTAGGGGAGACAACAGAATGCTCTCCGGAGGGATATGACTTTGGAGGCCCTGGATTGCTGTGGGAGAGCCTTACAGATCGTTTTGTGTTTGGCGATGAAGGGGAACCTACCCTTGAGGACCAGTGAGATTATAGAGAGGCTATGCTCGGTCTTGCAGGGGTTTCAGAGCTTAAACCTGATCTGGACCATTTGCTAAGGAAGGAACAGCATCTGGAAAGGGCATACAGGAAACTGATAGAACACGTTCAGCAGCATGCCAGAGAATCGGCAGTGGAAACTCTGGAGATTGCCATCCCCAAACCTGAAGTGCTGACAACAGGGCAGAGCTCTGCAAACCTCTGCCCAGCACTGATAGCATCTTCTGGGTTCAATGGACAGGAGATGGGGAACCTCTATCCCCAGACATCAGTTGCAGAGACAGGGGATTTGATAGACTTTTATGCTGAGGAAGAACAACCTGATGAGCCTCCAGCAGAAGAGCTGCTTTCAGGGCCAAAGTTCACTGTGCTCTGCCCAGCACCAACAGTGGCTTCGGCCTTCTTGAGAGAAGAGGTAGTCGGCCTTTCTCCCACAACACTGACAGGGACATGTGATTTTCTGACAGCAGTATCTATGGAGTTACAACAAACTTCTTCAGCTGAAGATCTGGTAACGGAAGAGAGGGTCCAAGACCTCTGTCCCACACTTTTAGAAATTCCAGAGACTGGGGATTTAATAAACGTTTCTGTAGAGGAGAAGCCACCTAGCAAACCCCCAGCAGAAGTGCTGGCAACCGGACAGAGGGTCCAAGACCTCTGCCCCACACCTGTGGCAGTGTCGGAGGCTCAGGGTGAGAAGGTGGCAATCACTTCCCAGCAGCAGATACAGGGGGAGACGGGAGAGGAGGTGTGTGTTGTCCCTCCCCAACAGTTGGCCAGGGTGGAGGAAGCGGCCTTTTCTCCCCAGCAAAGATCAGTGCACCTGGGAGACAATACCATAGATATGTCATCCCAGCAGCCAGATGAGGGAATGGAAAAGGAAGCAACCGACTCACCTCCCCAATGGCAGCTACACAGTTTGGGAGTGGAGGAAGCCAGCCTCCTGCCCCAACGGTTAGCCGGAGCGGAGGATGCTGAGTCCCCAGCAGAAGTGCTGGCAACAGGGCAGAGTGCTACCAACCTCTGCCCAGCACGGGCAACAACTGTGGAGATCCAGGGAGCCGGGGCAGTCGGCCCCTCTCTCCAGCGACAAGCTGATGTAGTGGAGATGCTACTCCCAGCTGAATCGCTGGCAACAGGGCAGAGCACTGCTGGCCTCTGCCTAGCACCTACAGTTTCTTCTCAGCTTCAGGGAACTGGGACAGTGGGCCCCTCTGCCCAGCAACAGGCCAAGCCATGGAATGGTAAACACCACCGAGATGAAGCGCTGACAGACGGACAGAGAGTCAGTGACCTCTGTCTCACACCTACTGAGGTCAACTATTCCTTGCAGCCAAGAAAGGAGATCATGCGGGCAGACTTTGTGAGTTCACTGTGCCTGACTAGCGCATGTCCAGACCAGGTGGAGGTCTGGGACCTTGTTAGTCAACTTTTGATGGGGGAGAAATATGACAGACTCACCCGGGATAGAGGCTTTTGGAGGGGACTGAATGTGAGCCTCTTGCCTACAGATTATGGGCCTTGGCATTTGGGGTACCCTTGAGGTGTTGTTACTTTGGCTTCGGGTCCTTGTCCCCCAGGACACACAGACTCTGGGGACCCTGTATTTGCCATAGTAGCAATAGTGACTGAGTCATACTGTTGGGACTAATACTGTGATAAGATGCTAATGTCATCAACTCCACTCACCTGTCTGATGTCAGCTATAATGTGTTTAATGTAAATGAGTTTAGTCTGGCTTACCACAGGTTCTAAGGGTATTCAACCCATTGTTGTTTGTTCTAATTAACCCTGTGTTGATGTTTATGGTAATGTGTGTTGAATAGTCAATGAGCTAGGAGACGTAGTCACCTAGGCTGTATAACGAATTAGATAATTAGCTCATGTTAATTAGGTTACAGTTGTATTGTTAGAGGAGGTTCCAACGGCATATAAAGTCTTGTAATTTTGATTCTAAATAAAACAGTTCATGTTAGCATCTAAGCAAGTGTCGCCTTGTTTTGTGCTTGGAAGCATTTGGAATATCTGATATCTGTATCCAGACTACAAGGAAGTGGTATACTGACGGAAGCACTCAAGTGGAGTGTGGGACGTTCCGCGACACATGGCAGCAACTTAATGCATTTAGGCATCTAGATGTGGTGAAGACGACTTGCTAAAGTTCAAACTGAGCAACAGAATGGGGAAGAAAGGGGATTTAAGTGACTTTGAACGTGGCATGGTTGTTGGGGCCAGACAGACTGGTCTGAGTATTTCAAAAACTGCTGATCTACTGGGATTTTCACACACAACCATCTCTCGGTTTTACAGAGAATGGTCTGAAAAAGAGAAAACATCCAGTGAGCAGCAGTTGTGTGGATAGAAATGCCTTGTTGATGTCAGAGGAAAATGGACAGACAGGTTTAAAATGATAGAAAGGCAACAGTAACTCAAATAACCACTTGTTACAACCAATGTATGTAGAATACCATCTCTCAATGCACAACACATTAAACCTTAAAGCAGATGGGCTACAGCAGCAGAAGACCACACCGGGTGCCACTCCTGTCAGCCAAGAAACTGAGGCTACAATTCACACAGGCTCACCAAAATTGGACAGTAGAAGATTGGAAATATGCTGCCTGGTCTGATGAGCCTTGATTTCAGCTGTGACATTCAGCTGTGGGACCGGGACGGGAGCCGCACAGTCACAATTTTGCTGAGTATAATAAAGGTGAGTTCTGGCCTGTTAGTGTATTGTGCGGGCAGGCCGGGACTTGGTATAGTGCAGGGAGATGTCAGTCGGAGGAACTGAGACAGCTTAAGCTACCCATTGGCTGAGGAAGCAGCAGGGGGCGGTGCAGGCTTGCGTTCCAACTCCAGGCTGACTTCGCTCCGGCCAGCGCGACTTCCGAGTGGATGACGTCACACTTGGGGTGCCGGCATTCGGATACAGGCTGCACGCTGTCCCTGGTATTGTTCCTGTGGGATTTTTACTTCACCGATCCAGGTCCCCACACCTTTGGGTTTATCACCACCTGCACCTGCCATGGTTGTGCATCACCATCTGCACAACTGGCATCGGGTTCATCACCACATGCATTTGGCATGGCTTTCTCCTGGTCACTGAAGAAGCTGAGGATAAAGGTGATGAACTGGCCAAGTATGTCTCCAGACCTAATGCCTATTGAGCATCTGTGGGGCATCTTCAAATGGAAGGTGGAGGAGCGCAAGGTCTCTAACATCCACCAGCTCCGTGATGTCATCATGAAGGAGTGGAAGAGTACTCTAGTAGCAACCTGTGAAGCTCTGGTGAACTCCATGACCAAGAGGGTTAAGGCAGTGCTGGAAAATAATGGTGGCCACACAACATATTGACACTTTGGGTCCAATTTAGACATTTTCACTTAGGGGTGTACTCACTTTTGTTGCCAGGGGTTTAGACATTAATGGCTGTGTGTTGAGTTATTTTAACGGGAAAGCAAATTTACACTGTTATACAAGCTGTACACTCACTACTTTACATTGTAGCAAAGTGTCATTTCTTCAGTGTTGTCACATGAAAAGATATAATAAAATATTTGCAAAAATGTGAGGGGTGTACTCACTTTTGTGAGATACTGTATATATAAGAATGATCCTGCTGACCCCTGTACCCTGCCCTACTGACCCCCTGCCTTCCGTCCTGCTGACCGCTGTACCCTGACCTACTGACCTCTGTACCCTGCCCTACTGACCCCCTGCCTTCCACCCTACTGACCCCTGTACCCTACCCTACTGACCTCCGTACCCTACCTGACTGACCCCCTGCTTTCCGTTCTCCTAACCCCTGTACCCTGCCCTACTGACCCCTCGTCTGCTGTCCTGCTGACCCCTGTACCCTGCCCTACTGACCTCAGTACCCTGCCCTACTGACCCCCTGCCTTCCATTCTCCTGACCCCTGTACCCTGCCCTACTGACCCCCTGTCTTCCATCCTGCTGACCCCTGTACCCTACCCTACTGACCCCCTGTCTTCCATCCTGCTGACCCCTGTACCCTACCCTACTGTCCCCCTGTCTTCCATCCTGCTGACTCCTTTACTGTGCCCTACTGACCACCTATCCTCTCTCCTGCTGACCCCTGTCTCCTACCCTTGTGACCCCTCTTCTCTGCTGTGATGACCCCTGTACACTGCCCTGCAGACCCTTCTCCTTTGCCATGCTGATTCCTGTCATACACCCAGCTGATCCCTGTCTTCTGCCCTGATAACCCCTACTCTCCACCCAGATGACCCCAGTCTTCTGCCCTGAAAACCCCTGCTCTCCACCCAGCTGACCCCTGTCTTCTGCCTTGATAACCTCTGCTCTCCACTCAGCTGACCCCTGTCCGGGTTTTGTTTGACCCCTGTCCGGGTTTTGTTTAACCACATGCCTTAAGCCCCTCCCACTGTTAAGAGTTTGGTCAGAGCCACATTTTTCCGCTACGTGCGCCGCAAATCACTTTCTCCCTCATGTGCGCCTCATTCTGAAGTCCAAAAGTTGGGGGTATTAGTGTGGAGGGAGAGGAGAATTCTGATTCAATGCATCAGCAGCCACCCACTGACAAGGAGAAAGTGCAGGAGGGGCAGGCAGTTTGAGAAAGTAGAGGTTATTAATGGGCCAGCAGGAACTGGCCCATTTGGCCTTCATTACAGAAGAAGTTGGGTGGGAGAGAGGACCTGAGTAGAGAGTAGAGAGATTTTGTCACAGCGTGGCAGGCTCGCTAATTATTACCCTCTTGGTACCCAAGGTTGAACACCCCCCCCCCCCCCGCAGGAAAAAAAATTATCTATGGCCCTGCAACCTTGTACTAGCAAGGTGTACCTAATAAAGTGGTTGTGAGTATATGAAACTAAACTTATATAAAAAAATAGATATATAGGACTGTTTCTCTTCTGTTTTGAGGCTGGCTACGCTAGCCCTTCATGGTCCTACTGTCACTCAAATGTAGCCACCCTTCTTGGGCACATTTCTGTCGTGTCGTGGACTATAATATTACATACTGATGCAACCAGCACATACGGCCTCTTCCCACTTGTAAGAAGGCACAAGTGATCCTAGGATGTGTAGTCTGAGGTGAGCCGTGCACGTGATCGTGATTATATTTGCACTGCTGAAATATTAGGCTGGAAGTTTGGGTCCAGCTCTTACTTTCTAAGTATTGAAGGAGTAGATCAAATTATCTGCTAGGGTAAAATCCATTTTAAAAGCTTGCTCCAGAAAACAAATCATGAGGCGAGGTGAGGGTCTATATATCACATTTAACTGGCACATTTTTTATAACATTTAACTACACTTTAATTAGCCTGACAACAGACAACTCTGGATGTGCAATAGTGTGTGTTCCTAGTTCTCAGACCTGATAGCAAGGTAGCATTTTTTCAACATTTTAAATCATTTTTAAGCTGGCTGTATAAATACACATATATTGTACACATACATGCCGTTATGACACACATGTATACACTGAACACGTCCCCAAACATGACAGAGGTTTATAAACAATATGGGCTTAATTTTACTATAACTTTAAATATGGTAAGCAGTAAAATATTTTCATGTAGAGAGCCTATTTATAGTTTTATGTACCGGCAATTTTTACTATTTCACAAAAAGCACAATTTTCAATTTAAAATGGTTTATTTTATTATATTATTATATGTTTCCCCTTCATCCTATGAGTGGAGATCGGTATGTTCAGAGGATCAGAGGAATAATACCTGCAATTGAGTATATTACACCCATCTTCTGTGGCACTTGGTGGGTCCAGAGGAGAGGAGGAATCCAATTTATGTGATTAACCACTTAACGCCCGGCCTATCACAGACAAATGACAGGGCCAATCACAGCCCATCTGTACCATGTGATTATCGTTGACCAATCACAGCTAAGCACAACAAAACAGACTGAATGAATCAGTAACATGCTTGCTTATAGCAATGTACTATGTTTTGTAAAGCAAATATAGCGTTACATAGTTACATAGTAGGTGAGGTTGAAAAAAGACACAAGTCCATCAAGTCCAACCTATGTGTGTGATTATATGTCAGTATTACATTGTATATCTCTGTATGTTGTGGTCGTTCAGCGTCTTATCTAATAGTTTTTTGAAACTATCGATGCTCCCCGCTGAGACCACCGCCTGTGGAAGGGAATTCCACATACTTGCTGCTCTTACAGTAAAGAACCCTCTACGTAGTTTAACTCTTTTCTTCTAATTTTAATGAGTGACCATGTTAAACTCTCTTCTGCGAAAAAGTTTTATCCCTATTGTGGGGTCACCAGTACGGTATTTGTATATTGAAATCATATCCCCTCTCAAGCGTCTCTTCTCTAGAAAGAATAAGTTCAGTGCTCGCAACCTTTCCTCATAACTAAGATCCTCCAGACCCTTTATTAGCTTTGTTGCCCTTCTTTGTAGTCGCTCCATTTCCAGTACATCCTTCCTGAGGACTGGTGCCCAGAACTGGACAGCATACTCCAGGTGCGGCCGGACCAGAGTCTTGTAGAGTGGGAGAATTATCGTTTTATCTCTGGAGTTGACCCCCTTTTTAATGCATGCCAATATTCTGTTTGCTTTGTTAGAAGCAGCTTGGCATTGCATGCCATTGCTGAGCCTATCATCAACTAGGACCCCCAGGTCCTTTTCCATCCTCGATTCCCCCAGAGCTTCTACCCCCAGTATATAGATTGCATTCATACGTGTAAAGAAAAAAAAAAGGTATAAAAAATGTAAAACGAATTATAACTTTTTTTTCAGTTATTTGATGATGCTGTACTGCACCGGTGAAAGTTTGTAAAAAAAAAAAAAAAAAATGTTAATTTTTTTTTTTTTTACATTTCTTAATTTTCCCAAAAATTCTGACAAAAAATTGCAACTTCAAAAAACCCACCATGCCTCCTACTAAATACTTGGACTGTCTACTTTCCAAAAAGGGGTTGAGGGGTATTTCTACTGTCTTCTATTTCTACTGTCCTGGATTTTAGGAAATGAGATCTCATTTAGAAATTAAATAGGCCGTCTCTACATCAGGATTGATCAATTTTCAGATATACAGTATCTCACAAAAGTGAGTACACCCCTCCCATTTTTGTAAATATTTTATTTGACCTTTTCATGTGACAACACTGAAGAAATGACACTTTGCTACAATGTAAAGTAGTGAGTGTACAGCTTGTATAACAGTGTAAATATGCTTTCCCGTTAAAATAACTCAACACAGCCATTAATGTCTAAACCGCTGGCAACAAAAGTGAGTACACCCCTAAGTGAAAATGTCTAAATTGGACCCAAAGTGTCAATATTTTGTGTGGCCACCATTATTTTCCAGCACTGCCTTAACCCACTTGGGCATGGAGTTCACCAGAGCTTCACAGGTTGCCACTGGAGTCCTCTTCCACTCCTCCATAATGACATCACGGAGCTGGTGGATGTTAGAGACCTTGCGCTCCTCCACCTTCCGTTTGAGGATGCCCCACAGATGCTCAATAGAGTTTAGGTCTGGAGACATGCTTGGCCAGTCCATTACATTTACACTCAACTTCTTTAGCAAGGCAGTGGTCATCTTGGAGGTGTATGTGGTGTCGTTATGTTGGAATACTGCCCTGTGGCCCAGTCTCCGAAGGGACGGGATCATGCTCTGCTTCAGTATGTCACAGTACATATTGGCATTCATGGTTCCCTCAATGAACTGTAGCTCCCCAGTGCCGGAAGCACTCATGCAGCCCCAGACCATGACACTCCCACCACTATGCTTGACTGTAGGCAAGACACACTTGTCTTTGTACTTCTCACCTGGTTGCCGCCACACACGCTTGACACCATCTGAACCAAATAAGTTTATCTTGATCTCATCAGACTACATGACATGGTTCCAGTAATCCATGTCCTTAGTCTGCTTGCCTTCAGCAAACTGTTTGCGGGCTTTCTTGTGCATCATCTTTAGAAGAGGCTTCCTACTGGAATGACAGCCATGCAGACCAATTTGATGCAGTGTGCGGCATATGGTCTGAGCGCTGATAGACTCACCCCCCACACCCCTTCAACCTCTGCAGCAATGCTGGCAGCACTCATAGTGTATTTCCCAAAGACAACCTCTGGATATGACACTGAGCATGTGCACTCAACTTCTTTGGTCGAACATGGCGAGGCCTGTTCTGAGTGGAACCTGTCCTGTTAAACCGCTGTATGGTCTTGGCCACTGTGCTGCAGCTCAGTTTCAGGGTCTTGGCAATCTTCTTATAGCCTAAGCCCTAGACCATCTTTATGTAGAACAACAATTCTTTTTTTCAGATCCTCAGAGTTCTTTGCCATGAGGTGCCATGTTGAACTTCCAGTGACCAGTAGGGATGAGCTCCGGCGTGTTCGCATGGCGCACGTGCCGAGCCCGCCAGGAAGTCGGCACGGGGCAGCGCTAATCACAAGCAGTGAGACATTTCCCGATGTGCGGCTGCAGAGATCGGGAAATGTCTCCCTGCCTGTGATTAGCGCTGCGCCGTGCCGACTTCCTGGCGGGCTCGGCACGTGCGCCATGCGAACACGCCGGAGCTCATCCTTAGTGACCAGTATGAAAGAGTGAGTGATAACAGCAAATTTAACACACCTGCTCCCCATTCACACCTGAGACCTTGTAACACTAACAGTTCACATGACACCGGGGAGGGAAAATGGCTAATTGGGCCCAACCTGGACATTTGCACTTAGGGGTGTACTCACTTTTGTTGCCAGCGGTTTAGACATTAATGGCTGTGTGTTGAGTTATTTTGAGGGGACAGCAAATTTACACTGTTATACAAGCTGTACCCTCACTACTTTACATTGTAGCAAAGTGTCATTTCTTCAGTGTTGTCACATGAAAAGATATAATAAAATATTTACAAAAATGGGAGGGGTGTACTCACTTTTTTGAGATACTGTATACTATAGCGGGTGGACGCTATAACTTTCACATAGACTAAATAATATACACTGATTTGGGTTATTTTCACCAAAGCAATGTAGCAGAATACATTTGGGCTAAATTTATAAAGAACAATTATTTATTTGCAACATTTTTCAGTCTTTTTTTGGTTCATTTAGCAAAAAATAAAAAACTAATAAAGAGGTGATTAAATACCACCAAAAGAAAGCTCTATTTCTGTGAACAAAATGATAAAAATTTAAATTGGCCTGGGCAGGAAGGGGGGTAAAAGTGCCCGGTGTTGAAGTGGTTAAGCAAATTTCATCTATGTTCGGTGAGTTTATGCTGTCCAAAGGGGTTTGCTGAGGAACATTTCTCACTTTTTCTGTCTGGAGCACCACTGAATTCTCCATGTGGAGTGGAGCACCGAATGGTTTATTTAATTATTCAAGCACATTAGTGGGACTTTCTATTTGAATTTTTTTTATGGATGGGGAAATGCACATTATATTTATTAGATTCTTTTATTTTGTTTTTTGTTTTGTTTTCCATAATTTTTATTGTTTTCTGGATGATTTGTACAAGCAAAAAGTTATCATACAGAATGTGTCAAACAACACTTATATTGGAAGAATGGTAAATACAGTATGTGTGGTTCATCTGATAATAAATTGTACTCGTAACCTAGTAATTGTTAACCTCCCTGGCGGTATTCCCGAGTGTGGCTCGGGGTTAAAATTCAGTACCATTAGCGGTAACCCCGAGCCACACTCGGGATCGCATTGCAGGATCCTGGGGCGGCTTTACTTACCTTGTCCCCGGGATCCTGCGATGTCACCCGCAGTGCCCGAGGACTCCGTCCTCCTCTGAAGCCTCTCCGTGCCAGGCTCCGTTCCCTGCGAGCGGCGCGACGCACGGGGGCGGAGCCTGGCGGCAAATTAAAAAAAAAGTAAAAATCATAACACATACAGTACTGTAATCTTACAGATTACAGTACTGTATGAAATGATTTCACATCCCTTTTGTCCCCAGTGCTTTGTCCTATGCCCTGCATGCAGTTTTACATGATATATACTGTTCTTTCTGCCTGGAAACTGGAGATTGTCCATAGCAACCAAAAAGTGTCCCTTTACGTCAAAAGTGGCTTTAGACCAGCTAGAAAACAGCGATAGTAAATCAGAACACTTGCAGAATTGAGCGATAGTGAATTGTGGGGAAATTTATTTTATTACTATTTTTTTTTTTTTTTTTTAATTATTTATTTTTATTTATTATATTATAATTTATGTTTTTGTGTTTCAAACTTTATCATACCCGGGATATCTACTAGACTCTGGTTTGGACAGATTTAAGTGTGTTATTGTTAAGATTTACAGACCTACAATATAAAACGCCAAATTTCCATGCAAAATAATTGTACCGCTTTCAGCACCTAAAATCCGAAATAATCATACCGCCAGGGAGGTTAAGCATGGATGAACAGAATGGATGAACAGTTGGACCATTTTACAGTTTAACATTTTAACAAAAATGTAACAAAACAAAAATATAAAAATAAAGAATAAAAAACAAAAAATATAAAAATAAAGAATAAAAAACAAAAAATATAAAAATAAAGAGGGAAGGAAAAGTAATGACTGAAACTGTTGTACATATGTGTAAGAAAAAAATCATTTTATTTTGTTTTACACATTATTTTTAGATTCACTCATTTGATGTTATTTATATTTATATTTTTTACTTGTGTTTTTAGCATTGCCTTGGGAAAATATTTTTTACTTTTAGGCCTCATGCACACTGTACGTTATAATAACGTTATAATAACGTTATAAAAACGCCAGTAGCTTTACAATGATTTTTTTAAACGCTTTTCAACGTTTTTGCAGTAGCGTTTTTTTTTTCAATCAAAAACGTTAAAAACCGCTGCTGAGCCGCGTTTGAGCGTTTATCTGAGTTTTTCTGCGTTCTTTTACATTAGAGCGTTTTTACAGCTGAAAACTGCCTCTCAGAACCCACTAGCTGTGGGGGTTTTTTTTTACAGCCAAAAACAGTTGATAACAGCCTATGTGTGCACAGACACATAGGATAACATGCTGGAGAGTTTATTGACTGTAAAAAAAAAACTTCTGATGCAGCAGCTTTAAAACAGCCCAAAAACATCCTATGTACATGAGGCCTTACACATCATTTTTTGTGTTTACAGTAGCAGCTGAAAATTTGTCCACTAAAAAGTTATCGCAGATTTTTTTGGTTTTTAGTGCAGCCTGTTTTAAAATAAATGTATTTCATTAACTCAACATAGTTTTGACTTTTAGAATTAATAGAAATTTGGAGATTTTGTTGTGTATGCATACACTAATAATATATATATTTTTTTAATTGAAAATATTGTTTTGATAAGCACTTGTGTAGCTATCATTGGATGTAGAAAATCCAGAGCACCATATTTTGGTTATACACATCCTGCAGAAAATATATGTTTTGGTGGGACTTTCACAAACTATCAAAGCTATGGTGTGCATGGGAAAATAATATAAACTGAAGAAACGGTCCAGCCAACTGACATGCAATATGGGAGGCATGGCCAAGCAGAGAAAGGGTTAAAGGATTGTGTAGTAAAAGAGGAATATTGGTCTTGGTATTTGATGGGTTGTCATTCATAACAGTAGCAGTCTTATCATTTCCTGTTGATTAGATTGTAAGATGCCCAAACAGAGCTCAGAAAATGACAACTATCAAATTAAATGGAAACAGAAAATCTGTATAAATAGGGGGATTAGGTAGATCAGGGGATCCACTGGATACAAGAAGCAAATCTTTCAGGTCAGTGGTACAATTGTATCTATTACAGCACTGCTTGTCACCTTCTTCACAAGTGTGTGTGTGTATCTACCGAAATTATGTCAGAATGGGTGGGGCATAAGTGTGCAATTTCTATATTTCAGCTGTACATTTTGACTTTTAAAACAATTATGTGACATTTAAAATTAGAAACTAAAAACATGTATGCGTTTGCTTTGGACGTTCATTCCCCAGTAAGGTGCAGAATTACTTCAGTAGTATAAATTTTGCTTTTAAAAATAAAAGATGTACTCTTTGGTTATTTTAGTTTTTTTTTATTTTTGTGTTTTGCGAGGGGGGTATATTTAGGGTTGTTTTGTTTATTTCATTTAGTGTTCTTTTTATTAGTGCTTTTTCCTTTTTTATGCATTTTATTCTTAAATAAAAATTGAAATAAATAAATAAAATAACAAGGCAGTTTTTGACACAAGAAAAGTTCCAATATAGGTGAAAGGAGCTACCTTCAGGATTGCACCCTTAGAAGCCACTAAAAGAAAAACTTGCTTTGACTTTTCCCAAGACTACAATGCATTTGGCCAAAATGGTGGATTTTTGTTAAACTCTCCAGATTTGCTATTACATTTCAGGAAAATTAAAGTGGTTCTAAAGCCTGGAAATTTTTACCATAATGCATTCCCTGCATTAAAGTGAGTGTAAAGCTATATATATATATATATATATATATATATATATATATTTTTTTTTTTTTTTTTTAAATAACAAACATGTTATACTTACCTGCTCTGTGCAATGGTTTTGCATTGAGCATCCCCGATCCTCCTCCTCTTGGGTCTCCCGACGGTTCTCCTGGCTCCACACCCGCCGAATGCCCACCATAGCTGAATGTCCACACCCGCCTTTCTGCCAAGCCAGCTCTGTGTGTTTGTAGACACACAGAGCGCCAGCTCGGCGCCGCCTTCTACTCCCTCCTCACTGGCTCTGATTCACAGCAGCAGGAGCCAATGGCTGCTGTCAGTCAAATCCTGTAAGAGAGTGGGGGGTGGGCAGGGCTGAGCTGTGCTGTGTGTGTCAATACATACACACAGCCTGGCTCAGGATCAAGCCAGCAGGTGTGACACCATAGGAAGTGGCTTCCTATAGAGGCACACCAAGTAGAGGAGGAGCATGGAGAGCCGGCGGGGGACCCCAGAAGAGGAAGTGTGAGACCGCACTGTGCAAAACCAGAACAGGTAAGTATAAATTACTTTTGGAAAAAATAAGTTTACAAATGCTATAAAACTTTCAAAATCATGCAGTCCTTCAAATTTCAGCTCCGATCCCCCTTTTCTAGGGTCGCTCCTGGTTCCTCTTGGCCTTTGGTGTGCCACCATAGGAAGCCGCTTTCTATGGTGGCACACCTGCGGGCTCAATCCTGAGCTGTGCTGCCTGCGTGAATAGGCACAAGCAGCGAAACAGGTCCCTCACCACTGGATTTGACTGACAGCAGCAGGAACTAATGGCTTCCCCTGCTCTCAGCAAAGCCTGTGAGAGTGGGGAGAAGAGGAGAGAGCTGCCATAGATGGACACAGCTCTGGATTGAGATAAGGTTTAGGTAAGTATAAAGGGGGTGCGAGGCGATACACATATTAAAACATTTTTTACCTTAATGCAGGGAATGCATTAAGGTAACAAAATGTTTAGGCTTTATAACCACTTTAAAAGCGGAGCTCCAGCCACTCCACCAAATACTGTAGCTGCTGACTTTTACTATTGGGGCACCTGTCCAAGGATCCCACGGCGTCCTCACCCAAGCCGATTCTTGAAATCGGCTCTCGGGTGCTGGCACCGCCATCTTGGGTAAGGGAAACTGGCAAAACCAGGTACCCGATTCCCCCCCACAAGGTGCCAAATGTGGCACCGAAGGGAGGGGGTGCAGAAAAGCAGAGTCTCCCCTTTTGTGTGGAGCTACGCTTTAACTGCTTGCCGACCAGCCGACGTCATCATACTGCAGCAGGTTGGAAGGGCTGTGCGAATCACCATAAGTGGACGTCAGCCACTTTAAGAGCTCTAGGGGGCACGTGCCAGAGTCGATGCGTGTGGCTGGCGGCCGCAATGTCCGCCGGACACCTGCGATTGCTCCTCAGGGAGCCAGAACAGGGCTCTGTCAATGTAAACAAATCAATCCCCGTTCTGTCAGGGAAGTAGAAAGAAATCTGATGTTCCCAATGATCAGGAACAGCGATCTCTCGCTACTCCCTGTCAGTCCACTCCCCCCACAGTTATAGACACCTCCCTAGGGAACACTTAACCCCTTGATTGCCCCCTAGTGTTAACCCCTTCCCTGCCAGTGACATTTCTACAGTAATCATTTCCTATTTTTAGCTCCCTGCAATGTCGTAGTCCACCTAAAAATCACTGATCACCACCATTACTAGTAAATAAAAAAAATTATAATAAAAATGCCATAAATCTATCCCCTATTTTGCAGACGCTATAACTTTTGCGCAAACCAATCAATGTATGTTTATTGTGATTTTTTTACCAAAAATATGTAGAAGAATACATATTGGCCTAAACTGCTGAAGAAATTTGTTTTTTGGGATATTTATTATAGCAAAAAGTAAAAAAAAATTATTTTTTTTTTTAAAAATCTTTTTTGTTTATAGCGCAAAAAATAAAAAGTGCAGAGGTGATCAAATACCACCAAAAGAAAGCTCTATATTTGGGGAAAAAGAAGGACGTCAATTTTGTTTGTGTACAACATCGAACAACTGCGCAATTGTCAGTTAAAGCGACGCAGTGCTGTATCGCAAAAAATTGCCCGATCATTAAGGGGGCAAATCCTTCCAGTCCTTAAGTGGTTAAGTAACATATTTTCATGGTGTTTGTTAGCACATACTAAATTTGCTCTGGGTACAGATATGCAGTGTGCCAAGAGCTCTGACATTATGCAGCTTTAATACAGCTTTCTGTCAGAAATATAAATTTAAATAAAAGCTAAATATACTTTCTAAAAGCACTGTATGAATTTTCAACAAAACCGTGATCCTCATATGTAAAAGATTAGCTTGAAGTGGAATTAAATGATCCTTTATGTTGCGTTTTCTATTCAGTGTGTTTTATTAGAATTTGCATTATAATGAATTAGAAAGTGTCTAACTCACCATATGGTGATGGATATATTGTTGACTTTTAAACTCACCTTGTCCTGTAGAATGCATTTCAACAAAATCTTGGCCATACTATCCGTTCTGGTCGTCTGTACCTGGGGTTCCAGTTTCTTTGATGAAGAGTGGCATGCTTGGAAGTTGAAATATGGTAAACAGTTATTTATATAAACATCATGAAGATTATAATTTAATGTTTAGATATTCATTTGTTTATAGGGTAGCTTGAATTTCTATTCCCTGCAGGAACTTACAATTGAACGTCTATTTTTTACTGATATACACTCCAGTCCTGGATCAGGTTGATCTGATGCATATTTAGCTAGAAATATCATTAGGAGGATGCAGGAGCACCTAGAGAACATCCACACTAACAAAAGAGGAACTATACTATACTATAACAGCCACTTGCCGACTGTAATGCGTGCTGTATATATACGTTGCAGTTTGCAAGTGGTTTACCGGGGTTATGTCTGAAGCTATCAGCCATAACCCGGTATTTTTTTTTCACTGGCAGCTGGCTCTCTCATGAAAGCAATGCAATCGGCTCATTAGCCGCTGGATCACTTTCAGAAGCGGCGGGAGGGGACATCCCCCCCCTCCCGCTGCTCGCCGGTGTTTTTTATCATTTTTACCAGCTTACCACTTGCTGTTTTTACCAGCGCACCCGACAAAGGATCCGAGGGTGCGGCTGGCTGGTCACAGAGCGAACAGAGACCAGATTGTCTTTGATCATCTCTATGGCCTTGGAGGACTAGGGCAGAAGTAAACACTTTTATTTATTTATTTTTAAACAACAGATTTAATTTTTTCTTTTTTGATCTTTTGCTTTTAAAGATAAAGGAGAGATTTGGGGTCTTTTTGACCCCAGATCCCTCCATAAGGAATACCTGTCATTCTTATTTCTATTTCAAGGGATGTTTACATTCCTTGTAATAGGAATAAAAGTGATAAAAAAAAAAAAAAGTTAAAGGGACAGTTTAAGAAAAAAAAAAGTAAAATAAAAAATAAATGTAAAAATTGAAAGCGCCCCCATTCTGCGCGTGTGGTCACGCGCAGAAGCGAATGCATAAGTAAGTCATGTGTTCGCACCACACATTTGAGGTATCGCCTCGAACGTTAGTGAGAGCAATAATTCTAGCGCTAGACCTCTTCTATAACTCTAAACAGATAACCTGTAGAAATTTTTAAAGCACCGTTATGGAGATTTTTAGGTACCGTAGTTTGTCGCCATTCCACGACCATGTGCAATTTTATATATACAGTATATATACTGTTTGGGGGTTATAAGTAATTTTCTAGCAAAAAAATGCTGATTTAAACTTGTAAACAAAACGTACCAGAAAAAGCCTATTGGACAGTGCAGCTATACAATATATTATTATTAAAAAAACAAATATAATACTGTACTGTATAACAGGACTGACCACTAGGGATGAGTTTCAGGTTCGGGATGAACATGAGTTTGACCTGAATCCAGACTGTTCACAATCTGGTGAAGGGGCAAAAAATTGCCCATATTTGGCCAGTTCACCTGCCCATGCTGATGTTGACAGAAGTCTGTCAATTAACGTTGGGATCACTACCAGCTTTAAGGACAGATGGCCAGCTCTGTTGGAATGTAACCAGTATTGAGGATCTTGGGTGGTTATTGACCACATTTGGTGATAGTTCAACTAGACGTGTAATGTCGGGGATGTTTTGTAGCTTGTTCAAGCCAATTTCTAATGTGTATCAGGAAAATACTCTGCATTTATATCCAAACAGGTAGCACCAGCACATTGATCCAATTATCATGGAAAGGCAGATATATTGTTTTGAAACAGAATGGGAGGTGTTAAAATTGCAGAACCACACTGTTCTGTTTACATAATTCAACCTTTGGTGTTAGGAAGGCGTTATAACTGTTAATCCTTCGATTTACATGACTGAAGGTGTGAACGGTTTTCAGAGAGATGTTAATAATGGTGCTACATTTGGAAGATAGATGGTGTCAAGGGTCTTTAAGACCTCAGCCATGTTCAATGAGGGGGTATTTTCCTGTCACTCATTAGAACTGAAGAAGTAGCTTGGATAAGCTATGAAATGTCTTCCACATCACAGAATAAGGCCAATTGAATGTGACTAACTACTACTAGTTATACCATGACCTGGATTAATGAGAACCTTTACACACATACAGTACTTGCTTATAATTCTTTTTTATTATTATAATTTAAAAAAAAGGAAAAAAATATGTTTAAAAACTCCCCAAAGGTCCAGTTACATCTAGTTTGTTGCATTAAAGTGTGTTGTACCACATGCTTTCCTGCAACACAGTGCAATATGAGGTGCATGTTTGTTGCCATTTATTTTGCACTACACTACACCATATCACACCACAACAAATGATGTAGGTTGTGGTGTTCTACATTTTTTTAAAAATATGGCAGGTGCCATTTCTTTTCTGTATTGGGGCCCATTTCCTACATCACAGTACAATGTGAATGGGCCCTAAAGATGGGAATGGTCCCATTATAAAAGAACGTTTTTGCACCAAGCCTTTATTTATTAAAGTTTTAGAACCCTTGTTAGGTTTGCTGTTTGTTACCCTGTTTGGAAAATTCCCCCTGTAACTAGGACATAAAGTAAGAGAAGATCTACCATTTTGAAGGGAATATATTTAAAGAGGGCACTTTTGCCTATTGATAACTAATGCCGCATACACACGGTCGGACTTGCCAACAGGACAAGCTCCGTCGGCACTTCCGACAGAAAAATTTAGAGCATGTTCTCTATCTAAGTCCATCGGAAATGCCGACAGAAAAAGTCCGATGGGGCAGACACACGGTCGGAATTTCCGACAGAAAAAGTCCAATGGGAGCTTTTGGTCGGATAATCAGACCGTGTACACGGCATAAAAGGGCAATTTTGGAGAGGTTTCCCCTCACTTCTTGATGTATAGCTGGGACACAGATGGAAAAAAAAAAAAGCTATCGCAGGCTTTAATCCGCCCCTACTCTATCCAAAATGAATTGAAAAAGTTTTGTCTTTAGGAATATTTTAATAGTGATATTTTAACCGCTTGCCAGCCGTAAAACTCACTGTACATATACGGCAGCACCAGATAATGTAACTAGTACGTGATCTGACACTTCTGGGTAGGGGTCACACGCACCGCCGCCGGCGACCCAGCCGTCCTGTGATTAAACACAGCAGATGTTGATCACCAGGTGGCAGCCAATGGATTAGCGCCAGCACCCAACGATCGTCATAAATGTACAGAGGACAGAGCCCTGCCTATGTAAACAAGGTAGAGCCCTGTCCTGTGAGCGAGGAAGTAATAGATTTTTACTCCCCGAAAAGAAGGGAATAAAATCTATTACTTCCCTTAGTAAAAGCACCTAACACAGTACACCAAAACACTGGCTAGGTACATATTTAACCCTTTGATCACCCCTGACCCCTTCCCAGCCAGTGTCATTAGTACAGTGACAGTGCATATTTTTAGCACCGATCACTGTATTAGTGTCACTGGTTCCCAAAAAGTGTCAAAAGTGTCAGTTAGTGTCTGAATGTCCACCACAATATTGCAGTCCCGCTATAAGTCGCTGATTGCCAACATTACTAGTAAAATAAAAAACAAATAAATGAATACAAATTCCAGTATATATATCCCATAGTTTGTAAACGCTATAACTTTTGCACAAACCAATCAATCTACGCTTAATGGTATTTTTTTTACCAAAGATTTTAGATTAGATTTTTTGCATTTTTCTGTTGGATGTGTTTTATACCAAAAAGTAAAAAATATTGGTTTCTTTTCAAAATTGGCGGTCTTTTTTTGTATATAGTGCAAAAAATAAAAAAACGCAGTGATGATCAAATACCACTAAAAGAAAGCTCCTTTTGTAGTCCTTCCCCTCTCACAGGGTACTAGGTGTAATCCTAAACTCTGACTTGTCATTTCAGCCCAAATCCAATCGTTGTCAAAGTTTGTAGAATTCACCTCTGTAACATCTCTAAAATTCGTCCCTTTTTAACAAATGAAACCACCAAGCTCCTCATTCACTCCCTTGTTATCTCTCGCCTTGACTATTGCAACTCCCTTCTCATTGGCCTGCCTCTCCATAGGCTCCTCCCCTCTTCAGTCTATCATGAATGCTGCTGTCAGACTTATCCACCTTACCAACCGCTCAGTGTCTGCCAACCCTATACTCCAATCCCTACACTGGCTCCCAATCACCCAGCGAATTAAATTCCAAATACTAACCACAACATACAAAGCCATTCACAACTCTGCCCCGAGCTACATCACTAATCTTGTCTCCAAATATCACCCAAATCGACCTCTCCGCTCTTCTCAATACCTCCTACTCTCAGCCTCTCTCGTCTCCTCCTCTCATGTTCGTCTCCAGGATTTCTCCAGAGCCTCTCCCATCCTCTGGAACTCGCTACCTCCACTGGTCCGGCTATCCCCTACTCTTGCTACCTTCAGGTGATCCCTGAAAACTCATCTCTTCAGGAAAGCCTATCACATCTCTAACTAATCTTTTACCACTTCCATCAGCTCATTCCCCACAGTTACAACCTTTTGTACCACATGCCCAAACCCTATTAGATTGTAAGCTCTTCTGAGCAGGGCCCTCTTAATCCTCTTGTATTTTATTATATTATAACTGTATTGTCTCCATTTTATATTGTAAAGTGCTGCGTAAACTGTTGGCGCTATATAAATCCTGTATAATAATAATAATAATAATTTGTGAGAAAAAAAGGACATAAATTGTATTTAGGTACAGTGTCGCACGTCTGCGCAATTGTCAGTTAAAGTAATGCAGTACCATTTAGTAAAAAATGGCCTGGTCATGAAGGGGGGTAAATCATCTCCAGGTCAAGGTCAACCGGTTAATATTGATAGTTTCTGCTATCTACATTTTTAATGTGTAAAATTACTTTTAATGTTTAATGGCTTTGTCACCCTTTAATGTTCATACCAATCATTTGAACCTATAACATAACAGGCAAAACATATGTCTCTGTGGAGGAAGAAGAGTCACGGAGGATAGCTTGGGAAGATAACTTGCACATGGTCCAGAAACATAATGCCCTGGCTGACCAAGGCCTCAGTACCTTCAGAATGGCAATGAATCATTTTGCAGATTTGGTAAGAGAACACGTTATATTGTTAGTTTCCAGAATCTTCTCTCCTCATAGTCATCTGTTCTATGAGACCTCATCGATGAAGAGAAGCACTGACTCTTCTTAGGCTGCTTTCACACTGGGGCAGTAGGGGGCGTCGGCGGTAAAACAGCTCTATCTATAGCACTGCTTTACCGCGGTATTCGGCCGCTAGCAGTGCGGTTTTAACCCCCCGCTGGCGGCTGAAAAAGGGTTAAAACCGCTCGTATAGCGCGGCTATAGCCGCGGTATAGCCGCGCTGTCCCATTGATTTCAATGGGCAGGAGCGGTTTAGGAGCGGTGAATACACCGCTCCTTCACCGCTCCAAAGATGCGGCTGGCAGGAGTTTTTTTCTTCTCCTGCCAGCGCACCGCTTCAGTGTGAAAGCCCTCGGACTTTCACACTGAACAAACAGCAGCGGCTGTTTTGGGTCGGTTTGCAAGCGCTATTTTTAGCGCAATAACGCCTGCAAACCGCCCCAGTGTGAAAGGGGTCTTAAAGACAAGGCTTGTTTAGTGAAAAAGTAGCTGTTGGGCTCAACAGTCACAGGCTTCCAGATAAAATCGTTACTTGCCATTTAGATCAGATTTTGTACCATGTAATGTTCAGAATTTAGAACTAAAAGATCTTTCAAAAATATTATGAATGTTGACAAAGAAATGGATGTAGACTGTAGAGAAGGGCACAAAAAAAGAGAAAAAGAACAGTACTAAAGAGACAAGAGTAGAAGGAACAAGGTGGACAAATGAGACACATGGGGTAAAATGGAAAGCAGACAACGTATCACATAAAGTAGGTTAGTTATATAAAAAGGCAAATAGGAAACAAAGGTGCAAACAACAGGCCTAGTCACAGGCACATAATGACTCTGCAAGCCAGACTGCACGTCTTAAAGCTGGACTCCAGGTATGATCTTTATTGCATACTTATATTGGTCCAGTTTGGATCAATGTAAGTATATATTTCTCATACCTGATGGACCTCTGGGAAAGCTTACAATCACCATAGTAGTCAGTGCTACTACAGAGATAGCCGTGATCTTCTGGGTCCTGTGCCAAAGAGGTTCAACTCTGCAAACTGACCACAGGAGTCACTTACTTGGCACTGCCAATATTAAAAGAACACCTTGTATTTTTTTGGACAAGATGGAGAGGATGGGTAGTGATGTCACTATGCGATTCACTGTGGTCAGTGGGGACAGGAGGAGTTGCTCAGCACAAGACCCGGTAAATCGTGGCCATCACTGTAGTAGTGCTGACTTCTACTGTGATTTCAGCTTCTACTGTGGTCCGTCAGGTATGAGATATGAGGTATGAGACATTGTAAGTATACACATCGCATACCTAGACTTCAGCCTTAAGAGTACTCTCGCATTAGGTGCACACACCTATAACAGCAAATATATAGGTAACTGACTAACATACACTATATTACGAAAAGTATTGGGACACCTGCCTTTACACGCACATGAATAATGGCATCCCAGTCTTAGTCCGTAGGGTTCAATATTGAATTGGCCCACCCTTTGCAGTTATAACAGCTTCAACTCTTCTGGGAAGACTGTCCACAAGGTTTAGGAGTGTGTCTATGGGAATGTTTGACCATTCTTCCAGAAGTGCATTTGTGAGGTCAGGCACTGATGTGGACAAGAAGGTCTGGCTTGCAGTCTCCACTCAAATTCATCCCAAAGTTCTGTCAGGTTGAGGTCGGGACTCTGTGCAGGCCAGTCAAGTTCCTCCACCCCAAACTTGCTCATCCATGTCTTTATGGACCTTGCTTTGTGCACTGGTCCAAATCATTTGTTGGAGGGCGGATTATAGTATGTGGTTGTTTTTCAGGGGTTGGGCTTGATCCCTTAATTCCAGTGAAGGGAACTCTTTAGTTGTCAGCATACCAAGACATTTTAGACAAATTCATGCTCCCAACTTTGTGGAAAAAGTTTGGGGGTGGCCACTTCCTGTTTCAACATGACTGCACACCAGTGCACAAACAAGGTTCATAAAGACATGGATGAGCAAGTTTGGGGTGAAGAAACTTGACTGGCCTGCACAGAGTCCTGACCTCAACTCAATAGAAAACCCTTGGGATGAATAAGAGTGGAGACTGCGAGCCAGGCCTTCTTGTCCACATCAGTGCCTGACCTCACAAATGCACTTCTGGAAGAATGGTCAAACATTCCCATTGACACTCCTAAACCTTGTGGACGGCCTTCCCAGAAGAGTTAAAGCTGTTATAGCTGTAAAGGGTGGGCCAACTCAATATTGAACCCTACAGACTAAGACTAGGATGCCAATTAAGTTTTAATTTTAAGTTTTGGTAATATAGTGGTTTGCTAAGCATCACGCATTCCAGAATGTCCTAATGTGGGCCAGCTAACTGATGGCATATTTAGGGCCATAATAGAACTTTCTCTAAGTGCACATGGATATACCTAAAGGAGACTGTAAAGAAACACTAAAAGTGAAAAACCCATAGTACAAGATTTGAAGAGGGTATTGCAGTCCACATGCAAAGAAGTGCAAGCTGTGGCTGATACTTCCAAATGCTTATTGTACTGATAGGTAGATGTACTTATGCTTCATTGTACCTATAGCATGGCAAACAAGCTTATTTAATCTTCTCCATTGGTTGGTTTTTTAAATCATAAAGAACGGTTGTGGTGGTTGTACATTACAGGTTTTCCATGTGTTTTATTTTTTTTAGACAAGCACTTAACTATTATAATGGTATCATTGCTGTAATAGAGTCCACAGGAATAGATAGGCTCATTTAAATACCGTACATTACTTTAAAGCCTAACTCCAGTAAGGAAGACTTAAAATTTCAGTTGTGTCTTTATTTCTGTATGTGATCACATTGAGGGGGGATTTTTTTGTTACTTCCTGTCCCTCTGACCCCCATACAAGAAAATGGGAGACACGGTAGTCAGTGGGACAAGAAAACATGGAGTGCAATTAAACCATTAGTTCTAGCCCAGGGACTTTTCTCAACAGGGAAGCAGGTGGCATTCACTATTTTATTCAAAGCCAAATTAAATGATTTGATTGGGGATGGGCTTTAGTGGTCCAATTTATATTTGCAGAATACATAGGGACAAAACGTTATTTGTTATGTTGACACTTTTTGTTTTAGACAAGCGAAAAAATGAAGTCAAGGAGCTGCCTGTTTCCGACTGAACACCCAGTGAATCTTCCAAAACAGACATATAGCTCACATAGTAACCTACCTGAGCATGTTGACTGGAGAGAATTGAAATGTGTGACTCCTGCTAAACAACAAGGCATCTGTGGGTCCTGCTGGGCTTTTGCTACGGTAAAAAAAACTACTTTTTTTTTTACAAGCTACTACAAAACATATCAAATTATTATTATTATTATTATTATTATTATAAATTAAGAATAAATAGCAACACATATTAAACCCACATGTAGCACTACCCCCCCAGGACGTGTCCTCTGCACCAGCCTCCACAGTGAAGCCGCGGTTGACAGCTCAGCGTGGGATCAGAGCTTCTGCTGCTTGAGATCGGGTCTGAGCGGCTTCCAAAAAGGTATGTATACTGATTTTTTCTTTTCAGGGCTACAGAGGTTATTGTTAGAATGTTGGTGGCTATAGATGTAGGGATTTTAGTTTTAGCATGGACTTCCACTTTAAATCAAAGTACAAAAACCCAGGGACAAATTCCTCCCTATGTACAAGGTCTTGAACTGTCCACCTTTCCTGGACACTGACAGTCTCTTAAGATGAAAAATGCAAAAGCCTAAAAACTCTCAGTCCCTTAGAAAGTAGCAACCAATGATACACTTCTCCAACATTCAGAAAGAAACTGAACTTCCTCTGCAGAGCTTCTCCTGGCCTCATCTCCCACCCTGCTGCCTCACTGTAAGATATCACTTGGACCCACAGTGACGGATTCCTGGAAGCAGTTTGATAATCCAAAGGCTGTTATGATCTTTGTAATAGGGATCATCTCCATCTGGTGAGTAGGATGTTTGCTCTGTGTTGGTGGAGGATTTCTCTATTCACTCAAGCATTGGAAAAGTCACCTTTAAAACTTGAAATATATTGGACTACCTTTTTCGGTTTTTGGACTGGAGCATTTTTTGTTAAAGAGTTTTTAATAAGGACTTTTATTAATTCACTCATACATATTTTCTCACTTTACACAGTTGATGATATGTTTGATCACTACCTGAATATTGTTGTGTATGTCCCATTGGAGTGATTCCGGCGGTCCTGCAGTTTTCACTTTTTATTTTAATTTATTTTGTACTGTTTGCACTTTATTATTAGATAATCATCCGATTTTTAAATCATAAACCTTTACCTTAGAAAGTAGTACTTAGTGTGGTAACCAACATCCAGGAGTATCTCCCACTTCTCTGTAGACACTGATCCCAGTTCTACCGACTGCAGGAACTACCAGCCCACCTGGCTGCTTCTTCACCAGCCCACCCGACTGCCTCTTAACCAGCCTACCCGGCTGCTCTCAAGAGCTCCCAGGGCAAGGGAAAGGAAAGATTAAGCACAAAGCTATCTTCCAGAAAGGCTTGCTACATGTGGCAGTCTTTCTCCTTGTAAGTCCCTGACCGTGCTGATGTACTCACACTGTTCTACTTGCTCCCGCTGCCTCTAAGGTAAGATACCTTTCAAACTGCAATACTGTCAGGATCCTCCCAGGCCAGCCCAAGCTCCAGCCCGAAGCAGAGTCCACCCTACCAGGTGTTCTCTTCTAGGGCCACTGACAGTCTCAGCACTCCATCTCCAATCTTTCACCCGTCTCCCCTGCCAGCATGACTCATCCATATTGAAGGGCTGGCTTAGCCACCCTGCCAGGCCCACTGCATGAGGATTGGCTAAGCTCCCCTAAGTTTGCAGAATAACCCTCCTCTCCTCTACCCTCCAGCTTCTAGAAATTTCTCAAGATTTCCCGCCTGACCTGTAATAAACTCTTGATTAACTCCAGATTAACTGCTTCAGCCCTGGAAGATTTTACCCCCTTTCTGACCAGAGTACTTTTTGCGATTCGACACTGCATCAATTTAACTGACAATTGCGCGGTCGTGCGACGTTGCACCCAAACAAAATTGATGTCCTTTTTTTCCCACAAATAGAGCTTTCTTTTGGTGGTATTTGATCACCTCTGCGGTTTTTATTTTTTGCGCTATAAATAAAAAAAGAGCGACAATTTTGAAAAAAACGCATTTTTTTTACTTTTTGCTATAATAAATATCCCCCAAAAATATATAAAAAACTATTTTTTTCTTCAGTTTAGGTTGATATGTATTCTTCTACAAATTTTTTGGTTAAAAAAAAAACGCAATAAGCATATATTGATTGGTTTGCGCAAAAGTTATAGCGTCTACAAAATAGGGGATAGTTTATGGCATTTTTATTAATTATTTTTTACTAGTAATGGCGGCGATCTGCAATTTTTATCGGGACTGCGATATTGTGGCGGACACATTGGACATTTTTGACACTATTTTGGGACCATTGTCATTTATACAGCGATCAGTACTATGAAAATGCATTGATTACTGTGTAAATGACACTGGCAGTGAAGGGGTTAACCACTAGGGGGCGATGAAGGGGCTAGGTGTGTCCTAGGGAGTGATTCTAACTGTGGGAGGGATGGGCTTCAAGTCACTTGACAGCAATCACTGCTCTCGATGACAGAGAGCAGTGATCTCTGTCATGACACAAGCCAGAACGGGGAAATGCCTAGTTTACATAGGCACTTTCCCGTTCTGAGGCTCCGTGACATGATCGCTGCTATCCCCAGCTCTTAAAGGGGATGTACAGGTACGCCCATTTGCCCACCGCTGCCATTGTGCCGACATATATCGGCGTGCGGTGGTTGGCAAGTGGTTAAAGACTCATTTTACCATGAGCCATTAAATTTGCCTGCACTATTCTAGTAGCACATTAGTGGGTGCTACACACAGAATGCATAAGACATTGGGGTTAATTTACCTATGCTCTGCATAGAAAACAATCAGCTTCCGTTTTTTTTTTTTTTAAGTTTAATTGAACGAGCTGTTAGAAGTTGATTGGCTACCATGTACAGCTGCACCAGATTTTGCACTCTCCAGTTTTAGTAAATCAACCCCAATGTGTTGTAAGTCAGTATACACATAGAGAACTGATACATAGCCATGGACTTTTTGAGGAACATATAGAGAAACAAAAACACTGATATAAAAGCAGAAATTCGTATTGTTTAACAACATTAAGATTCAAATATATGGCTCTACAAAAATCATTAAAAAATAGTCTGCCTTTAGGTCCACATAGATGTAATTATTAAAAAGAAAATTCCTCATTTACATATCTGCCCCCTCTGCCCCAAAGCACCCCCCCATGTTGAGGGCATGTGACCTGGTATAGCTCGGGGGGGGGGGGGGGGCACTCGCTCGCCACCCCCCCTTTCCTGGCCTGCCGGGATGCATGCTCAGGTTAAGGGTCTGGTATGGATTTTGGGGGAAACCCCAACGTCGTATTTTTAAAAAATGTTCTATTGCCGGCTTTGTTTTGTTTACATTTCAGCTGTCAGTGGGGAAGCCCGCTGACAGCTGATGACTCATCGGTTGTTAAGGATGCTGCGGCCGGCTTCTTGGCCTGCTGCTTAACCACCAGCTATTCTTCACACAGAATTTGAATCGGTCAATCGTTTTTCGACCTATCTAAATTCTAATCGTTCTAAAAATTTGGAATTCGTTAGAAAATGAATAAATGTAACCTATTCCAAAGTATTTCAACAAAATTTGTTACTATTAGTTACTATTTAATTCCAAAAGTTCGTCTGAATTTGTCTACTTTTTTACTAATGTCTAACTTTTAGTAACCCAGTTTAAGGTTCCTGTAGAGCAGTTGGTAAATATATGAATTGCAGTCTTCAGCCGGCTAATCGGTGGAGCCTAGTCTTTAAGATTGAGCACATAAAGGCTGCTCTGCATGCAGTGATTTAATGTTATTAGATGGATGGTAAGCCCCTTTCTTAGTCTGCTAGCAGCGGTAAAATCAAGCATGGCAAGTGGCCACTCACCAGTCCCAGACACATTGCAAACTCCGATTTGGACACTGTCAGCAATCCTTCTTGATCTGTACTTAAGGTAGCTCGGGTCCTCAGTAATTTAGGCCTCAGGCTACAGACGATGAGTACACACATAGACACAGAGATGGGCACTCTGCAGTCCCCTCCAGCAAGAGGAAGTTCTCTCCTCTAAACCTTTTGAGAAAATTGTTCATTTCCCCTCCTCTTAACAGTGTATATCTGGAAGTTGTAGTCCATTACTCCATTTACTCTCATGGCAAGGTCCTTTCCCGGACTAAATCTCCAACAGGTCAATGCAGCCTGCATTGAGTCCTTTCAGATTCTCACGTCCCTCAGTCTCCCCCTGATAAGTGAAGGATGAACGGCATAAAAGCCAGCATATAGCCATCATGTATAGACACACACAGCTGTGCATAGTAACCAATCAGCTTCTAGATTGTATTGTCAAAACTTAATTGAATAAGCTTAAGTTAGAAGATGATTGGTTAATATGCACAGCTGCACCAAATTCTGGGTGCACCAGTTTTAGTAAATCTCACTCTGTGTCTTTATATATAGCGTCTCTCTCTTTCTCTCTAGCCAAGCACCTGGTCATTGGCTGCATGTGCTGATTGAATGCCGATCTTCCAGAAAGGCTGTTCAACAAAAGCTGGTTATTAGACCGACTTCTGTTGAACAGACAATGGTAGAATCAGAGTGAAATTTGTCAGTTTCCTGCTGGCCCGGCCCATATTTGGTTCGTATATACCAGCCTTAAGTCTCTGTTTTGTTTCAGGTGGGTGCTGTTGAATCACGGTTATGTATAAAGAGCAAGGAACTTGTGGAACTCAGTGAGCAGCAGCTGGTAGACTGTGACTCTGAAGACGGTGGATGCTGTGGAGGGTTTCCAGCCTATGCACTTTTGTATGCAGAGATGAACGGAGTCATGAAGGCTGAAGATTATGAATACACAGGAAAGGTTTACTTATTTATTTCAATTTTTTCTGATTTTCACTGAGTTGGAACTCACATCCTAAATGGAAAGCAAGATACCTCTTCCTCAAACAGCTATCATGAGTGCATAACATCAGTGCAGATATATTTTTTCTTAAAGCCTAAGTTTATCCAAAAAAACCCAGAAAAATCACAAATAGAATTGACTGTGACAGTGACTGCCACAGGCTCTCATCAAGAGATCCAACTACAGGTATGTCCACCCTTTCCACCCAGCTCCACCATTCATAGAAGCCATACAACAGCTTCTATTAAAGAAACATAATCTTTAAATGGAGGATGGGCGGCAGTGGTGGCCCGTCCATTAGGGGCCGCCCCCTCTATCCACGGCCGTAACCCCCTACTCATGACTTCCGACCCTTTTCAGGACGCCAGGCGCATGAATTACAGCGGCAGGGTTTTTTTTAAGCATCTGATTAGAGCCAGAGGCTACAATAGGCTTCAAAATAGAATGAGCTCCAGGCGCAGAGCATTGAGCTACGAGCCCACACAGGTGTTACAACAGCGAATTATTATTCATTATTAAAAAACTGGTCCTCAATCTGGCCAATCAGAAGTGGGTCTGAGACCCGTTTTCTAATTGGCCGAAAAGGGAAGAGTCCCGATTGGCTGCCAAGGTGGAGGAAACGGAAGCCGCCGCCACCATGATGCTTGTGGAGAGCAGGGGAAGGGGAAGCCGCCAAGCAGGGGCAGGTAAGGAGCGCTGCCCACCATAGATGGGGTAAGTGCTCCAGGCCTGACTGACCGGAGGGGGGGTGGGGGGTGGTAGTACTATTTGCTACGCCCCCCAAAAAAATTACCACCCGCCACCATTGATGGGTGGATGATTGAAAAGGTCCACCCCAATCATTCATAGAAGCTGTAGTGCCAGCTTCTATGGATAGAGCAACTGAGAAGAAAGGGTGGGCCTAGTTGGACAGAGGAGGATTTCACCTACAAGAAGAAGCCTAAGCCCAAGGGACACATCCTACTGACTGTAAGTTATGTCCCTTGTGCTGCTTTTTCTGTTTTCTTCATCATACCATAGGAAAGCCTAGTGTAAGTGGCACATTTTGAATTAGAATTTTGATATATTTGCTACACATCATTACTTTCTGGATTTATCGCCCTGTGTCAAGATTTGCCGTGTGACTTGGTGATGTCACCCTGTGACACTTTTTTAGATATATTTTTATATATAAATTCTTCTGCACTTGGCACTTTTTTACAATATTGCACTTTTTGTATTATTGCATTGAATATTAGTATTGTATGATGCAAATAATATTTATATGGTTTATGTTAGCGCAGCATGTTTATTTTATAGCAATGCATACTTGAATTGAATATTTTTTAGTGTTACTTTAAACACAGAAATCTTACACTGTCTCTGGTACTCCATTTTCACTGACCAGCAAATGCAATCCAGCAGGCGCCTGAACAGTATGTGTAAAACTCCTAAAAATTATGATGTTTGCCAGTCAGAGAAAACTGCACAGTGAGCCAACTGAAGTGTCAAATAAATATATACTAAGGAGGGCAGTTAAACTAACAAGACCAGGACTAAAGAGAAAAAGCTTGTTATATTGTATTCACTGTATTAGTGTTACTTTTCAACATGCCCAAGAAAATGTTTGCCTTTCCATATTTTTTGTATCTAATGTCAGCAAAACTAGAGAAACAGGGATGACACCTTAATGGTAATATTGTCAAGAACATTTAAGGCCCATTTAGACTTGCATTAGTTTTGGTAGAGGACTGTGCTTTGCTTCCTTGTGTCGGACCTGCCTCCCTGATGACCGGTGATTTGTTTGGTGGGGTGATAATGAAGATACCACAGAAGTGGTGGTGTAAGCATAGATCCACAGAATTAATGTAACAAACTAGAGTGACAATTAAGAAAGAAGAGACCCGGCCTTATCGTTGAGGTGGCAGGCCTTGGAAGTTGCTTTATGACCATCCTTCTGGTGATATACATCTATGTCAGCCTGTTTAACTCATTGCCGTTGAGTCCTTGATTTCTGGTAAGTGCATTTACCTTTAGTGGTGGTGGCTACACATATTGCGGTGTTTGGCACATGGTCATTCTTGGTTGCTATTCACAACTATCAAAACAACAATAGGACTGAACAATTGGACTTTTCTATACCATTCATTTGGACTGTGACACTTATTTGTATATATTTTATATATTTTTTATATATAAATTCTTATGCACTTGGCACTTTTTTACAATATTGCACTGTTTGCATTATGCAAATGATATTCATAGTTTATACACTAAAGCAATTTATATTACCGCAGCATGTTTATTTTATATTATTTTGCACAATGTTTTGTCATTTGTGGTGCTAGGAGCTTTAATTCCAGAGAGAAACAGTGTGGTATCCCTTACAATAACAGATGTATGTATTGCTAACTCCAAAAAAAATCAATCATTCTATTGCTCTCATCCTCTTTCAAATCTCCAAATTCCTTTTTTTTTGCTGTTGTAATCTGACTTCCTGTAGTGCAGTCGCTCTCTATGGTCCCGCTGTATATAGCAGTGGTCTCCAAACTGCGGCCAGATGCGGTCCTTTGCTTGCTTTTATCGGGCCCTTGGAGCACTATTTCATCCATTGATACCAATAATGGGGTATAATTCCCCCAGACTGACACAAAATGAAGGGGACGCATTTCCTCCCAATGACACCATCGATAGGGCACAATTCCTCCCACTGACACCAACAATGGGGCACAATGAAATCAATGATGGGGCACAATCCCCTCAATAACACAAACGATGGGGCCAAATGACATCAATAATGGGGAAATAATTCCCCCCATTTACACCAATAATGGAGAGCAATTATTCTCACTAAATCAAAAAAAAAAAACAATGGAGCATTATTTTTTCCCACTAACACCAGGACCTTTTCTACTCCCACTGGCCACAGTCTGGCCCTCCTGAAGTCTGAAGGACAGAAAACTGGTCCTTTGTTTAAAAAGTTTAAAGACCCCTGGTATATAGGAACATAAAAAAACAGAGTTGCTAAGGCACTGGATCAGTAAATTGTATCAAAGTTTGTTTACACAGCATATCCAAACTTAGGGGAGAGCAGCTCTGAGGTAAAGGGTGAAAGACTTCTACTCAACAGCAGCAAGAACCAGCGGATCAATGAGCTGGGTGATGGAGAGCCAGACCTGCCAAAACACTTTGCCACTGTCGGCGTCTGTACCAGCCTCCCTCTGACAAACAACCAATGCCGGGGAAGAGTGGGCGGGCACATTGCGTTTCGGGCCTCCATTATTCACCTCTTAGCTCCTGAGATAACTAGGGACGATAGACTATGGGCTTTGTAGGGTGCATAAAGCAATGCACATGACCACAACTAATGCATACTGCTCACTTCAAACAAAAGGAAGTGAGGGGTAAATGGGAGAGGTTTGGGAGCCCACAGAGGACATTACAAGGAGACAGAAAATCACAGTGAGAAATTATTTTATGAAAAATAGATTACATGGCTATTAAGTAGTAGATGTGTAGAGATTATTTTCGGGGGAATATAGATATAATTTATTTCAATGTAAAGTGGTGTCAAATGTTTAAGTTTGCCCTACAGGTAAGCTTATAAAAAGTCTTACTTGTAGGTGCCTTTGAAACGGCCTAAATTTTTGCTGTTTAGTAGATAATGACACTGGCTCCAGCCAATGACATCACTGGGACATGTGCAGTATGCTCTGCATTCAGAGTACACTGAGTGTGCCCTGAATGCAGAGAGCACCATGCTGCGAGGATGACTCCTGTGTGCATGCATGGGAAGAACATCATTGCAGCCTGGTCCTTTTAATGGCTATAGAGCGTGGCCCCAAAAGGAAGACTGAGTGAGGATGAAATCGCCAGGAGCAGTTACACCTCAGCACTCTGTTTGAAAGGTAAATCTGTCATAATGTGTTAGTATATCATATGTTAGTTAGTATTAACCTACAAGGGGGCATGTAATATTTTATTTTTTGTTTTGTTTTTTTTTTAGGTTTTTTTTTTTGTAGGAATGTGTAATGGTGTGTATCTAATTAACTGCAGGTGTGTGCTTCTGATAAAAATCTTCTATTCTGTGACTCCTTAACTACTTGCCGACCGGCAGCCGCAGATTTACTGCGGCAAGGCTGCGCAAATCGACGTACCTGTACGTCGTTTTTCGTGCACTAGCCTGATTGGCCAGAGGGGGAGCCAATCAGCAGGTCCGGCGGACGCAATGTCCACCGGCTACCCACAATCATTCCCCACACAGGCAGAATGAGGATTTGTAAACAAGGCAGAGCGCCGTTCTGACAGGGGAGGACATAGAGATCTTGTGTTCCTGCTAAGCAGGAACACGGATCTCTGTGTTTTCCCAGTCATTCCATCCCCACACAGTTAGAAAACACTCCCAGGGAACACCCTTAACACCTTTGATCGCCACTGGTGTTAACCCCCTCCCTGCCAGTGTCATTATTACAGTAACAGTGCATATTTCTAGCACTGATCACTGTAATAATGTCACTGGTTCCCAAAAAAGTGTCAGTTAGTGTCCGATTTATTTGCTGCAATGTCGCAGTCCCCCTAAAAATTTGCTGAGTCTGCCGTTGCTAAGTCTGCCGTAAAGTCCGCTTGTGTGTACACGGCATAAGAGTTGGTCAAAGTATAACTGAAGGCAAAACGTTTTTTTTTAGTTATGGATAAATTGGAGAGGGATTAGAACACCTGTCAGGTTTTTATTGTTGTCTGTGTCCCCATTAGGAAGATTTGCCCTCTTTCACTGTCCAGGTGACCACTATCACTAAAAGTGAAAGAAAATACCACATATTGAGCGGTCACCAGAACAGGAAAAGAGGGGAGATTACTTCAGGCGACCCTCCTGATGACTATCAGGAATTTTCCTCAGTTCTCACCTTCTGTTGTGGCTATGTGACAGGAAGTGTAGGAAAATCCCCCGAGTGGGACACATATGGCGAAAAAAATCCTGACAAGGATTATACTCTATAGCTACTGTACTTTCACACTGGGTGTGTTTTGCACCTGTAAAAAAAGGATGCGTAACTTAAAAATCGCACCAAAAATGCAACTGCAGGTGCAGTTTTTATGCATTTTCCATTCATTTCAGTGGGGAGGTATATTATCGGTGCATTTTTTTACCGCACCAAACATTCATAAAAAAAATGGTAACACATTTTCCTTGCACTTTATCTTAACGCAAAAACTGAACAAAAACTGATCAGTGTGAAAGTAGCCCTCTATCCAAAATTTAAAAAAAAAAATTGTGTTGCCCGATGCACTTCGAGATCACACAGGTTTGAATCTGCATGTTCCCTACTATTCCCAACAGCTCCTGTGTGGTGCATTTTGACAATCCTTTCATTTGAATGATCTACAAAATGCACTGGACCTAGAGAAAAGCAGTGCTTACAATACTTTTAAAAACACACTTCGATCTTCTTTCTTTTATTAGCAGCTACATTAGCAGTTGCAAAATGTTGGAGATCCTCTTCCATCCCATTCAATTTGATCAAAACAAAATTGTCATGGATTATGATAAATTAAAAATTAACAGATGTATTAAATAACATAACTTTATTCATTGAAACATGGAAGCCTTAGTTACAGTATCTTGCAAATAACAATTAATTAAAAATATTGGAATATCGTGCACTTATTATCGTCTTCTCTTCTTTCTTGGGGTGGTTGTAGACCTTGGACATGAAGTCTGGACAGGACATGCCACTCTGTGGTGTGTC
Organism: Aquarana catesbeiana; assembly: GCF_042186555.1. Taxonomy (NCBI): domain Eukaryota; kingdom Metazoa; phylum Chordata; class Amphibia; order Anura; family Ranidae; genus Aquarana; species Aquarana catesbeiana. Next base: position 107,752,891 of record NC_133326.1, read on the forward strand.
CCTTTCTCAATCCAGAGCTCAAGATGTCATTTCTGTCTGCTGCCTCGATCCTCTGCTATCTGCATCAGGGATGTGCAGTCAGGGGAGGCCATGAACATAAAAAAAAAACTGTTTAAGCTTCGAGACCCCAGATTTGTAGCTGAAGTCCTACCCCACCACTGGTCAAACCTATAGTTCCAGACATACAGGGCTTCCTCCGCAGCCTGTCAGAAGCTACATACAGAGCATCCAGTTTAAATACAAGCTGGCACACTCTGTTTGGAGCAGACTGAGAGGATGAGCTCACAGTGCCTCTCCTCACTTCTTGTCAGAGGCACTGAGCTCAATGGACAGCTTGGAGTCTTGGACCAATGATAAAGTACCATTGGAACAAGCTGTCCAATAAAAATGTTGCAGTGGAGGCTGTTCTCTCACTGTAGTGTCATAGAAGAGGGCACGTGTCTAAAAGACAAAAGCTCCCTTCCAGCCCAGCCCTCTTAAAGTGGAGGTCCGCTGAAAAAAAATATTAAAAGCCAGTAGCTACAAATACTGCAGCTGCTGACTTTTAATATATGGACACTTACCTATCCAGGGAGCCCGAGATGTCGGCAGCCGAAGCTGATCCGTCCTTCGGCTCTCAGCTGCTGCCGCCGCCATCCTTGGTAAGGGAATAAGGAAGTGAAGCCATGCGGCTTCACTTCCTGGTTCCCTACTGCGCATGCAGGAGTCGCGCTGCGCGTCCTCTCAGGTCCCTGCTGTGTTCTGTGTCTCACAGAATACAGCGGGGGAGGATGGGGGAGGCGCCGGAAGTGGCATAGGTCAGCGCAAGCGCCGCGGTGATCTATGCCAGGAAGTGGGAGCAAATACCTGTATTAGACAGGTATCTGCTCCCTCCTCCCCTCTGAAAGGTGCCAAATGTGACACCGGAGGGGGGGAGGATTCCAAAAAGTGGAAGTTCCATTTTTGGGTGGAACTCCACTTTAACTAAAAGGAAATAACATGGGTTTATGTGTATAAGATTTACCCACAATCCCAAGTTTTTCTCACACAGTTAAGAGGGAGAATGAGAATCTGCTGCCTGCTGAAAAGGTACTGTTATATCCAAGCTAAATCATATATTTATATGCTATATGTTATAACATAATAATTTATTTTTTATCTATTTACTGTGAAATTACTGGTTGAAAGTTATAACTTCAAACTTCAGTAATTTGTCCGTTAAGCCACCTGCTTGAGTACAAGTTTTTGAAAATATAGTAAATTACCTTAAAAACAATATATAATAATTATTTGTATATTACTTACTTATGGTAATTAACCCCTTGCCACTCAGGCCAATTCTGACACTTCTCTCCTACATGTAAAAATCTTCATTTTTTTGCTAGAAAATTACTCCCAAACATTATATATGTTGTTTTAGCAGACACTCTAGGGAATTCAATGGTGGTCATTGCAACTTTTTATGCTACACGGAATTTGCGCAACAATTTTTCAAATGTGTTTTTTTTTGGAAATAAACTGTTTCATGAATATAAAAAAAACACTAAAATAGCCCTTTTCTGTGTACATTGTGAAAGATGATGTTATGCCAAATACATAGATATCTAACATGTCACGCTTTAAAATTGCACACACTTGTGGAATGGCACCAAACTTCGGTACTTAAAAATCTCTATAGGAGACGCTTCCAAATTTATTACAGGTTACATGTTTAGAGTTACAGAGGAGATCTAGTGCTAGAATTATTGCAATCGCTCTAACGTTCGCAGCGTATGTAACCTGTGTGTATCAGGCTCTGATACTATCCAGTGCCTCACCAGCCACTGACCTCACCGCACGCCCCTCATCTACATGAGTCACTTCTGGCGTTTTTTCCTGACACCAAGAGGTGAAAGGGTGACAGGGGAGGTAACTCTGTTGCACAGCCTGTGATTGGCAGCCTTGATTCTGTTCATGTACATATGTGCTGTCTAGGGTAGGGGGATATATCCCTTCCCTCTGGTCGGCTCTCGGAGCTCTTATCCCTTGGATCTGAGGAGTGTGGCTTTAGCTCCCCGCCCCCTACTTTCTGAAAGCTCAGACAGGCTGTGTAAATTATGTACTTTAAGCAGGTGTGGCGACTACAGATGGGCGGTGCAGCTTGTATGGGAGGATTTATTTCACTTTCACTTATGCCTCGTACACACGAGCGGACTTTCCAGCAGACTTGGTCCGACGGTCTTTCCGCCAGACTTTCCGGCGGACTACCTGAATGGACGGACTTGCCTACACACGACTGGACACGAGCAGACTTTCCGGCAGGCTAGGTCCGCCCGTCTCTCCGACGGACTTTCGCCGCAGTTACGGCGGACTTTCAGAATGAACGGACTTGCCCACACACGGACAAGTCCGTTCATTTTGAACGTGACTCAGGCACGATGGGACTAAAAAAGGAAGTCAATCTCGCCGCTGTTATCGGCGAGATTGACACCTTGCGAGCCCCGTCGCGGGGCATACCAGGCCCTTAAGTCTGGTATGGATTTTAAAGGGAACCCCCTACGCCGAAAAAACGGCGTGGGGTCGCCCCTAGAATCCATACCAGACCCCAATCCGAGCACGCAGCCCGGTCGGTCAGGAAAGGGGGTGGGAACGAGCGAGCGCCCCCCCCTTCTGAACCGTGCCAGGCCGCATGCCCTCAACATGGGGGGTGTGCTTTGGGGGAGGGGGCGCCCTGCGGGGGCCCCCCCACCACAAAGCACCTTGTCCCCATGTTGATGAGGACAAGGGCCTCTTCCCGACAACTCTGGCCGTTGGTTGTCGGGGTCTGTGGGCGGGGGGCTTATCGGAATCCTGGAGCCCCCTATAATAAGAGGGCCCCCAGATCCCGGCCCCCCACCCTATGTGAATGAGTATGGGGTACATGGTACCCCTACCCATTTACCTAGGGAACAAATGTCAATAATAAAACACACTACACAGGTTTTAAAAGTAATTTATTAGACAGCTCCGGGGGGGGTCTTCTTCCGGCTTCGGGGGTCTTCTTCCGACTTTGGGGGTCCCTCCAGTTCCTCTTCTCCCGGCGTCCGGTTGGTTCTTCTCCGCTCTCTCTGGCCTCTTCTCCCGGTGATCCAGTTCTTCTGCTGGCTTCTCCGCTGTCTTCATGCCGCTCTTTTGCCAGCGGAGGCCCGGACTTCTGGGCCTCTGGGCTTCTTGGCTTCTTCTCTTTTCCGATGTTGACACGACGGTCTCTGTGGCTGGAATGCTCTCTGAGTGCTCCGATGTGACTTATATAGGCGAAGACCCCGCCCCCTTATGCTGTCACAGTCCCTGGGCATGCAGACTGCCCTGCCTGCATCTACTGCGGCGGGATGGCTGCTGTGTGCTGGATCATCTGGTATCTGGTATCTGGTACGTGATCAGCACTTCCGGGTAAGGCATGCGTGAGCTCGCACGCCTCTCCAGCTGTGCTGGTTGTTACAGCACAACCAGATCAGTGGGTCCCGGCCAACGGGACAGCACAGCAGCAGTAAAAGCAGCACATATTACACACATTACCCATTGTTAGACACAAAGTTAACCCCTTGATCGCACCTAGATGTTAACCCCTTCCTAGCCATTGTCATTAGTACAGTGGCAGTGCATAGTATTTGCACTGATTACTGTATTAGTGTCATTATTGATGTCAGTGTCAGTTAGTGTACCCCCAAACCAGCATCAGCTAGTGTCAGATTTCCCACCACATTTATCACAGTTCCACTTTAAGTCGCTGGTCAATGCCATTACCAATACAAAAAAAATTTATAAAAATTCCAGTATACAGTATATACCATAGTTTGTAGACATTATACCTTTTAGGCTGGGTTCACACCATCACCACATGCGGCTCCCAGCGGGAGTCCGGTGCATCCCCGTTCACCATTTCAAGTCCGATTTGAGCCCGAATTTTTGGCTGAATTCGGACCTGAAAACGGCCCAAAAGACATACAGGGCTCCTGTGCAAATTTTCGCCGGAGCAGCAGCAGAGATATGTGAACCGTCTATATAGAGAGCGGGTCAAAATATCCTGCTATTGTGAATTGGATGCGGGAAAACCACATCCAAATCACAATGGTGTGAACCCAGCCGAATGCAAACCAATCACTTACTAAATACATTTATTGGGATTTTTTCCACCTCCTCCATCCACATGCTGTAACAAATAAATCAATACTCAACAGGGACATTTTCCACTGAATAGCAAGCATGAAGTGTTTCCTATAGCCCAGGTCACTGCTCCATAACTCCACATAGTTCTACAATTTTGTTTGGAGCAGTCAAAGTAATGGTAAAATTAGAGATACAAATCCATATACTGAACTGAATTTCATTTTATTTTTTTAAGAAAATGGCCTGTTCCTATAATTCTGATAAAGCATTATTTCTGAATGCAAGCAAATCCTATATTATGACTGGAGAACAGAACATGGCATCTTCAGTAGCACTTGAAGGTCCAATTACTGTTGGATTTGGAGTGAACCATGAATTCATGTTATATCATGAAGGTAATGTATCATCCTTTAAAGTGGAACTATGGACAAAATAAATTTTAAAAATGACATATATGGTGCAGCGACAGCCTGTCACTTGCATTAACACAGCATTTTTTTTCTTTCTAAGCCCCTCTAACAGAGATTTATTAGCTGTTGATCCTGCCAAGATGGCCCAAATTAACTATTTCCATTAAATAATTTTGCAACCCCTGTGTGTGTGCTGTAATTTATTATAGTAGTAACTAGCTACATACAGAAAGTTTAACTGAGTACTGGCAGCAGTACGGTGACTTAAAAATAAAGAAGGTTACTGTGTGCGCAACGAAAATATAAATGTGTGTGGACAGCCAACTGACACTTACAGGTACCAAGGAATTCCCATCTGCCGGGCTAAGTGCTTCTTCGCTATTTGGGAGAAGCCTTTTATTTTTAACAGTGAATACAAGGCTTTCTCTGACTGGCCGAGGTGGAAATTGTGATGTCATCTGCCCACCTCTCCACCTCAGCCAATCGCAGGAAGCCTTGTATTGATTGATAAAAAAGATTTCTTCTGATTGGTGGAAGAGCAATCAGCCCGACTCTTTTTAATTCCGGAAGCAGACAGGAAGTGAAAGTAGCTAAAGCTGCTACAGTATATTACAGCGCACATAGCGGCCACGCCATTCCCTAGTAGAAATAGTTTAGAGAGACATTAAAGCTGGAATTCTACTCTAGCAATTATATTAGTACTAAAGTACTATTTCATTTTATACTTTATACTTTACACTGTTTAATTGTTTCAGTCATGCTCTTTTTTTATATACACAAGTAATATTTTAATAATGTGAAACATTCAGAAAATATTTTTATAATGTGATATTGCTCTTAGGTGTTTTTGTGTGATTTTGCTCTTAGGTGTTTTTGATGGATCATGTGCTCCGAATATGAATCACGCAATAATTATTGTGGGTTATGGGACAGAAACTGATGATGAAAATGGTAGGCAGGACTACTGGATAATAAAGAATAGGTATGTACCTATCTACCTTCTACAGCAACTAGTTTATTCTGTAAGACAGGGGTGTCCAATCTGCGGCCCACGCAGCCCAAGATGGCTATGAATGCGGCCCAACAAAAAAACCCTAAATTTATCAAGAACATTTTTTTCGGGGGGGGGGGGTATTTTTTCGTAAAAATGTGTTTACACTTAGCGAACACATGCGGCTGAAAATAATTTGTTAGTGTCTCTTTACTGGACTTTTATAAGTTTGAAAAAAAATCCCACTCTTCACAATCACGCCTTATTCATGTCATCAGTTTTCGGGCAAGGATGAGGCACACAAATTAGAACCAAAATATCCGCTGAGCACCTTGAGAATAAATTGAGAATTGCTACTACATCCACCAAACCAGATATTGATGGGTTCGTTTATCAAAAACAGTATCAAATCGCCCTAGTTTTATGTTGCCCTCTTTTACTTTAAAAAAAAAAAGAAAATTACAAAAAATAAATAAATGAGGTTATATTACACAGATAGGTAAATTATCTAGATAAGTGATCTGCCTGACTTTTTTTTGCTCATCACCTTTCCTTATTGTTAGTGTATTTTATGGATGGCCCAAGACAATTCCTCTTCTTGTGGCCCAGAAAGATCAGAAGGTTGGACACCCCTGCTAAAGGGCAAAAAGAGTGTTGCACTTAATAAAAACCATTCAGACATTAATTTTCGTCAACCTGCTAATGATAAATGAAAATGAGTTATGGATTATTGTACAGCAAATGTCATCGCAGATCTTTGTGCTGCTTTATGAACTGCCGGCCTGTCTCAATCGACTTCGATGGATAAATGCAGTGTGATTTTGACAATTGTTCAAGATGATTCTGAAATCATTCAGATTCACAGGTGCAGTTAACCTGCACGACCTACAATTGATCTTCTTCGGCTGCTTTTGCATCCCCGTAGACTTTTATGGAGACAAAAGCAGTTCAGTAGTCAACAAAAGCTTGTTGATACTGGCCTGTCGAATTGTTTGCATAACTTGGATTTGGTGCAAAAACTTAAGTATAAACCTAAGGCTACTTTCACACTGAGACGCTTTACAGGCGCTATAGCGCTAAAAATAGTACCTGCATACAGTGGCGTAGCGTGGGGGGTGCAGAGGGGGCCGTGGCCCCGGGCGCAACATTTAGGGGGGCGAAATTTTGGCTGCCTCCTCCTAAATTCACTTTCCTGTGTCCCCACGCTCTGACTGCCATGTTCAGTCTCTGACGCCCTGTGATTGGGCGTATGGAGTCATGTGCGGTGGCAGGGCTGGCCTGTCCACGATCGTGGTAGATCCTGGAGTCCCGCCTCTGCACATGTTCGGTCTCCGGCAACCTGTCGATCATTAACAGGCCAGCCCCACCGCCGCACATACGCCCATATGCCCAATCACAGGGCGCCGCAGTCTGCCATGCAGCAACCAGCAAGTGAGCTTACTCCCCCCTCCTGCTGCACAACCCCCACCCCCCCGGTGCCGGGCTCGGACTTTGGGCTGAAGCCCCTGGTCTTTTTCCCACCTAGCAACACCCCTGGTGGTCAGTATAGTGGACAGTATAGTGACTAGTGTAGTGTAGTGGTCAGTGTAGTATAGTGGTTAGTGTAGTGGACAGTATAGTGGTCAGTATAGTGCAGTGGACAGTGTAGAGGACAGTATAGTGTAGTGGTCAGTATAGGAAACAGGTTGGTTAGTACTATTGTAGGACGGGAAGGGACAGGACTCAGGGAGTGCTAAAAGTCCGCAAGTTAGGGGGCACAGATGACTTGCCTTGCCCCGGGAGCTGACGACCCACGCTACACCACTGCCTGCATAGCACCTGTAAAGCGCCACTCTTGTCACTCCAATATGAAAGCCCGAGGGCATTCACACCGGAGCGGTGCGCTGGCAAGACGCTAAAAAAAGTCCTGCAAGCAGCATCTTTGAGGCGCTTTAGGAGTAGTGTATATACCGCTCCTAAAGCGCCCCTGCCCATTGAAATCAATGGGCAACGCAGGCAAAGCATCGCTGCAGCTGTGCTTTGCGGGCACTTTTAACCCTTTTTCGGCTGCTAGCGGTGGTTAAAAGTGCCCCACTAGCGGCCAAAAGGCGCAGCAAAAACGATGGTCAAGCGCCGATATTAATAGCAGCGCTTTAATGCCAATGCCCCCAACGTCCAAGTGTGAAAGTGCCCTTAGTGTGTGCTTCCTTTCTCTGAATCCAAATGAGCACTGCAATGAATGTTTAACCACATTTGTACTGCTGTACGTTTAAAAATGTAGAAGTGGTAGACAGTTATTTACCCGCTGCCATTTATAAACAGTACTGAATGAAAGAACCATCCTTGGACAACTCTGCACACAGGCACTGTGTATAGAGCCAGTCCAAGCGGCTCTGTAGATTGTGATCGCTGTGTGTGTGTGTTTACATCTGAGAACCCTGACCTTCTTCTTACAATGGAGGAAGGGGGGACATAAACTAATAAATTAATCGTTCATTCATTTTTGAACTGTAGAGATTACAGCAGAAGCATATTCAAGTAAAATTTAAGCACATTTCCCGCATCCCATGGGAGCGCACTGCCCTTACTAGACGTGAGCGGGTGCCATTATTTGGGAATAACATCCCAAACACATCAAGCAAACACAGCGCCTTTGGAGCAGCATGATTTTTAATAGTCGCTCCTACCCTACTCTTTGCGTGTTTGGCAGCCCATTGAAATGAATGGGCTGTCAGAAATGGAATGCATGGGACACGCAAAAATGCACATGTTCTGGTCTGAGCCGGCCTTAACCCTTTCAACCCCCCTTCCTCTCCTACACATCTGATCTGCACACTGCATCTCTGTGTAAACAGTGGGAAAAATACCGCACTACTAAGAACCTCTAATAGTGAAAATAAAAAAATAAAATAAAAAGAATAAAAATAAGCAGCAGCTAAAGTGGGATACACACTAGATAAAATTGGAAAAGATGTACCAGCACTAAACCATATGAATAAACACAAACAAAAAATGTATATAAAAAAAATAAATAAATAAACACAACAAAATATAAAAAAATGATGTGTGGTTACACCGTAGGATATCACAGTAATTGATACTAAAAATGTCCCAAAGTAGAGATCATAAGTGAATTATAGAAAACGTCCAACAATGTTAATATTGTTAAATAGTTCCACCACCACAATGTGCCGACAGGACAAAAATTGCACGTTTACCACAAGGCAAGCTAGATGAGCTTGCGGCTTAATACCCAGCCAGAGCCTTTATCCAGAGGGTTCTAAAATCGTAACGTCAGATGGTCGATATGGTGGAAGAGATATAACCAGCAGATGGCCAAGATAACTCGATCAATCAGGAACCATGGGAAGTAGTCAAACGTTTACCCTAGTCATGTTCCTCCAGCTATTCGGATGGTGCCAATGCCGGCAATTGCCGCTAATTTGGCATGCGATTTGACATGTCAAATTTCATGCCAATTCGCTCCAATGTGAACCTAGGCTAAAACCCAGGGGTTATGCAGCATACATATAGCCAAGATGCCAAAACGTGTTTTTCAAGCTTCAGTAGTTAAATGCATTGTATGTGTTATTGATTGCTCCCATCCAAGCTTTATTTTTACTTCTTACTCCTTACAGCTGGGGAGAGGAGTGGGGAGACAGCGGATTTGGAAAAATCAAACGCAACGTCAATCAGTGCAGCATATCAGAGATGGCCGCAACAATCGATATTCTTGGGTGAATGTTTATTATCAGGACATACTCAAGTTATGATTGTCATAAAAATGATGTAAACCTTCCCAATGGTAATGTAAAACGTGGACTCTGTATATAGATGTTGATGCAGCAAAAGTGCCTTTCCAAAGTTCATTAAATGATTTTAAGCAACCAAAGTCTAATTGTTTCATTATTAAGTATACATTTTAGCTAATAACAATGTTTAAATATTTATCTATTACAGGTATTTATATAGGGTTGACAGCAAGGACTGGTCAAATTTTGATTCACGTGTGTCTGCTCCAACTTGTAGTTGATCTAACAATTGTCTTGCTTGCTGAAAAATGTTTCTCCTTTAGCAGCTGCAGCCAATAGGCTTGATCAGTGTATTCTGATAGAGGAGAGAGTACAATGACACAGTAGGGAGGATCCCTCCATCCACCTTACTTATGTGGACAGGGGAATGCAGCAAGTACAAATCATCTGTCTGTGGCCAACATAAGGTTCCTTATCTCACATGAATACATACTAGAGGCAATTTAGACCGGAGTACCTGGAGGTAACATATAGTTGAAATAAATATTTTCCAAAAGCTGGGGCACACATTGTAACATACACTATATTACCAAAAGTATTGGGACACCTGCCTTTACACACACATGAACTTTAGTGGCTTCCCAGTCTTAGTCCGTAGAGTTCAGTTGGCCCACCCTTTGCAGCGATACCAGCTTCAACTCTTCTGGGAAGGCTGTCCACAAGGTTTCAGAGTGTCTATTGTAATGTTTGACCTTTCTTCCAGAACCGCATTTGTGAGGTCAGGCACTGATATGATAAGGCCTGGCTCGCAGTCTCCGCTCTAATTCATCCCAAAGATGTACTATGGGGTTAAGGTCAGGACTCTGTGCAAGCCAGTCAAGTTCCTCCACCCCAAACTTGCTCATCCATGTCTTTATGGACCTTGCTTTGTGCACTGGTGTGCAGTCATGTTGGAACATGAAGGGGCCATCCCCAAACTTCTCCCACAAAGTTGGGAGCATGAAATTGTCCACGTATGCTGACTCCTTAGGAGTTCCCTTCACTGGAACCAAGGAGAAAAAGCCCAACCCCTGAAAAACAACCCCACACCATAATCCCCCCTCCACCAAATGATTTGGACCAGTGCACAAAGCAAGGTCCATAAAGGCATGGATGAGCCAGTTTGGGGTGGAGGAACTTGATGGCTTCTGATGGCATCTTTCAGCAGGATAATGCACCATGTCACAAATAAGGATGAGCTCAGGCATGTTTGCAAACCGCACATGGAGAGCCCACCAGGAAGTCAGCACTGCACATCGCTAATCACAGGCATTGAGACATTTCTCAATCTCTGCAGCTGCGGATTGAGTAAATGTCTCACTGCCTGTGATTAGCGATGTGCAGTGCTGACTTCCTGGCGGGCTCTCCACGTGTGGGTTGCGAACATGCCTGAGCTCATCCTTAGTCACAAAGCTCAAATCATCTCAAACTAGTTTCTTGAACATGACAATGAGGTCACTGTACTCCATTGGCCTCCATAGTCACCACATCTCAATCCAATAGAGCACCTTTGGGATGTGGTGGAATAGGAGATTTGCATCATGGATGTGCAGCTGACAAAACTGCAGCAACTGTGTGATACTATAATTTTAATATATACCAAAATCTCTGAGAAATGTTTCCAATTTTTGTTGAATCTATGCCATGAAGAGGCAGTTCTGAAGGCAAAATGGGGTCCAACCTAGTACTAGCAAGGTGTACCTAATAAAGTGGCTGGTGAGTGTAGTGTATGGTGACTTTATGGAAAGTCAGCACAGAGGCTCAGTTTCACAGTAGTGCGACTTGCAACACATACAAAAAGAAACAAGATATACCTGTGCTCAAATCCCAATAGCTTGTAAATGTATTTAAACTATCAGGTGCTAAAGGGATGTGACCACATGTCATGGCTGGACTAGGACAAAAATGTGGCCCTGGACTTCACCTAGACCAGCCCACTTTAATTGTGAGTGTCCCCATCAGCACCCCCCTTCACATCAGAGTGTCCCCATCAGCATCCCCCTTCATATCAGAGTGTCCCCATCAGCACCCCCTTCACAGCATTGTCCCCATCAGCACCCCCTTACATCAGAGTGTCCCCCATCAGCACCCCCCTACATTAGAGTGTCCCCCATCAGCACCCCCCTTCACATCAGAGTGTCCCCATCAGCACCCCCTTCACAGCAGTGTCCCCATCAGCACTCCCTTACATCAGTGTCTCCCATCAGCACTCCCTTACATCAGAGTGTCCCCCATCAGCACCCCCCTACATCAGAGTGTCCCCCATCAGCACCCCCCTACATCAGAGTGTCCTCCATCAGCACTCCTCTTCACATCAGAGTGTCCCCATCAGCACCCCCTTCACAGCATTGTCCCCATCATCACCCCCTACATCAGAGTGTCCCCAATCAGCATCCCCCTACATCAGAGTGTCCCCATCAGAACCCCCTTCACATCAGTGTCCCCATCAGCACCCCCTTCACATCAGTGTCCCCATCAGCACCCCCCTTCACAGCAGTGTCCCCATCAGCACTCCCTTACATCAGTGTCTCCCATCAGCACCCCCTTCACATCAGAGTATCCCCATCAGCACCCCCTTCACAGCAGTGTCCCCATCAGCACCCCCCTACATCAGAGTGTCCCCCATCAGCACCCCCCTACATCAGAGTGTCCCCATAAGCACCCCCCTTCACATCAGTGTCCCCATTAGCACCTCCTTACATCAGAGTGTTCCCATCAGCACCCCCTTCACATCAGAGTGTCCCCATCAGCACCCCTCTTCCCATCAGAATGTCCCCATCAGCACCCCCCTTCAGATCAGAGTGTCCCTATCAGCCCCCCTCTCCACAGCAGTGTCCCCATCAGCACTCCTTTACATCAGTGTCCTCCATCAGCACCCCCCTTCACATCAGAGTGTCCCCATCAGCACCCCCTTCACAGCAGAGTGTCCCCATCAGCACCCCCTACATCAGAGTGTCCCCTATCAGCACCCCCTACATCAGAGTGTCCCCCATCAGCACCCCCTACATCAGAGTGTCCCCCATCAGCACCCCCCCTTATATCAGAGTGTCCCCATCAGCACCCCCCTTATATCAGGGTGTCCCCCAAAAGCACCCCCTTACATCAGAGTGTCCCAAACAGCACCCCTTCACATCAGAGTTTCCCTATCAGCACCCCCTTCACAGCAGAGTGTCCCCATCAGCACCCCCTTCACATCAGTGTCCCCATCAGCACTCCCTTACATCAGAGTGTTCCCATCAGCACTTCTTCACAGCAGAGTGTCCCCATCAGCACCCCCTTCACATCAGTGTCCCCATCAGCACCCCCTTACATCAGAGTGTCCCCATCAGCACCCCCCTTCACATCAGAGTGTCCCCATCAGCACCCCCTTCACATTAGAGTGTCCCCATCAGCACCCCCCTTCACATCAGAGTGTCCCCATCAGCACCTCCCTTCACATCAGTTTCCCCATCAGTACCCCCCTTCACATCAGTGTCCCCAACAGCACCCTCTTACATCAGAGTGTCCCCAACAGCACCCCCCTTCACATCAGTGTCCCCCATCAGCACCCCCCTTAGATCAGAGTGTCCCCATCAGCACCCTCCTTACATCAGAATGTCCCCATCAGCACCCCCCTTCACATCAGTGTCCCCATCAGCACCCCCTTACATCAGAGTGTCCCCATCAACACCCCCTTAAATCAGAGTGTCCCCATCAGCACCCCCCTTCACATCAGTGTTTCCCATCAGCACCCCCTTACATCAGAGTGTCCCCCCTCTCCCCCCCCTCCCACGTGTACTCACAGTTCTGAAGGCAGCTTCTTGTTCCTCTCTCCAGTAAGGATGAGCTCCTGCATGTTCGCACACTCCACGTGCCGAGCCCGCCAGGAAGTCGGCAGGGCGCTGTGCTAATCACAGGCATTGAGACGTTTTCCTGATGTGCGGCTGCAGAGATTGGGAAATGTCTCACTGCCTGTGATTAGCGTTGTAGCGTTGTAGCGCCGTGATCGGCTTCCTGGCGGGCTCGGCACGGGGAGTGTGCGAACACCATAGTTGCCAACATTGCAAAAAAATTTATAGGGATACTTTTTTGTCTGTAGGCAGGGTCTTGCTATAATTAGGAGGCTGGGCATTGTTTTGAAGGCGGGATATATCGAGGAAAGAAAAATGCGTTGTGTGTTGTGACAAAAAATGGGTGTGGTTTAAACTGAAAATGGGTGTGGCTTAAATGGGGCATGACTCAAAGGGGGTATGGTTAGAGTCTGAGATGAACGAGGGATGGAGGGAGAAAGTAAGGGAGAAAGAAATAGGGAGGGAAGGACAGAGAAAGAAGGAAAGAAAGAGGGACGGAAGGACAGCAGGCCCAGATCCTACACCAATAAAAATGTGTATTCCAGAAAGTTTAACAATCAGCAGATAAAGATACTCCAAACACCTGGTGTTAGCGCTTTAATCATCATAGCACCATGGTTGGTATGGTGTCCCCAGCCAGCGGAGTCCCACCTTACATCAGGTGTCACCAGCCAGCGGAGTCCCACCTTACATCAGGTGTCCCCAGCCAGCAGAGTCCCTCCTTACATCAGGTGTTCCCTCGGGTGCGGGCCGCAGGTGATTTGGCCTGCGCGCCATTACAGAAGACCAGCCAAAGGGAAGAACCAAGAGGCGGAGCCTGGGTTCCGCCTCTTCTTTCTTCCTCATGATAGCTGGTCTTCAGTAAAATGGCGGCCACGGCCTCTAGCGGCGGCAAAAAACTGGGAAAACCATTGATTTCCCGGGACATTTCCCGGGAAATGGTAAGACTGGGACAAAGGTCTAAATCCCAGGAATGTCCCAGAAAATTCGGGACAGTTGGCAAGTATGGAACACGCCGGAGCTCATCCTTACTCTCCAGTCATATGATGTGACAAGTGATAAGGGGAGAGAGGAAGGAAAGTCTGCCGGCTGTCTATCTCCCCCTGCAGGCTGGAGGGAGCAGAAAGCCTAATCCTCACTCCAGCAAGTGTTGGCAGCTGCTCCTTAGTGACAGGAGTGAAATCGCGATCACACATACTCAGTGAGGAGCAAAATGCACAAAAGGAAGTACCTGTACATCGTTTTGTGTAATAGAAAATGTGGGCACGCACCCGATGTGCACCGTGGGAGCGCGTGCGTGGGTCAGGCAGACTCAATGTCTGCCGGCACCCGTGATCGCTCTACAGAGAGGCAGAACGGGAATCTGCCTATGTAAACAAGGCGGATCCCCGTTCTGACAGGGGACAAAATGGAGATCTGCTGTTCCTAGTGATCAGGAACAGGGATCTCTGTGTTGTCCCAGTGAGCTCATCCCCCACACAGTTAAAACACACCCAGGGAACACAGTTAATCCCTTGATCTCCCCCTAGTGTTAACCCCTTCGCTGCCAGTGTCATTTATACATTGATCAGTGCATTTTTTTAACACTGATCCCTGTAATAATGTCACTGGTCCCCAAAACGTGTCACTTGGGGTCAAATTTGTCCTCCGCAATGTCGCAGTCCCGCTAAAATTCGTAGATTGCCGCCATTACCAGTGAATGCATAAAGGAAAAAAAAAGTCCATAAATCTATCGCCTATTTTGTAGACACTATAACGTTTGCACAAACCAATCAATATACGCTTATCGCGATTTTTTTACCAAAAATATATAGAAGAAAACATATTGGCCTAAACTTATGAATAAATTTGTTTGCTTACATTTTTTTTTTGGATCTGTATATATATATGTAAATATATATATATATTTTCAAAATTGTCACTCTTTTTTTGTTTATAGCGCAAAAAATTGAAACCGCAGAGGTGATCAAATACCACCAAAAGAAAGCTCTATTTGTGGGAAAAAAAGGACCTCAATTTATTTGGGTACAGCGTTACTTGTCAATTAATGTAACGCAGTGCACTATCGAAAAAAAATGGCCTGGTCATTAACCACTTCAGCCCTGGAAGATTTTACCCCCTTCCTGACCAGAGCATTTTTTGCGATTCGGCACTGTGTCACTTTAGCTGACAATTGCACAGTCGTGCGACACTGTACCCAAACAAAATTGACATCCTTTTTTCCCACAAATAGAGCTTTCTTTTGGTGGTATTTGATCACCTCTGTGGATTTTATTTTTTGCGCTATAAACAAAAAATAGCGGCAATTTTGAAAGAAATAGAAAGAAATTTGCTATACTAAATATCCCCAAAAAATATATAAAAAAACAAATTTTTTCTCAGTTCCTCTACATATTATTGGTAAACAAAAAATCGCAATAAGCGTATATTGATTGGTTTGCGCAAAAGTTATAGCGTCTACAAAATAGGGGATAGATTTATGGGATTTTTATTTATTTATTTATTTATTTTTTAGTAGTAATGGCAGCAATCTGTGATTTTTATTGTGACTGCGACATTATGGCGGACACATCGGACACTTTTGACACTATTTTGGGACCATTGTCATTTATACAGCGATCAGTGCTATAAAAATGCACTGATTACTATGTAAATGACACTTGAGGGGAAGGGGTTAAACACTAGGGGGCGATCAAGGGGTTAAGTGTGTCTTAGGGAGGTGTTCTAACTGTGGGGGAGGGATGGGCTACCACTGACATGACAGCGATCACTGCTCCCAATGACAATGCATACTGTTGGACAGGTCATTTCGTTGGTAAGCAGACTGGTTGGTGAATTGAGCTGGGAATTTTCTATGGTTTTGTCTATTGAGAGAAACCTGCACTGCATAATTTTATTATTACTATTATTTGTTAAGCGGGCTTAACATAAAAACTAAAAGAATCCTGAATTCACACAAGTGAGGCTTGTAGAAGAATACGTATCGGCTGAAACTGAGGAAAAAATTTGTTGTTTTTTTTTTTTTAAATTGGGATATTTATTATAGCAACAAGTAAAAAATATTGTGTTTTTTTCAAAATTGTCGCTCTTCTTTTGTTTATAGTGCAAAAAATAAAAACCACAGAGGTGATCAAATACCACCAAAAGAAAGCTCTATTTGTGGGAAAAAAAGGACGTCAATTTTGTTTGGGTACAACGTCGCAGGACCGCGCAATTGTCGTTTAAAGTGTGACAGCGCTGAAAACTAAAAATTGGTCTGGGAAGGAAGGGGGTGAAAATACCCTGTATTGAACCGGTTAAACATATGAGGCACTATCTGACCTACTATACAGGGGAAGAGGGGCCGCCTATCCCATGATGGGGTCAATGCACTCAGTTATCAGAGCATGGGACCTGACTAGAAGGGGCGGCACTTCAAGACGAGGTAGTGTCACCTTATACTCCTCTGTGGCGCAATCCAAGCTTATCCCATTTTTTTACCTATCTAGATCCAATAGTCTGGACCAGATATGGGACTAAAACAGTGGGTGCAGTGGTTGGAAATGGGGTGTTATTGACGTTTGATGTGCTCAGAACTAAGCACCAGCTCCCTAGCTCGCACCTGTTCCGTTTTCTGCTGTTCAGGCATGCTTTTTCAGCTCAGTTTGGGTCCTCCACCCTAAATGTGCGGGCTGGTGACCTGGAATCACTACTCAGGGACAAGGAACTACCCAAAGCCTTATCTACTATATATAAGGAACTGTTCACTGACACTACAAAGCTTCTCAAATCCTGTTGTGCTGCCTGGACGTTGGATTTCCCGCAGCTTGACAATGATGACTGGGATGATGTCTGGAGCACCACGTTTACCAGACTGGTGTCGGCCCGTGATCACCTGATACAGTTCAAGTTTCTTCATAGGATATACTACACCCCCGCTAAATTAGCAAGGATTTTTCCTGCGCACCCCTCGAACTGCTGGAGGTGTGATGCACCTGGAGCAGATTTTTTGCATATTTTTTGGCTCTGCCCGCACATCCGGCGGTTCTGGGTGGGTGTGATGGACTGTGTTAGATCGGTAACTACAATTGCTATTGCACCATCTATTGAAATTTGTTTCTTGGGCTTGGTGGACACATTAGCACCCAAAAATGTGATCCGTACTTTACTCACATTGCTCCTGTACTATGCTCGCAAAGTGATTATTTTATCGTGAAAGAAACCACTGGCTCCTACCATCATGGCCTGGAAGGTATTGATTAACAAGGCTCTACAGCTGTATGAAGCTACATATCTCAGTAGAGGGGTACCTGATAAGTTTAAAAAGGTGGAGGGTGGCTGGATAGATGACAATTCAACTGCATCAGATTAACTGCCTCTTGGTGAATAGATGAACTATGTGGCGGGTAGTGAGGCTTGTGTAAGCCTAGATGGGAACCTATAACCTCTCTTACTATTGCTATTTGGGGATAATGATTGTACATTGTATATGTCCTCCCCCTTCCCCCCTTTTTTTCCCCCCTTTACTAGGGTTTAATATGGAAGGATTTCTGATGTCTGTTATTATTTGGTATGGGAGTTGCATTGTACACTGGTGCTGGGAATTGTAGTGCTGAATGTTTATTATGTTCAATGTCTGTATGTATCTTTCTCATATGTTTTAAAAACCTTTAATAAAAAGAATTTACAAAACCCTGCTTAACCGCTTGCCACACATCAGCTGTCATATGACGGCCAGGCGGCGCGGCTCTCGTTCTGGGAGGGCGTCATATGACGCTCCCTCGCCTTCCCGGCCCACCAGGGGGCGCGCACGTGCTATTTCACTGGGGAACCGATGCGCGTGCCTCAAAAATGTGTCAAAAGTATCTAATATGTCCGCCGCAATATCGCAGTCACGATAAAAATCGCAGATCGCTGCCATTACTAGTTAAAAATATAAATAAATAATAAAAATGCTATAAATCTATCCCCTATTTTGTAGACGCTATAACTTTTGCGCAAAACAATCAATATATGCTTATTGCGATTTTTTTTACCAAAAATATGTAGAAGAATATGTATCGGCCTAAACTGAGGGAAAAAATTTAGTGCCCTGATGAAGTTTTTAAAAAATTGGATATTTATTATCGCAAAAAGTAAAATATATTGTGTTTTTTTCAAACTTGTCTCTCTTCTTTTGTTTATAGCGCAAAAAATAAAAACCGCAGAGGTGATCAAATACCACCAAAAGAAAGCTCTATTTGTGGGGAAAAAATGATAACAATTTTATTTGGGTAAAGTGTAGCATGACCACGCAATTGTCATTCAAAATGTGACAGTGCTGAAAGCTGAAAAATGGCCTGGGCAGGAAGGGGGTGAAAGTACACTGTATTGAGGTGGTTAAACATCAGGGTGCTACATAGAGATGGCTACAGATAAACTTTTAGTTACATAAAAGTCACCATGTTAAAACATGTGCATAAGAGTTTCCAGGAGCTCTTAAAAAAGCAGTTTAGTATTAAGCACACAAGATTGAGGATCTGAATCTGAACCCATATATCCCCCTAAAAGGACTTTTATTTGCTTTAGAAATTGTGTCAAGCATCTCCAGAATGGAGTTGATTCTACTATTTAATTCTTAAAATAACAAAAATCAACGTACCGGGAATTTCTTTACATTATTTGCATAGCATTTGTGATTACATTTCATTACACAATTGTGAACAGTAACTAGAATATCACACATTTGCATTTCTGGTTTGCATAATGGGATATGTTGCCTTTTTATGAGACTACCTACATACCAGCTTCTTTACCACATAAACATTAGAAATGTACGACAATTGATTCTAAATCTTCGCAAACAAAATATTTGGCAGAGAAACAAATATGTAAAACGAATTGAAGAAGAATAACGTACAATGCAGCATATGTGTCAGAATGGAAAATATGAAGGATGGGAAAATTGAAATGTAATGTCTTGGACCTCAGTGAATAATAATGAACTTCGATCAGGGGGCAAATGTTAACTTAAAGGGGTTGTAAACCCTCATGGTTTTTCACCTTAACCACTTCAGCCCCGGAAGAATTTACCCCCTTCCTAACCAGTGGGTTTTTTTTCGATTCGGCACTGCGTTGCTTTAACGGACAATTGCACGGTTGTGCGACGTTGCTCCCAAACAAAATTGACGTCCTTTTTTTCCCACAAATAGAGCTTTTTTTGGTGGTAGTTGATCACCTCTGCGGTTTTTATTTTTTGCGCTATAAACAAAGAAAATAGCGACAATTTTGAAAAAAACACATTGTTTTTTACCTTTTGCTATAATAAGTATCCTCAAAAAATAATTTAAAAACATTTTTTTTTCCTCAGTTTAGGCCAATACGTATTCTTCTACATATTTTGGTAAAAAAAAAAATCGCAATAAGCGTTTATTGATTGGTTTACGCAAAAGTTATAGCATTTACAAAACAGGGGATAGTTTATGGCATTTTTATTAATATTTTTACTAGTAATGGCGGCGATCAGCGACAGTATGGCGGACACATCGGACATTTTTGACACATTTTTGGGACCATTGTCATTTATACAGCAATCAGTGCTATAAAAATGTACTGATTCCTGTGTAAATGACACTGGCAGTGAAGGGGTTAACCACTAGGGGGCAGGGAGGGGTTAAGTCAGTACTAGGGATATGTTCTAACTGTAGAGGGGATGGGCTAGCTGTGACACGTCACTGATCTCTGCTCCCGATGACAGGGAGCAGAGATTAGTGACACTGTCACTAGGCAGAACGGGGAGATGCTGTTTACATCAGCATCTTCCCGTTCGCCCTCTCCGTGAGGCGATCGCCGGTATCCCCGCGGTGATCGAGTCTGCGGGACCCGCGACCCGACTCACGGAGCTCCTGGCCGGCGCGCACGCAATGGCACGGCAGGAAATTCAATTGGAAATTACATGTACGTCCATTTGCCCAGCCATGCCATTCTGCCGACGTACATCGGCGTGCATCGGTCGGGAAGTGGTTAATGCATTCTATGCGGTAAGGTGAAAAACCTTTTGTGTTGCAGCAGCCCTCCAGAGCCCCCCTTTTACTTACCTGAACCCAATCGTTCCAGTGATGGGACGAGCACAGCAGCTCCAGCTGCTGTCTCGGGTCCTCATTGGATAGATTGATAACAGTGGGAGCCATTGTCTCCCGCTGCTGTCAATCAAATCCAGTGACACGGGAGATGGGGGGCGGGGCCAAGTCCTGCTGTCTGTGTCAATGGACGCAGCAGCAGGACTTGTGAGCACACCCGCACGAGGGGGCATTCGAGAAGAGGAGGAGCCAGGAGCGCCATGGGGGGACCCCAGAAAAGGAAGATCATGGCCACTGTGTGCAAAACCCTTGCACAGAGCAGGTAAGTATAACATGTTTGCTATTTAGAGAAAAAAAGCTTTACAATTACGTTAAGGTCAATATTCATTCAGACCTACATGTTTGCTGCAGAGGCCACAGATAAAACTCATCACCTTTGCAAGAGGGTAAATAGGTAGTCCGAAGCTAGGTTTGGATCTAATTTTGGCTGTTTGGGCATTCCAACAAACACCCAGACTTGCCCATTTGGCCCCCTGTTTAGCAGGAACCAAAAATTTGATATAGAAATGGTATTTCTACTGCTTCTATGCAGAGGCGTAACTAGAATCTTCAGGGCCCCGGTGCAAGAAACCATGAAGGGCCCCCACCAGGGGCGTTGCTGGGTCTACAAAAGATCTCGGGCTAGAGCCCATAGCAGCTATTTAAGGAAAGTCATACACTTTGGCGGGCATACACATGTATATAATATATATGTGTGTGTGTATGTGTATGTATATATATATATATATATATATATATATATATATATATATATATATATATAGTTACATATCTGAATGCGGATCCCCCACTTACATCAGGGTCCCCCGGGATCCACCACCTACATCAGGGTCCCCAGAGAGCCCCCCCTTACATCAGGGTCCTTAGAGAGCCTCCCCCCTATATTAGGGTCCCCAGAGAGCCTCCCTCCTTACATCAGGGTCCCCAGGGATCTCCCCCTTACATCAGGGTTCCCAGAGAGCCCCTCCTTACATCAGGGTCCCCAGAGAGCCTCCCCTTACATCAGGGTCCTTAGAGAGCCTCCCCCTATATTATGGTCCCCAGAGATCCTCCCCTTACATCAGGGTCCCCAGACAGCTGACCCCCCCCCCCTTCAAGAGGTTCCCCATGTACCTGGCTGGTGGAGGTGGGAGGCGGCGATCGGCAGCTCTGGTGTCCACAGGCAGGGAATCTCCATGAGGCTTGTAGTTCTTCTCCCGAGTGTATACAGTTGAGAGGGGAGGGGCCTCTGACCCGGGCATGTATCAGCAGCAGTGTACAAGCAGAGCGACTCACTGAAAGTGAAACTGATACCTGCCCGGGTCAGGGGCCCCTCCCCTCTTCTCTTCACTGTATACACTGACACTCGGGAAGAGAGAACTACAATTCTCCAGGGAGAGCCCACCACCCACAGGCACAATAGAGCTGCCGATCGCTGCCTCCCACCTCCCCCTACTGCATTCTAAACGGCAAGCCAGAGGTGCAGGGGGAGATGCCGGGTCTTGGGCCCCCCCACAGCAGCAGAATGGCAGGGCCCAGTCGCAAGTGCGACTGCAGCGACCCCTATAGTTCCGCCACTGCTTCTATGTGTGAAAGCTTCCCACTATAATTGGTTCCTGTGACGTTATATGAATGCTCATGTGTGACCCTCCTCTTTTGTTAGATGGATTTGCTACTGTTTATACCATACCTTCTGGCTGTTATATGTAAACATCTTTGAAAATAAAGGAATTACAAAAAATGAAGCTGGCAGTGAATGTTATTTACCGGCAATTTAACTGTACCATTCTTATTCTTTGTAAATGTAATTTTTCTATATCAAAAATTAAAAAAATTGCATAGGATCTCCTCCAAAATACATACCAGAGTGGGGTACCTCCTGCAGGTTCCCAAGGAAATCCATAGCAGACCCTAGTTCAGGTATGTAGCCTGGCTAGCCAGGGAAGGAGTACAAATACCCCCCAAATTACACCTTTTTGGAAAGTAAACATTCCAAGGTATTTAGTAAGAGGCATGGTGAGTTTTTTTACATTGTAATTTTTCCCCACAATTATTCGCAAAATTAAGATTTTTTTTTTATTTCCACAAAATTGTCATATTATTTCTCTCACATGGCACATACATACTTACAATGACACCCCAAAATACATTCTGCTACTCCTCCCAAGTATGGTGATACCACATGTGTGAGACTTTTACACAGCCTGGCCACATACAGAGGCCCAACATACAGGGAGCACCATCAGGTGTTCTAGGGACGTAAATTACACATTTAGGTTCCTGACAACCCATCACACTTTTGAAGGCCCTGGAGCACCAGGACAGTGAAAACGCCCAACAAATGACCCAATTTTGGAAAGAAAACACCCCGACATATATTCTATGAGGCATAATGAGTCTTTTGAACGAGGCCTTTTTTTCACGTTTTTGGAAAATGTGTAAAGAAAATGAAAACATTTTTACAGCACTGATGGGCGCTGATAAGGATCCACTGATGGGGTGGCACTGATGAGCACTTACTGATGGGCACTGTATTGGCACTATTGGGCCTTTTAGTGGCACTGTAAAGCCCAGATGTGGCACTGTAGGTCACTGATGTGGCACTGTAGAGCACAGATGGGGCACAGATGGGGCACAGATGTGCACACATGGGGCACTGCTGGGCACAGATGTGCACTG
The DNA here is from genome assembly GCF_042186555.1 of Aquarana catesbeiana. NCBI lineage: Eukaryota > Metazoa > Chordata > Amphibia > Anura > Ranidae > Aquarana > Aquarana catesbeiana. Next base: position 107,775,751 of record NC_133326.1, read on the forward strand.
ATGGGGCACTGACGTGGCATTGTAGAGCACTGATGGGGCACAGATGTGGTAGTGTTGGGCACAGATGTGCACTGTTGGGGCACTGATGTGGCATGGATGGGGCACTGCTGGGCACTGATGGGGCACTGCTGGGGCACTGATATAGCACGGATGGGGTACTGATATGGCACAGATGGGGCACTGCTGGGCACTGATGTGGCACAGATAGGGCACTGATATGGCACAGATGGGGCACTGCTGGGCACTAATATAGCACAGATGGGGCACTGATATGGAACAGATGGGGCACTGATATGGCACGGATGGGGCACTGCTGGGCACTTGCACTAGGAAAAAAAAAACTCCAGCAGCCTCACGCTACATCTTCTCTCTCCTCTGCTCACAAGATCGGTGTGAGCAGGGGAGAGATCCGGATGCGACGCCGGTTTGTTTACATTGATCACTCCTTCATTGAAAAGAGCGATCACGTGGTAAAGGGCAACTGTCACCCTTTACCACGATTCGTGAACCCGGCAAGCATGGACAGCCCCATGTGTACGCTCTAAGGGGCGCGCGGCAGCGCAATTCTAGGAGGTCGTCATAGTACGCTCTACCAGAGTTATCCGACCGCGCTGTACACATCATTCTGCTATGGCCCGAATGGTAAGCAGTTAAAAAAAAAATATTATTTATTTTATTTTTATTTTTACAGTGTTTATTTATTTTTTTGTTCATTTTTATTCCTATTACAAGAAATGTAAACATCTGTTGTGATAGAAATAAGGCATGACAGGTCCTCTTTATGGAGAGATCTAAGGTCTATAAGACCCCAGACATCCTCTACCCTGGACAGCATGAGATTAAAAAAAATCCATTCATCTCTGCTTTCTAGGGAAAAAATGGCAGTGTTTACATCTGACAGAGCTAAAAGTGACATTGTGACGTTGATTCAGGCCCCCCCAGGAGGTGGCTGGGGACCATCTCTGTGGTAACCCAGCAGTGCCACCAGATCAGATCTCGGGCTTCCCAATCGCACAGGAGAGCCCGGAGAGGTGCCGATGGGCAGTGGGGGGGGGGGGATGGGCACTGTCTGTGAAAGCAATCCAGCGGCTAATAAGCCGCTAGGGTAGCTTTTACATTGTAGGGGATCGCTGGCTGAATAAAATATATCTGGATGATGCCTGTAGCTGCAGGCATCATCCAGATATCTCCACTAAAAAGTATGCAAAGTTTTTTTGTTTGTTTTTTTCCAACAAAACAGCTGTCAATGATGTGTCATCTGCCTGCAATTTTTTAACTTTTTTTCTTTTTTAAATATAGTTACTTTTTGTACTTCAAAAATGTTCCCTTTCACAGGCCGGGTTAGGACACTCCCCGGGCATGTTATTTAACGGAATTGAGCATGTTTAATGTTTCACTTTAAGCATTTTAAAAAAATCACTATTTCTGGCAAAAAAAAAGTATGCATTGGTAAATGTTCCCCAGGGCAGTGCCAAACCAACAACGCAACCCAATTTTTTTTTTGACACTCCCTTGGGCATTTTTAATTTGACAGATTCAGCTGAATCTTCCAGTTTAGTGGGAATCTTTTATACTATATTTTAAAATATTATTAATACTTATATTCCATAAAAAATATTTTCATCCATGCACACATATAACTTGCTGTGATGTTATTGCCCTAGTTATTTTTGTATTGTCAGCTAACACTGAGATTAAACTATGTATCCCATCCTCTATATCATTTATGAATAAATTAAACAGAATTGGTCCCACAACAGATCCTTGGGGTATTCCACTTACCACTAGATCAGTCTGAGTACACAGTTTTCTATCCAGGTACATGCCCTATGGCTATAGATCTCAGTTTGTAAATTTAGCGTCTATGGAAGACTGTATCTTCCATATTCCATAAAAATCTTTACATCCATGCACACATACAACTTTTCTTTTGGGAATATAGATTTAAAATATATAAATTTATGACCATATTAACTACTTGCGGATCGTCCGCCATCGTTGTACGTCGCCAATTTGACGTAGAATACCGGGGTTATGGCAGTAGGTATATTCTTAAACGGCTGATGGTCCTCTTTCTGATAAAAGTGGTCTCTGTGGCGGATTCACCGCAAGATCATTTTTATCGGGGCGGGAGAGGGCTCCCCCTGACCGCGCTCTGGTCGTCTCCGCCGCTTACCGGAGCCGATCGGGTCTTCTCCCCTCTGAGACATGGAGCCGAGTGAGGGAAAGATGACCCCCCGCTCTGCTCCATAACATTCGATGATGGTCTTTTTATTTTTATTTTAAGTGCAAATGCGAGATCTGAGGTCTTTTTGACCCCAGAGCTCACATTTGAGAGGTCCTGTCATGCTTTTTTTTCTGTTACAAAGGATGTTTACATTTCTTGTAATAGGAATAAAAGTGCCCCATTTTTTTTTTTTAAAGGACAGTGTAAAAATAAAAACTAAAAGGTAAAATAAATTGTAAAAAATTTTGAAGCCCCCCCCGTCCCGCCGAGCTTGCGCACAGAAGCGAACGCATACGTTAGTCGCACCCGCATATGAAAACAGTGTTCAAACCACACACGTGAGGTATCGTCGCAATCGTTAGAGTGAGAGCAATACTTCTAGCAAAAGACCTACTCTGTAACTCAAAACTGGTAACCTGTAGACATTTTTAAATGTCCCCTTTGGAGATTTTTAAGGGTCAAAGTTTGTCGCCATACCACGGGCGGGCGCAATTTTGAAGCGTGACATGTTGGGTATCAATTTACTTGGCGTAACATTATCTTTCACAATATAAAAAAAAATTGGGCTAACTTTACTGTTGTCTTATTTTTGAATTCAAAAAAGGTGTTTTTTTTTTCTAAAAAAAATGTATAATGTTTAGGGGTTCTAAGTAATTTTCTAGCAAAAAAAAAAAAATGATTTAAACTTGTAAACGCCACGTTTGAAAAATAGGCTTGGTCCTTAAGTAGTTAAAACATGGCATTGTATGATTTGTCTGATAAGCTCAGCTGCTATCAAATACAAGATTATGGTTTTGATATCCTCCACATGACAAGGAAATGGTCAGTGGTGAACAGAAAAAAAAACTGCCTGAAAAGCTGATTGTGCTTTATGATGTGAAACGTTGCTGAAAGATCATCTTAGGTCAAGCAGTAGTAAAGCTAAAAACAAAAATGTAAGGAATTGCAGCTTTCCAATTCTTAGGTTTGGTGGCTTCATTAGTGTTTTTTAGACTTTTTGTTTCCTTGATTTCACCTGGTGATCCTGCCAGTAACACATTTCCTGTCTTAGGGCGTCTGCATCCCGGATAAATTTATAAAGCAGACACCTTTTTGGACAGCAGTGTTGTCACTCTGGGGAGATGGTAGTGTTAGAATAGCAGATTTAGATGGACTTGACTAACAAATGAAGCTGAATTCCAGCTGAATTCCAGCTAAATCTTTATAAGCAGTAACAGTTTTTGCTCTTGGGATAAAGACTTTACAAAAATGAATAAAAGCTGATCATTGTGAGCACCCCTGCCAGTGTTAAATGGTTTGTCTCACAACCAGGGCCGTCTTTAAGGCAGGGCAAAAGGGGCAGCTGCCCTGGGCCTTGTCATTGTTGTGGGGCCCAAAGCAGCTGCATCATACTTGCCAACTATCCCAGTTTAAATTCCCTTATCCCTTGAAGTTTTAGTCCTGTGCTGTGTCCCGATATTTCAGTGTGAAGTGCTGCTATTAATGCTGCCCAGCTCTGCCTTATTGTTGTGTACAGATGACTCACCTGAAGACCCTGTGTTTACATGTAAATAACCGTCAATCATATGTAAATAATGTCAGCATTCATATGTAAATAGTAGCTGCATTCATATGTAAATAGCTGAGGCTGGCGGCATTGATATGTAAATAAAGGTGGCATTCATATGTATATCATGCCCCCCTGCAGTGAGGAGAAGATGTGCTGTAACCTATAGCAACCGTCTGGTCAGGCTATTGAAACCACTTTGCCGCCGTCATTCTGCTATATGGCGGGCGGCAAGTGGTTAAAGACGGCCCTGCTCACAACCCACTAACTGCTACTTTGTCTAGACAGCTTTGGATAAAAGCCGCTGCTGCAACGCTGATCTGTATATTCTAACAGATAGGGAGTCTCCCCACTTTCACAATACAATAGTGCAGCAAGGAAGATCCACCTCAAATGTGTGGATGGGGGCAATCGGTTCACTTTTTTTTGTTCAGCTTGCTGGACAGCTTTACTGTACAGATCACCAGGTAAAAATAAAGGGAAAACGAATGCAGCCACCACATCTACCTATTTTGGTTTTTGGGTTTAATACAGCTTTAATCTCATCAAGGTTCCGGATTCTTAAAGTGTTACTAAACCCAGATCCTGCATTCACTATCTCTGGTCTCCCACAGTACACAGAACATAGAAATGCAATTATTTTAGTAAATATAAAACTGCTAAATACCTTTTCCCATAAGCAGTATATTATATAGCGGTCTTGCGACTTCTATCAGTGTCTGGTTAAAGCTTGTAGGAGGAGTTTTCATTCTCTTTTGATTGTCCTATGAGGCTGCATGACCCCTGACCCTATGTCTGGACAGTGCTGTTTGGCCCCATGCTGATCAAAGGCAACCTCCCAAAAAAAAAAAACTAGCAATACACACCAAAATGTGCAGAGTCCCCCCAAGGCTCTATACTTACAGCAGATGGATTGGGGACAGTAAAAGAAAGGGAGGATAAAAGAAGACAGGATCACGTGGCCTTTTTACACAATGCAGAGGATTAACCCCTTAGATTCCACAGTGAGTATAACAAGCATACTTTACTGCATATACAGATTGATTTTACTGTTGTGGGTTTATTTAATGTTGGAATGGTAATAAACATAGACCACCTTCCTTACATTAGTAGTTTTCCTTATTACATCTCAACTATGATTAGAACTGTTTAATGATTTATACATTTATTTCCTATTCATATTAATTTATACAGTGAAAAAAATGTGCTAAATACCGCGCTGTCCAAAAAAAGGGGGGGAAAGCTGCCAGCACCGCAAATGACAATTGCAAAGAGTAAAAGTGAAAAAATGATGGTGCAGCGCTAATAACCATTTGAAATATAAATGGGTGATCTAAAGTGCATAGATAACCTGATACACATCTAAATGTATCAAAGTTAGAATAAATGTGAAGATATCAAACTAACAATATACATGTGCAGTATTGAAATAATGACATCAGGTAATTAAACCAATGTATACCATACAAATAAATGCAATCATATCAGGTGACTTTTTGCTTTATTCATTTTTTCTATTATTGCTTTTGAGTTTATAATAAGTTGTTCACTGTATTTCATGTGTATGGTATACATTGGTTTAATCACCTGATATCACTGCATGTTATATGTATGGTATACATTAGTTTAATCACTTGATATCATTGCATTTATATGTATGGTAAACATTGGTTTAATCACCTGATATCATTATTTCAGTACTGCACAGGTATATTGTTAGTTTGATACCTTGCCAAGAGTGCCAGGTCAGTGCCTCCGATGATGTCCGTATGACAAAATGCATAAGGCGGGACTATCTTGGCACGCACAACGTCACATCCGGGTATCGTGGTTCCGGATATTCGACCGGTGGAACGCAAGTGGCGATCCTAGGCAGCGTTGCTTCCCCGTGTCGCTGGAGAGTTAGAGAGCCTGCAAGCTCCCTCTCCTATCTTTTATATTTAGTTTTTAAACTTTCATTGTTTATTCAGTCCTAATCCTTGGACACACTATTACTATTTACAATAAAAGAATCGAAACGGAGTCACGCTATGTGGACTATTTTTCTATGAAATACACTATTGTGGATGTCCGGCCGGGATCCCCATTGAAATAGGAGGTAGTGAAGTCCCTCTCCTCCCTCCCTCCTTCTCTGCGGGGGATAACCCTAGATCGGGCCACTTGGGATTGGAAGGATATCGGCACCTGAGGAATCGGAAGGATATCGGCACCTGGGGAATAACATCTCACGCTCATACCCCTGCAGGGGCAGAGCGCTCCGGTGAGTACAATCACATAAGGGGGATATTGCCAACAATTACTGCACGTCTTTATATATACTCTACTACAAAGGAGAGATTTTTTGGAAGATACGTCACGTCACCTTTATGAACATTTTGTTGTTGCACACTATATGCGCTTTTTTCTTGATACACAGTCAGCTGATGAATTGGACTTTATTATACACATATATTTTTTTTCTTTCTTTTTTGTTTGTTTTTTTTTGCACATTATCGCACAAACTTAACAAATACACAACATCCCAACCACAGTACTACCTGCATAGAGTTTGCATGTTCTCTCTGTGTCTACATAGATTTCCTCCGGGTACTCTGGTTCCCACTAGGGATGAGCCGAACACCCCCCCGGTTCGGTTCGCACCAAAACCTGCGAACGGACAGAAAATTCGCAGGAATGTTAGAACCCCATTGACGTCTATGGGACTCGAACGTTCGAAATCAAAAGTGCTCATTTTAAAGGCTAATTTTCATGGTATTGTCCTAAAAAGGGTTTGGGGACCCGGGTCCTACCCCAGGGGACATGTATCAATGCAAAAAAAAACGTTTAAAAACTGACATTTTTTTCGGGAGCAGTGATTTTAATGATGCTTAAAGTTTTAAAAAAAGTGAAATATTCCTTTAAATATCGTACCTGGGGGGTGTCTATAGTATGCCTGTAAAGTGGCGCGTGTTTCCCGTGCTTAGAACAGTCCCTGCACAAAATGACATTTTTAAAGGAAAAAAAGTAATTTAAAACTGCTTGCAGCTTTAATGTAATGTCGGGTCCTGGCAATATGGATGAAAATCAGTGAGACAAACGGCATGGGTACCCTCCAGTCCATTACCAGGCCCTTTGGGTCCTGTATGGATATTAAGGGGAACCCCGCACAAAAATTAAAAAAAGGAAAGGCGTGGGGCTCCCAGGCCCTATATACTCTGAACAGCAGTATACAGGCGGTGCAAACAAGACAGGGACTGTAGGTTTGTTGTTAAGTAGAATCTGTTTGTAATTTTGAACTGGTACATTTTTAAAGTGTAGCTCCAGCCAAAAAATCTGTTTTTAAGCTTTTTGGAAAACATAGGGAAGGGTTATCACCCCTGTGACATTTGTTTTGCTGTGTGTGCTCATCTTCATAAGATTTCACTTCACTTTTTGTCCCAATGACAAATGTTTTTTGAAAATTTGGGGTTTTTAGTGAAACAAGGATTGGTGATAAAGAATCAGTGGAAAGGAGAAAAGTTTTTCCCATATTAACTCTTACAGGAGATAATTTCCCTTCCTATGGTGTATATTTCATTTCACTTCCTGTTGTCTCCTTCCGTTTGCAAGTAGGAGTCGTTTGTAAGTTGGATGTTTGAAAGTAGGGGCCTGCCCTATATACTATATACAGAAATTTGGGCCTCCTCAGAGTTACTCTTGGTGGGTGCTGGAACGGGCTCTGCTGTGAAATATTAGATCAAGAATTGTAATTACATGCCCCTGTTGAACAGGGGCTGAAAAATTGGGCCTTTGGTGGTGGTGTTGGTGCAACCTCTCACAGATACTCTATTTGGAACGCAGGAACAAGCCCTGCTGCAAAAGAATTGCATCAAAAATTGTAATTACACGCCCCTGTTAAACAGGGGCTGAAAAATTGGGCCTTAGGCACTGGTGCTGGTGCCACAACACTGCAACCCCTCACAGATACTCTAGTTGGACAGTGCATGCATCCCTGATCACGGCCCACTGGCGTGGGGAAAAAAAAACAGGCTCACCTGACCCTGTCCTGGTGCCATAGTCGCACAGGTACTCATTGATGGCCCTCTGCTGCCTGTGCAGCTGCTGCAGCATGGCCAACGTTGAGTTCCACCTGGTGGGCATGTCACAGATTAGGCGGTTCTTGGGCAGGTTAAACTCCTTTTGGAGGTCTGCCAGCCAAGCACTGGCATTATATGACCGGCGGAAATGCACACAGACTTTCCTGGCCTGCCTCAGGACATCCTGTAAGCCCGGGTACCTGCCCAAAAACCGCTGCACCACCAAGTTAAGGACGTGAGCCAAACAGGGCACAAGGGTCAGTTGTCCCTGTCGGAGGGCGGAGAGGAGGTTGGTGCCATTGTCGCAAACCACCATTCCTGCCTTAAGTTGGCGTGGCATCAACCACCTCTGAACCTGCCCCTGCAGAGCTGACAGAACCTCTGCCCCAGTGTGGCTCCTGTCCCCCAAGCACACCAGCTCAAGCACTGCATGGCATCTTTTGGCCTGCGTACTTGCGTAGCCCCTTGAATGCCTACGGAGCACCGCTGGTTCCAAGGACAAAGCACAGGAAGAGGCCATGGAGGAAGAAGAAGAGGAGGGGGTGGAGGAGAGAAGTGTGTCACAATCATTAGTAGTGGCATTTTGGAGGCGTGGTGGCGGAACAACCTCCAACACTACTGCACCTTGTCCTGGATCCTTCCCAGCTGCCAGCAGAGTGACCCAATGCGCCGTGAAACTTAGGTAATGTCCCTGTCCATGCCTGCTGGACCATGAGTTAGAGGTAATATGCACCTTACCGCTGACCGCCCTGTCCAGGGAGGCATGGACATTGCCTTCCACATGCCGGTAGAGAGCCGGAATCGCCTTCCGTGAGAAAAAGTGGCGTTTGGGTACCTGCCACTGAGGAACCGCACATTCCACAAACTCACGGAAGGGGGCAGAGTCTACCAACTGAAAAGGTAGCAGTTGAAGTGCTAGAAATTTTGCCAAGCTAGCATTCAACCGCTGGGCATGTGGATGGCTGGGAGTTAACTTCTTTCGGCGGTGCAGCAGCTGGGGCAGGGAAATTTGCCTGGTACAATCTGACGTTGGTGTACCGAAAGCAGATTGCCCACAAGTACTTGGCTGTGACACACCTAATTCTACACCTTCATTCCTCTCAGTGCAGGTCTCAGGGAGGACTGAAGGTATAGTGGGGTTGGAGATCTCAGCTGATGAGGAGCAAGGAGAGGTCCTCTTTGTTCTTTGGTGTGGGTCTTTTAGATACGCTTGCCAATGAACTGCATGGCAGGTCAACATATGTCTGGTCAAGCATGTGGTGCCCAAGCGGGAGATGTTTTGGCCACGTGAGATACGCTTGAGACATATGTTGCAAATAGCAGCGGTGCGATCTGATGCACTCGTCTCAAAAAAGGCCCACACCAAAGAACTTTTAGAATAACACGCAGAGACAGCAGCGCCCTGCACATGCGGAGCTTTGCGGTGTGATGCAGTCAGTGTGCTGCCCTTAGGCTGGCCCCTGGAGGGCATTCTCCCTTCTCACGTTACTGCCTTCATCTAGCTCAGTATCATCATCAGAGCCTTCTAAATGCTGGCATCCTCCTGGAGCATGTACCCAACATTGTGGTCAAACAGTTCGAGGGACTCCTCAGGAGGACATGGTGGGGCTAGGGAAGGAGTCACTGATGCCATTGAGCCGAGGGAAGAGGCCGCGTTGGCAGCTGCTTTGCCAGACAAAGTACCCTGAGCATTAGTGAGAGAGGATGAAGAGGATGAGGACGGCTTGGTCATCCACTCGACCAAGTCTTCCGCATGTTGCGGCTCAACACGGCCAGCTGCCGAAAAAAGGGCCAAGCGTGTCCCATGGCCACGTGCTGATGAGGATACACCGTCTCCACAACCAGCACTGTTGCCTCTAGACAGAGGTGGCTCTAGACTTTGTGAGGCCTTAGGCAAAACTTAGACATGAGGCCCCACTGTATTATAAACTGTATTAGGAGGGTACAGTATAGGGGAGTGGACAGTACAGGGGGTAGGTAAGTGGGGATAATAAAGATATATTTTCCTCAAGCAGAGCTGCACAGGGAAGCTGCTCTTGCAGATCCTACCTATTCTGGTAGGAAGAAAGAAAGAAAGAAAGAAAGAAAGAAAGAAAGAAAGAAAGAAAGAAAGAAAGAAGGAAGGAAAGAAGGAAAGAAGGAAAGAAGGAAAGAAGGAAAGAAGGAAAGAAGGAAGGAAAGAGACAAAAAGGATGGAAAGAAAGAGAAGGGGGTGGAGGAAGAAGGGAAGGAAGAGCATCCCCTACATCAGTGTACTCACTGGGACGCAGGAGAGACTGGATGGATGGATGGATGGATGGATGGATCAGACTCCCCTTGTCCTTTTCCTTTTGCTGGTCTTCAGCTTGAATCTTCCCGCCCACACATCCCCTTCTCTGAGGCAGAACAGAGAACACTGCCGAGGAGAGTGGGCGGGGCAGACACAGGAGGAGAGGGCGGGAGGAGGAGGAGCAGAAGCTCTCTCTCCTCTTCTGTCTGGCTGTGTGGGCAGCAGGGGGAGGGGGGAGATCTGTCAGAACTCTACTGAGCGGCTCTCCCTCCCTGTCTGTGATCCGGAGATGTTTGTGAGCTCGGATCACAGGTCTCACTCGCAGCCTGTTATCTCTCCCTGTAGCAGGGCGAGGGGACTCAGGACGGAGATCTCTGCTGCTGGAAGAGGCGGCTCTCTAATTAGGTAAACTAGCCAGCTGTGCGAGGCCCCTATGACTGCGAGGCCTGAGGCCACCGCCTATTTCGCCTAATTAGAGAGCCGCCTCTGCCTCTAGACACAGAGCCTGCTTGCCCTCTTTTATTGGCTTGTGACTGTCTGCCTCTCCTTGTTGGCTTTCCAGACATACTAATGGCCTGTAGCTGCACTAAGCTGGGATATATATATATACTGATACTGCAGCTAGCAAAATCAACTGCCTACCTGTAGTATGAGAACACCACCAACCTTCTACAGGTAGCTTTAGCTGAACACTGTGCAGAGCTCGCACTACACTAACTTGTAGTTTTAGCTGAACACTGTGAGGAGGACGCACTACACTAACTTGTAGCTTATTTAGCTGCCTGCGGTAGTGATAGGATCAGGAAAACACCACCAACCTTCTACAGGTAGCTTTAGCTGAACACTGTGCAGAGCTTGCAAAAAACTAACTTGTAGCTTATTTAGCTGCCTGCGGTAGTGATAGGATCAGGAAAACACCACCAACCTTCTACAGGTAGCTTTAGCTGAACACTGTGCAGAGCTCGCAAAAAACTAACTTGTAGCTTATTTAGCTGCCTGTGGTAGTGATAGGATCAGGAAAACACCACCAACCTTCTACAGGTAGCTTTAGCTGAACACTGTGCAGAGGTCGCATTACACTAACTTGTAGTTTTAGCTGAACACTGTGAGGAGGACACACTACACTAACTTGTAGCTTTAGCTGAACACTGTGCAAAGGTCGCACTACACTAACTTGTAGTTTTAGCTGAACACTGTGAGGAGGACGCACTACACTAACTTGTAGCTTTAGCTGAACATTGTGCAGAGGTCGCATTACACTAACTTGTGGTTTTAGCTGAACACTGTGAGGAGGACACACTACACTAACTTGTAGCTTTAGCTGAACACTGTCATGAACAGGTGTGACCAGAACCTTGTGATCTGTGACAGAGGACACCCAAAAGTATATACGTGAAAATATAATAATTTATTAAAGAAAGTGAATAATATTGTACAACCGACTCTAAAAAGACACAGTGCAAAAACCAACCACAGACAGAGACCCACAAATAACAACAGACAGATAAGTGCAATAAATGGGAAATACCAGGAATATAAACAATAGCAAGGCCAGGGTCATACACAGCAGATCAGCAGATGGACAGGGGATGTTCCAGAGACATAAACGTAAGCCAGGCCAAGGTCATACACAGGGAGGTCAGCAGATGGGGTTGAACACAGGGAAAGGATGGACCGGTCAGACTGCAGGCAGGGATGCAAGGTAACAGGTGGGGCAGGCTAGGGATCTGGACAGGGAGACAGGATCAGGTTCAGAGCACAGGATCATAGGCTAGCAGGTCAGGAGGCAATGAAGAAATCAAGGCAAACATGTGAATGCTTGCCGGGTATTTATAGGCCTGTGATTGGCTTTAAGTGACACCTGATTGTAGGAGGTACTGTCTGCTCCACACTGCCAGGATCCATCCGCTGGTGGACGCCAGTACTGCGGCCCAAAGATGATATAATATTAACAGGAAAAAGCTATCCTGACAGTTCCAAACTGCCAGGAGACACCTGCTGGTGGGCCTCAGTACTGCATGCCAAATAACAGGTATTACCAGCGGATGGAACATTTCCTGACAGTACCGCCCCTCAAAGGAGCGGCCTCCGGACGCTCCAATCAGGCTGGAGGGCTGGCACCGAGACGTCAGGCTGGAGGGCTGGCACCGAGACGTCAGGCTGGAGGGCTGGCACCGAGACGTCAGGCTGGAGGGCTGGCACCGAGACGTCAGGCTGGAGGGCTGGCACCGAGACGTCAGGCTGGAGGGCTGGCACCGAGACGTCAGGCTGGAGGGCTGGCTCCGAGACGTCAGGCTGGAGGGCTGGCTCCGAGACGTCAGGCTGGAGGGCAGGCACCGAGACGTCAGGCTGGAGGGCAGGCACCGAGACGTCAGGCTGGAGGGCAGGCACCGAGACGTCAGGCTGGAGGGCAGGCACCGAGACGTCAGGCTGGAGGGCTGGCTCCGAGACGTCAGGCTGGAGGGCAGGCACCGAGACGTCAGGCTGAAAGGCAGGCCCGAGACGTCAGGCTGGAGGGCAGGCACCGAGACGTCAGGCTGGAGGGCAGGCACCGAGACATCAGGCTGGAGGGCAGGCACCGAGACGTCAAGCTGGAAGGCAGGCACAGAGACGTCAGGCTGGAAGGCAGGCACAGAGACGTCAGGCTGGAAGGCAGGCACAGAGACGTCAGGCTGGAAGGCAGGCACAGAGACGTCAGGCTGGAAGGCAGGCACAGAGACGTCAGGCTGGAAGGCAGGCACAGAGACAGGCTGGAAGGCAGACACCGGAATGTCAAACTGGGTTGGATTAGCTGGTGCGGAGGCAGGTTGGGTTACTGGCAGGATCGTCTTGGTTGGAAAAAACTTTCGTTTTTTCTTTGGCTTAGCCACTGAAGCTCTGTAGGTGAGGGGTGCAGCAGACTGGAAAGGAGGATTGGAATATGGCAGAGAAGAGGTAACAGTAGCTGGAGGAAGTTCCTGTGGGTCTGTGGACAGCTGAGAAGAGGCAGGTGAGTTGAATGAAGGATAGGTGCAGCGGGTAGGTACAGGGTATTGATATTTGGTGGGAAGCAGGGTATATTGGGCTGAAACGGAGGTTGCCATGGGTGAAGGGGAAAAAGACTTCTGGGCAGGCAGGTGTCTAATAGCAGGTCTGGGTTGTGAAGAGCTGACCGAAGCTGGAAATAATAAGTCTGACCATGCCTGTAGTACAGGTTGAACAAACGTGGGTTCACATACTGCCTGTCTAACCAGGGACTGCACCGAATCTATACAGTCCACTAGCACCTGTTTGGGACAAGCTGAATAATGCTCCAGAAAGTATACAGCATCATCCTCCAACAGCCACACCAGAGACTCCTCCTGATCACTACTGAAGGGAGGAGAAAAATCATCACTTCCTTTAGGACTGCTAGACAAGGCTAGCTCAGCACACACCTGTATCAGGGGCTGAATGTTCTCAAACAGTAATCTACCCTGATCAACCAGAGAATGGGCCAGACGGATACACTCCAGGAGCTGATCGCTGGCCCACTCTTTCAATACCAGATGACAGTAATTGTTATCTTCCAACACCAGTGAGGCAAGGAGAACAACTGTTTCTGACTGCATTTTAATAGCACTACAATGGTTCCTCTGCGCAGTCACTTCTGGTCAGAGATGGCCTTGATTTACTGTCATGAACAGGTGTGACCAGAACCGTGTGATTTGCGACAGAGGACACCCAAACATATATACGTGAAAATATAATAATTTATTAAAGAAAGTGAATAATATTGTACAACCGACTCTAATAAGACACAGTGCAAAAACCAACCACAGACAGAGACCCACAAATAACAACAGACAGATAAGTGCAATAAATGGGAAATACCAGGAATATAAACAATAGCCAGGCCAGGGTCATACACAGCAGATCAGCAGATGGACAGGGGATGTTCCAGAGACATAAACATAAGCCAGGCCAAGGTCATACACAGGGAGGTCAGCAGATGGGGTTGAACACAGGGAAAGGATGGATGGGTTAGACTGCAGGCAGGGATGCAAGGTAACAGGTGGGGCAGGATAGGGATTTGGACAGGGAGACAGGATCAGGTTCAGAGCACAGGATCAGATCGCTAGCAGGTCAGGAGGCAATGAAGAAATCAAGGCAAACATGTGAATGCTTGCCGGGTATTTATAGGCCTGTGATTGGCCTCAAGTGACACCTGATTGTAGGAGGTACTGTATGCTCCATACTGCCAGGATCCATCCGCTGGTGGACGCCAGTACTGCGGCCCAAAGATGATATAATATTAACAGGGAAAAGCTCTCCTGACAGTTCCAAACTGCCAGGAGACACCTGCTGGTGGACCTCAGTACTGCATGCCAAATAACAGGTATTACCAGCGGATGGAACATTTCCTGACAAACACTGTGCCGAGGTCGCACTACACTAACTTGTAGTTTTAACTGAACACTGTGAGGAGGACACACTACACTAACTTGTAGCTTTAGCTGAACACTGTGAGGAGGACGCACTACCCTATCTTGTAGCTTTAGCTGAACACTGTGTACTACACTAACTTGTAGCTTTAGTTGAACACTGTGAGGAGGACGCACTACCCTATCTTGTAGCTTTAGCTGAACACTGTGTACTACACTAACTTGTAGCTTTAGATGAACACTGTGCAGAGGTCTCACTAAACTAACTTGTAGCTTTAACTGAACACCGTGAGGAGGACGCACTACGCTAAATGTAAATAGTCTAGCTGCCTGACTGTGGTACTAATAGGATCAAAAGAACACCAGCAATTTTCTTCAGGTAGCTGTAAATACTGTAACAACACAAGCCTGCCTGTCAGTAGCAAGATAACAGGAACGGATCTAGCTAAACTGAATACAGTGTATATATATATATATATATATATATATATATATATATATATATATATATATATACAACACCTGGGATGCATATATATACACAATACACTGTAAGTGCAGCTAACTCACTGACTGTCCTGCCTAATCTATCTAACTTAAATCAAATGACACTGTCTCTCTGTCTATCTATCTCTCTCTCTATCTCTCTCTCAACGCCGGAACACACACTACACAGGGTCGCCGTGCAGGTGGCCTTATATAGTGTGGGGCGTGTTCCAAACCCCCTGAGCCATAATTGGCCAATGCCTCCTTTGGCCAATTACGGCTCTCTGTTCAGACAGCGCTGTGATTGGCCAAGCATGCAGGTCATAGTGCATGCTTGGCCAATAATCAGCCAGCAATGCACTGCGATGCCTCAGTGAATTATGGGCCGTGACATGCCACACGAATTTGGCGCGAACGCCCCACATCATTCGCAATTCGGCGAATGGCGAACAGACGATGTTCGAGTCGAATATGGGTTCGACTTGAACACGAAGCTCACCTCTAGTTCCCACCCACACTCTAAAGACATGCTGGTAGGTCAATTGTCTCCTGTCTAAATTGGCCCTAGTATGTATATGTATGAATGTGAGTTAGGGACCTTAGATTGTAAGCTCCTTGAGGGCAGGGTCTGACTGTATAGTAAATATGTAAAGCGCTGCATAAATTGATGGTGCTATATAAGTTCATAGTAAGGTTGAATAAAGACACCAGTCCATCCAGTTCAACCTGTTCCTGTAATAAAATACATTATTAAAAATTCTCTCCTCACCCCCGTTACACTTTAAAACCTGATAATACTATAAAGTACATAGTCAGTCAGGT